>NC_089240.1:44239802-44549878 GCF_963924675.1 Phocoena phocoena | reverse complement strand
AATTATTTCTTTCAATTGTTCATCAATTATTTATTTCTTTTGTTTTCCAGCTAAAAAGTCATCATCATATCCAAAGTCCTCTAGATTTTCTCCTATATTATCTTCTAAGAGTTTTATAGTTTTGCATTTTACTTTTAGGTCTATGATCCATTTTGAGTTAATTTTTGTAAAGTATGTAAATTCTGTGTCTAGATTTATTTTTTTTATGTGTGTGTTCAATTGTTCCAGCACCATTTGTTGAAAAGGCTATTCTTCCTCTATTGAGTTGTCTTTGCTGCCTTGACGATCACTTCTATTTATTTGTGAAAATCTATTTCTGGGCTTTCTATTCTGTTTAATTGATCTATTTGTCTGTTCTTTCACCAGTACCACATTCTATTGATTGTGTAGCTTTATAGTAAGTCTTAAATTAGAATAATGTCAATACTCTGATTTTTTCCTTCTCTTTCAACAGTAAGTTAGCTATGTTGGATCTTTTCCCTCTCCATATAAACTGGATCAGTAGTCAATAACCATAAAATAACTTGCTGGGATTTTGATTGGTATTGTATTGAATCTTTAAGCCAAATTGAGAAGAACTGACATCTTGACAATATTGAGTCTTCTTATCCATGAACATGGGACATCTTTTCATTTATTTAATTCTTCATTGATGTCTTTCATCAGAGCTTTGTAGATTTTCTTAGATAGGAATTGTACATATTTTGTTAGATTTATATGTAAATATTTCATTTTTGTGTGCTAATATAAATAGTATTGTGTTAATTTCACTTACACTTGCTCGTTACTTGCATATAGGAATTATTGACTTTGGCATATTAACCCATATCTTGCAAACTTGCTATAATCACTTGTTAGTCCCAGGAGATTTTTGTTGATTCTTTCAGGTTTTTTGTTGATTTAGGTTTTTTGTTGTTTCTTTCTACATAGATGATTATGTCTTCTGACAACACAGATAGTTTTATTTCTTCCTTCCCAGTGTATATACATTTTGTTCCATTTTCTTGTCTTATTGTATTAGCTAGGACTTCTAGTACAATGTTGAAAAGTAGTGGTGAGAGGGGACTTCCTTGCCTTGTTCCTAATCTTAGCAGGAAAACTTGTAGTTTCTCACCATTAAGTATGATGTTAGCTGTAGGGTTTTTGTACATGTTCTTTATCAAGTTGAGGAAGTGCCCCTTTATTCCTAGTTTCTGAGACTTTTTAGCATGAATGAGTGTTGGTCTTTGACAGATGCTTTTTCTGCACCTATTGATATAATCATACGATTTTTCATTATTTGCCTATTAATGTGAAGATTTACCTTAATTCATTATTGAATGTTGAACCAGTCTTGCATGCCTAGGATAAATTCCACATGATTGTGGTGTATAATTCTTTTTATACATTGTTGGATTTGATTTGCTAATATTTTTCTGAGGATTTTTATATTCATGAGAGATATTGGCCTGTAGTTTTCTTTTCTCCTCTAATGTCTGTGTAGTTTTTATATTAGCATAATGCTGGCCTCATAGATGGGTTAGGAAGTATTCCCTCAGTTTCTATCTTTTGGAATAGATTATAGAGAATTGATATAATTTCATCCTTAAATGTTTGGTAGAATTCACTAATAACCTATCTGGGCCTGTCACTTTCTATTTTGGAAGGTTATTAATTATTCATTCAATTTTTTATTGATAGAGGCCTATTCAGATTGTCTATTTCTTCTTGTGTGAGTTTTGGCAGATTATGTCTTTCAAGGAACTGGACCATTTTATGTAGGTTATCAAATTTGTGGACTTAAAGTTGTTCTTAATATTACTTTCAATTTTATTTTCAATGTCCATGGGATTTATAGAGAAATAAAAGTTGCGACTATACAATGGAGAAACCTGGCAAACTCTACCTGAGCCAAGTGATCAAGGTTAACTTTATCAGTTACAAGTCAAGTTTATAGAATATACCCCGGATGTGTTGTATTGAGAATGTCACTTCATGTCTGTGGTCTTCCTCCCCAAAATCCATAAGCTCAGTCTAACCATGAGAAAAACATCAAACAAACACAATTGAGGTGCATTCTAAAAATTACTTGACCAGTATTACTCTACACTGTCAAGGTTATCAAAAACAAGGAAAGTCTGAGAAACTGTCACAGCAATGGAATACTATTCAGCCTTTAAAAAGAAGGAAATACTGCCATTTGTGACAACATGGATGAATATGAGGGCATTATGATAAGTGAAATAAGCCAGACACAAATACAGCATGATCTCACTTGTATGTGGAATCTAAAAAAAAGTCAAACTCATAAAAGCAGAGAGTAGAATGGTGATTGTCAGGGACTGGGCAGTGGGAGAAATGGGGAGATGTTAGTCAAAGGGTATAAAAGTTCAGTTATGCAGGATGAATAATTTCTGGAGACCTAATGAACAGCATGGTGACTGTAGTTAATAATACTGTATTAGATACTTGAAACTTGCTAAGATAGTTGATCTTAAGTGTTCTTACCACACACATACAAAATTGGAACTATGTGATATGATGGATATGTTAATTAGCTTGATTGTGATAATAATTTCACAATGTATACATGTATCAAAATATCATTTTGTAAGCCTTAAATATATACGATTCTTATTTGTCAAGTATATCTCAGCAAGGCTGGAAAAAAAATTAATAACTGTTACACCCCCCCCTCAATAAAGAAGAGCCTAGGGAGACATGATGACTAAATGTAATGTTGTGTCTTAGATGAGGTCGTGGAACAGAAAAAGAACATTCGATAAAAATTGAACAAATATGAATAAAGTATGGACGTTAGTTAATGTGTCAGTGTTGCTTCATAATTTCTGACAAATGTACCATAGTAATGGAAGATGTTAACAACTGGGGAAACTGATTTCTGTAAATCTGAAATTGTTTTAAAATAAAATTTCATTAAAAAAAGACTAACCACACTAAGTGTTAGTCAGGATGTGGAAGAGCTGGCATTCTTATACACTGCTGTGGGAATATATAATGGTACAACATTTGGAAAACAGTTTAGAAATTTCTTTTAAAACAACCCTGGGCCTATGTCTACCATTTGATCCAGCCATTCTAGTCCTAAGCATTTAGCCGAGAGAGAAGAAAGCATATGTCCAAAGGGATCAAGTATACTTCAGTAAATTTTTTTTAAAAAGCTAAGGATAATTTCAGTTTGTGATTATTAAAATTACTTGATTCTGAAAAAGAGAGAAAGCATATGTCCATATGAGGAATTGGGAATCATTGGGAGGCAGGGAGCATAGAAGGCTTCCTGGAGAATATACGTATCAACTGAGTGTTGATATGAAATAAAATCCCTAAATGACTGAGATGTTAAAAATGTCGCCTTAGTTTATGTTGGTGCCAAGAACTATGCTAACTGCTATATCAGAAGCTGTATGAGTTTGCTAGGGCTGCCATTATGAAGTTATGACTTAAACAACAGAAATTTATTGTTTCACAATTCTGGAGGCTAGAAATCTGAAATTCGAAATAAATGTGTCAGCCTGGTTGATTACTGCTGAGGACTATACGGGAAAGACTGGTTCCAGGCCTCTCTCCTTGGCTTGTAAATTCATCACCCGGATCTCTGGCTTCATTCTCCCTTTGTGTTTGTCTATTTCTTTACATGGTGTTCTTTTATAAGGACACCAGTTGTATTGGATTAGGAACTAAGTACCTCTGCAATGACCCAGTTTCCAAATAAGATCATATTCTGAGGCAGTGGATGTTAGGATTTCAACGTATGAATTTTGAGGGGACAAAATTAAACCCATAACAGATGACAGAAATGGAGCAGAGTTCTGGATCTCCGAAACCTCAGATTTCTTGTACAAATTAAATGGCATCTATTACACAGAAGCTATTCATATGGTGTCTTGGAAAGATAGCATCTACTATACCAATACCAGTTTGGAATAGGAATTTTCTCCTTACAGTATATTTACAAAATATTCGTTAAATCAAAACCTCTTCAGGGGGTCCTACCATATTTCAGGCAGTTTCAGGTGCTAGACATGAAAGCATAATGAAACATGGTTCCTACCTTGAAGGATCTCACAGTCTAATGAGGAAGTCAGAAACATACTTTTAAAAGTAAAACCAAAGGTTGTAGTTGTTGAATTCAATATCTGTATTTGTACAGTAGCAGAACTAAGACCATGGGAAGTAAAATAGAAAAGCAGTGTTGAAATGTATAGGAAGAAAATAAAAGCAGTTGTGTCCTCTAGATTGTAAGAAAGCTCACCTGGATGTGACGATTCCATTGTGTATTCATTTCACACTTTTGAGTCTTACTTTGTGAGCTTGAAGGAAAACCATGCTTTTCACCTAAAAAATCCAATTAACATATTTGTATTTGTTCAACAGTTCATCCATATAGACATAATTTATTAAGGGCCTCATATGTGTGCTTAATAGCATTGTATTTGGGAAACCTTCAGTGAACGTTCAATTTAGTTTGAAGATAAGGCCAGCTCTGAGACAGAATGTAATGGGGAGGCTGGAGTCTTTCACAAATCTACAATGTCAGGATACCAGAAGTCCCATTCTAGAAGTTTTAGAAGTTTAGAGATACAATGGAGAGTGAAAATGAAACTGAATTCTAGCATATCAGCTATTCACTAATTTTTCATGTACATTCTCAAGTGATGAAATATTAAATACAATAATAGTGATCTGTCATTCCCTGACCACTTGTGAGAATCTAGACTGGGACTCTGCCATGCTCTGGGGAATACACATGGCAGGTCTTATCCCTTAGAAACCGTACCATCTGTGTTTGCTTAACACAGATAAGCAGACAGATAATTGCAGGATTACTATTGGAAGAGCATGACTGAACCCTAGAGGATATCTTATCAAAAGTTGTCAGGAAAGACTTCTCAGATACTGTTGTATTTAATAATGAAACAGATCTGATTATCCCCATTTTACAGATGAGGAATCTGAGGATAAGAAAAGTTGTTGGCCAAGTTCACACACCTGGTAAATCTGTGGAGCCAGTTTTCACTCTTGGTCTGTTTAACTCTAAACCACTATGTGCTTTAAATGGTAGGCACCAAGTAGAAGTCCTATGAATTTTTTGGCTTAGAAATTACTAAAACTGCTAAGTCTAGAGTAGTTTGGGATCAGGAGGCATCTTCCAGGGAGAGATTACTGTAAATGTCTCTGTATTTTCCTGGTGTCTCACCACAGGGTAATTGGCTTGAACAAGCTGTGAGTATTGCAGGACTCTGAAGCAGGCCTTTCACTTTGCCTTTTCTAGTTAACAGCTGTTTCTGTGGAACTGCTCCCTCTTAGGATTAGACATGACTTCTTTTTTAAAATTGAAGTATTGTTGATTTACAGTATTAGTTTCAGGTATACAGCATAGTGATTCAGTATTTTTACAGATTATACTTCATTAAAAGTTATTACAAGATGATGGCTATAATTCCCTGTGCTGTACAATATATCCTTTTTGCTCATTTACTTTATGCATAGTAGTTTGTATCTCTTAATCCCTACCCCTATCTTGCCCCCTCCCCTTCCCTCTCCCCACTGGTAACCAGTAGTTTGTTTTCTATATCTGTGAGTCTGTTTCTGTTCTGCTGTATAATTCGTTTATTTTATTTTTTTGATTCCACATATAAGTGATATCATGTAGTATTTGTCTTTCTGCCTGACTTATTTCACTAAGCATAATATTCTCTAGGTCCATCCACGTTGCTGCAAATGGCAGAATTTCATTATTTTTATGGCTGAGTAATATTCCATTGTATATGTGATATATATATATATATCACATATTCTTTATTCATTTGTCTGTTGATGGGCACTTGGGTTGCTTCCATATCTTAGCTATTGTAAATAATGCTGGTATGAACACTGGGGTGCATGTATTTTTTCGAATTAGTGTTTTTGTTTTTTTTTTGAATATATACCCAGGAGTGGAATTGCTGGATCATATGGTGGTTCTTATTTTAGTTTTTTGAGGAGCTTCCATACTTTTTTCCATAGTCCTTGACACAATAGAACAGTTGGACTTATCTACAGATATCTACAGGACAGTACATCCAAAAACAGTAGAATATACAGTCTTTTCAAGTGCATGGAACATTCTCTAGGATAGATTACATACTAGGCCACAAAAAAAGTCTCAACAAATTTAAGTGGGCACTACTTTAAGTGACAAGGACAGAAGTTGTATATCCAGTTTCCAACCCCTTTCACTGGATAAGACACCTGTCTTCCCCAGAAGGAAACTTTAATGTTGCTGTTTTTTTCCAAGATGCCTACTTCTTCCTGATCTCACAAAAAATGTGAGGGAAAAAAAAGCAGATCTGTGGTTTCCATACAAATTTGATAGGGTGTCTTAATGCAATATATAATATGCAAATATCTTTTAAACTTTCTATTTTGAAATAACTGCTGACTCACAGGAAGTTCAGAAATGGTACATAGATTCCTATGTGCCCTTCAACCAACTTCCCACAATGGAGACATCTTATATTTAGAGTACAGTATCACAACTAGGAAATTGACATCGGCAGATTATTATTAACTAGACTTTTACAAAGCACTCAATTTCACTATTTTTTGCAGGCATTAAAAATTGTGTATGTATAGCTTTATACAGTTTTATCACATGTTTAGATTCATGAAATCATCACCACAGTCATGATACAGAATTATTTCATCATTGCAAAGGAAGTTCCTCATATTGCCTCTCATTTAGCAACAACTCTCCCCCATCTCCGTTCCCTGGCAATCACTAATCTGTTCTCCATCTTTATAGCTTTGTCATTTTGAGAATGTTATATAAATAGAATCATACAGTACGTAACCTTTAGAGTATTTTTTTCATTGAATGTAATGTCTATGACATACATACAGGACGTTGCATTTATCGATAATTCAATTATTTCTTTTTGCTAAATAGTATTCAGTTGTAGGGACGCACTAGAATTTGTTTAACTACTGAAAGATATTTAGGTTGTTTCCAGTATT
The DNA here is from genome assembly GCF_963924675.1 of Phocoena phocoena. Classification (NCBI taxonomy): domain Eukaryota; kingdom Metazoa; phylum Chordata; class Mammalia; order Artiodactyla; family Phocoenidae; genus Phocoena; species Phocoena phocoena. The sequence goes on along the minus strand of NC_089240.1, from coordinate 44,542,882 downwards.
TTTGTTGTTATGAATAAAGCTGCTATGAACATTCACATGAAGATTTTTGTGTAAAGATATGTTTTCATTTCTCTGGAATAAATACTCAAGAGTGTGATTGCTGGGTTATATGGTAAGTACAGGTATAGTTCTATAAGAAAATGCCAAATTACTTTCCAGAGTAGTTGTACCATCTTACATTACCACTAACAATGTATGAAAGATCTAGTTTCCTAATTCTCACTAGCATTTGGTATTGTCACTATATTTTATTTTAGCCAGTCTGCTATCTGTGTAGTGATTTAACGTTGTGGCATTAATTGGCAATTCCCTGATGGCTAAAAATGTTGAACATCTTTTCATGTGCTTATTTTCCATCCATATGACTGACTTCGGTAAAATGTCAGTTCATGTCTTTTACTTCTTTTCTAACTGAATATTGTTTTACTGTTAAGTTTTGTGACTTCATTATATATTGTAAATATAAGATCATGTTTGATATGTAATTTGCAAAATGTTTTCTCCCAGTCTGTAGCTTGTCTTTTCATCATCTTAACAGTGTTTAGCAGCACAAATGTTTTTGATTTTAATTTTGATAAAATCCAATTTATGTTTTTTTTAATGGATCATGTTATTGTGTCATATCTAAGGACTTTTCATCTATCCCCAGGTCATCAAGATTTTTCTCCTGTTTTTTTTTCTTAAATTTTTAAAAGTTTACTCTTGACATTTAAATCCACTATCCATCATGGATTTGACTTTTGTATATGATGTGACTTTTAGGTTCTTTTTTTTCCTATAGATGTCTAATTGTACCAGTACAAGTTTTTAAAGAGGTATCATTCTTCCACTGAATTGCTTTTGCCCTTTGTCCAAAATCAGTTTGGCATTTTTGTGTGAATCTATTTCTGTGTTCTCTATTCTGCTCAGTTTACATGTGTGCCTATTCCTCTGCAATACCACATTGTCTTCATTATTGTAGCTATATAGTAAGTCTTAACATTAGCAGAGTGATTTCTCCCACTTTATTTTTCTTTCTCAGAATTGTTTTAGTTATTCGAGTTTATTTGTCTTTCCATAGTAAGTCCCCTACATATGAATGAGCTCTGTTCCAAGAACATGTTTGTAAGTCCAACAAAGTTAGCCTGGGTACCCAACTAACACAATCGGCTATATAGTACTGTACTGTAATAGGTTTAAAATACTTTTCATACAAATAATACATAAAAAACAAACACAAAGGGGCTTCCCTGGTAGTGTAGTGGTTAAGAATCCACCTGCCAATGCAGGAGACACAGGTTCGATCCCTGGTCCGGGAAGATCCCACGTGCCACGGAGCTACTAAGCCCGTGCATCACAACTACTGAGCCTATGCTCTGGAGCCCATGAGCCACAGCTACTGAGCCCGCGAGCCACAACTACGGAAGCCCATGTGCCAAGAGCCTGTGCTCTGCAACAAGAGAAGCCACGACAGTGAGAAGCCCGTGCACTACAACGAAGAGCAACCCCCACTCGCCACAACCAGAGAAAAGCCCACGTGCAGCAACGAAGACCCAATGCAGCCAAAAAAAAAACACCCACAAAAATTAAAACGTTTTTAATCTTACAGTACAGCACCTTGAAAAGTACCGTAGTACAGTACAACAGCTGGCATACAGGGGCTGGCATCGAGTGAACAGGGAAGAAGAGTTACTGACTGGAGGAGGGAGGGTAGGTGGGAGATGGTAGAGCTGAAGGATGGCCAGCAATAGGAGATGGAGGGCAAGCTGCAACTTCACTCACGCCTGGCATTGATGGCACAGGTTCTGGCTCCTTGCTGGATTCAATTCTATCTATGCTCTTGAAAAAATGATCCAGTGATGTCTGGGTAGTAGCTCTTTTTTCTCATCATAGATGACACAGTAGCAATGGGTTGCATTCTGAATGGCTGCTGCAACCATCATGTACCGTTCTGTGTTCAGGTCCTGTGCCTCAAAAACTAACAGTGTGTCCTCAAATAAAGAGAATCCCCTTGCCATTTCCTGTGTCATGAATATCTTCGGTTCTTCAGTTACTTCTTCCTCATATCTCTCTTCATCCTTTCTCTGGGTGTCCAACTCCATCAAGTCTTCATTAGTAAGCTCCTCGTGTTGCACAGCAACGGTATTGTACAGTAAAGTACACAAAAGCACAACCACTTGTAGAGGATGCATGCACATGACAATGTATACCAGACATGCGAACTAACTTACATGATTGGACATGTGAAGGTATGTTCACATCTTTGAAAGTTTGCAGTTTGAAGGTTTGTATGTAGGGGACTTACTGTATAAATTTTAGTACTAACTTGTCTGTATCTATAAATAATCTTGCTGGAATTTTTGATGAGAATTGTGTTAAACCTATAGATTAATGTGAGAAAATTGACATATTTTCTGTTTTCATTCTTCCAGTCCATGGAAATGTTATGTATCTTCATTTATTTAGTTCTTGTTTTATTTAATCAGCATTTTAATTGGCTTCAGTCATAGATGGTGAAATTGCCCCTGACAGTGTTTCATCCATTGATCTTCACAGACATCTTGCCAGCTATGTGGTTTGGAATAGATCAAGGGAGACATGGAAGGGATCTCCATTGACATCAGAAGCTGTGATATCAGGACCTCTTGCTCATCTTCATGTAAGAGATCAACGTACAGATGCTTTACAAGTCTTACTATTAAAATTACACCTAGTATTTCTTTTTTAGGAGTGATTGTAAATGGTATTTAGTTTTTGATTTGTTTCCACATATTCTTTGCTAATATAGAGAAGTAAGGTTGATTTTTGGCTGATGATCTTGTAGCCTGTAACGTTGCTGAATTCTCTTATTAGTTCTAGAAGTTTTCTGTGTTTTGTTTTTTTTTGTAGACTCCTTGGGGCTTTGTACATAGACAACAATGTTATCTGCCATTAAGGATAATTTAATTTTTCCTTTCCAATCTATATCCCTTTTATTTCCTTTTCTGGCCTTACTGTGTCAGTACTTGCTAAGACATCCAGTAATATGTTGAATAAGAGCGGTGGGACTGGACATACATTCCATGTTTCTAATCTTAAAGAAAAAGCATTCACTCTTTACCACTAAGTATGATCTTAGCTCTAGGGTGTTTATAGATGTTCTTTTTCAAGTTGAGGAAGTCCCCCTCTCTTCCTAATTTGCTGAGAGTCTTTTTTTTTTAATCCTGCTTGGGTGTTGAATTTTTTCAAATGCTTTTTCTTTATCAATTGATATGATTTTTATTCTTTAACCTATTGTTACAGTTTTTATTTTAAAATATTGAACCAGCCTTGTATTCTTGGAATAAACCCCACTTGGTCATTGTATATAATTATTTTGATACATTACTAAATAAATTTTGCTAGTATTTTTTAGGGTTTTTGCTTTTATGCTCATGAGAGATATTGGTTTTTAGTTTTCTTTTGTTGTACTGTCTTTATCTGTTTTTGGAATAACACAGGTCTCATAAAAGTAGTTGGGAATTGTACTCCTATATTGCGGAAGAGATTTGCAGAATTGGTGTTAATTCTTCTTTAAAATTTTGGTAGAATTCTCTAGTGAAAACCTTCTGTGTCTAGATGATTTTTTGAAGCTTTTAAATTACAGATTCAATTTATCTTATAGATATAGGACTCAATGTTATCTGTTTCATATGGGGTGAGTTATGGTAATATGTGGTTTTAAAGGAATTGTTCCAGACTTGTGGTTGCCAAAGGAGAGTGGAGGGGGGAGGGAAGGACTGGGAGTTTGGGATTAGCAAATGTGAACTATAATATACATGATGGATAAACAAGGTCCTACTGTATAGCACAGGGAACCGTATTTGATATCCTGTGACAAACCGTAAGGGGAAAGAATATTTAAAAAAAGAATGTCTATATATAACTGAGTCACTTTGCTGTACAGCAGAGATTGGCACAACATTGTAAATCAACTATACTTCACTAAAAAAATAAATTTAAAAAGGAATTGTTCTATTTTATTTACATTGTCAAATTTGTGTTTGTACAACTGTTTGTAATCATCCCTAGGTATCCTTTTAAAGGATCTATAATTATATTCCCCAGTTCAAACTTGATATTAGTAATTGTTGTTTTCTTTCATGTTATTTTTTGTCAAACTCATTAAAGATTTGTCAATTTTATTGCTATTTTCAAAGAAAGAGCTTTTGGCTTTATTGATAATAGGTTTTCAATTTTATTGATGCCTAGTTTTATCTTAATTATTTCCTTTCTTCTGATTGCTTGGGATTCATTTTACACTGCTATGTTTTACCTCATTCAACTAGTTGGGGTAGGGTAGTTAAGCTCCCCTTTTGGCCTTCCTGACATCAGTCGAGATAATTTTACCATTGGTGCTGGCATGGAGAAGGGCAGGTATTGTCAAAAGTTTTCTGTTTTGCTAGGTTGCCCTATTCCAATACCTTTGGCTAAAGGGTTTATTTAAACATCTTCTTGTTTGTATGTTTTTATTTTTTTAATTTTTTTACATCTTTATTGGAGTATAATTGTTTTCCAGTGTTGTGTTAGTTTCTGCTATATAACAAAGTGAATCAGCTATATGTATACATATATCCCCATACCCTCTCCCTCTTGAGCCTCCCTGTCACCTTCCCTATCCCACCCCTCTAGGTGGTCAGAAAGCACCAAGCTGATCTCCCTGCACTATGCAGCTGCTTCGCACTAGCTATCTATTTTACGTTTGGTAGTATATATATGTCAATGCTACTCTCTCTCTTCATCCCAGTTTACCCTTCCCCCTCCCCGTGTCCTCAAGTCTATTCTCTATGTCTGCGTCTTTATTCCTGTCCTGCCCCTAGGTTCATCAGAACCATTTTTTTTGGTTCCATATATATGTGTTAGCATACGGTATTTGTTTTTCTCTTTCTGACTTACTTCACTGTGTGTGACAGACTCTGGGTCCATCCACCTCACTACAAATAACTCAATTTTGTTTCTTTTTATGGCTGAGTAATATTCCATTGTATATATGTGCCACATCTTCTTTATCCATTCATCTGTCAGTGGACACTTAGGTTGCTTCCATGTCCTGGCTATTGTAAATAGTGCTGCAATGAACATTGTGGTACATGTCTCTTTTTGAATTATGGTTTTCTCAGGGTATACACCCAGTAGTGGGATTACTGGGTCATATGGTAGTTCTATTTTTAGTTTTTTGAGGAACCTCTATACTGTTCTGCATAGTGGCTGTATCAATGTACATTCTCACCAACAGGGCAGGAGGGTTCCCTTTTCCCCATACCCTCTCCAGCATTTATTTTTTGTAGATTTTTAATGATGGCCATTCTGACCAGTGTGAGGTGATACCACATTGTAGTTTTGATTTGCATTTCTCTAATGATTAGTGATGTTGGGTTTCATGGGTTTGTTGGCAATCTGTATATCTTCTTTGGAGAAATGTCTATTTAGGTCTTCTTCCCATTTTTAGATTGGGTTGTTTGTTTTTTTGATATTGAGCTGCATGACTTGCTTGTATATTTTGGAGATTAATCCTTTGTCAGTTGCTTCATTTGCAAATATTTTCTCCCATTCTGAGGGTTGTCTTTTCATCTTGTTTATGGTTTCCTTTGCTGTGCAAGAGCTTTTAAGTTTCATTAGGTCCCATTTGTTTATTTTTGTTTTTATTTCCGTTTCTCTAGGAGGTGGGTCAAAAAGGATCTTGCTGTGATTTATGTCAAAGAGTGTTCTGCCTATGTTTTCCTATATTTAGATCTTTAATCCATTTTGAGTTTATTTTTGTGTATGGTGTTAGGAAGTGTTCTAATTTCATTCTTTTACAGGTAGCTGTCCAGTTTTCCCAGCACCACTTATTGAAGAGGCTGTCTTTTCTCCATTGTGTATTCTTGCCTCCTTTGTCAAAGATAAGGTGACCATATGTGCATGGATTTATCTCTGGGCTTTCTATCCTGTTCCATTGATCCATATTTCTGTTTTTGTGCCAGTACCATACTGTCTTGATTACCGTAGCATTGTAATGTAGTCTGTAGTTAGGGAGCCTGATTCCTCCAGCTCTGTTTTTCTTTCTCAAGTGTACCTTGGCTATTCGGGATCTTTTGTGTTTCCATACAAATTGTGAAATTTTTTGTTCTAGTTCTGTGAAAAATGCCGTTGGTAGTTTGATAGGGATTGCATTGAATTTGGAGATTGCTTTGGGTATAGTCATTTTCACAATGTTCATTCTTCCGATCCAAGAACATGGTATATCTCTCCATCTATTTGTATCATCTTTAATTTCTTTCATCAATGTCTTATAGTTTTCTACATACAGGTCTTTTGTCTCTTTAGGTAGGTTTATTTCTATGTATTTTATTCTTTTTGTTGCAATGGTAAATTGTATCAAACATTTAGAGAAGACCTAACACCTATATTTAAATATAGCCATTAATAACTATATAAATTTTAAAAATACAACTATTTAAATTTATCATGTACTTGTTTTTAAATATGTAAAACAATGTCCATGGCAAAGACTCAATGCATGTTCTATGTGTATCTTAGCAGATATTGATAGTTGGATGAAGAGTTGCTACTTGGATAGATAAGTAAGTTGTCCCCAGTGGTAGCAAAATACATACTTAGTGGACAGCCTGAGGAGGGGAGGTTTTGGAAGATGTTGGTTTCTGTTAACATGAACTTTTCAGTACTTGTCATGGAGTCAGATGAGGGCAGACTAATATTTCTTGTCTGTCCAGGCTCTCAGACTGTGACCTTAGGCAAGTTATTTGAATTTCTTGTAGCTGGATGTTGTTACCTATAAAATGTAGCCAATAATAGTACCTACCATATAAGGATTATTCTGAGTAGTTAAAGTGCTTAAAATAGTGCATGAACATGATGTATTATCATATTTATATATAAGAATGCTTGCATCTGTATTCATGAAATATTTGGTCTGTAGTTTTTTTTTCTTGAAACATCATTTCTTGGTTTTGTTACCATTGTATTGCTGGCCTCAGAGAATGAGTAGGGAAGTATTACCTCCTCTTCAAGTTTCTAGAAAAGCTTGTAAAAAATTGGTATTATTTCTTCTTTAAATATTTGGTAGAATTCCCCAGTAAAGTGATCTGAGCTGAAAGAGTTCTTTCTTGGAAGGTTTTTAAAAAAATGTTACTTATCATAATCAACCTTTAAATAATACTGTACTGCTTCATGTATGAAATAAAAACCATGCCGTATTCTACTTTCATTTCTTTTGCCTCCAACTTTATGCTAATATTGCTATGTTCTACTTCTACATGTGACATAAAACCTAAACTATGTTATTATGATCTTTGTTTTACATAGTTGATTACTATTTTTTATAGGTAAGGATTTTTCCAAGAGGGGGGAAAGAGACTATTGCATAGGGAAATTTCTCTGACCATGAGATCTGCAAGCATCTCAAAAGTTAGGGAGAAAGAGCTTTTCTTTTTTTCTTTGACTTTTGTATTTTGGGACAATGTGACTTATTTTTAAAAATTGTGGTAACATAAGATAAAATTAACCATTCTGACTAGTTATAAATGTACAGTTCAGCAGCATTAAGTTCATTAACATTGTTGTGCAAACATCACCACCATCCATCTCCAGAAATTTTTCTTCTTCCCAAACTGAAATTCTGTATTTGTTAAACAATTATGCATTCCCTTCTCCCTTAGCCCCTAAAAACCACCATTCTACTTTCTGTTTCTATGAATATGACTACACTAGTAAATCATATAAGTGTAAACATACAAAATGTCATTTTCTGACTAGTTCTTTCACTTAGCATAATGTCTTCAAGATTTATCCATGTTGTAGCATGTGTCAGAATTTTCTATCTTTTTAAGGTTGAATAATATTCCATTGTCTGTATATACCACCTTTTATTTATCCATTCATATGTTGATAGACAACACTGAGGGTTACATCAACCTTTTGGCCATTGTGAATAATGCTGCTATGTTCATGAGTGTACAAAAATCTGTTCAAGCCCTTCCTTTCAGTTCTTTTTGGTAAATACTCAGAAGTGGAATTAATGGATCATACACTAATTCTATTTTTAATTTTTTGAGGAACAGCCAAACTGTTTTCTGCAGCAGCTGCACCATTTTATGGTCCCACAAGCAATGCACAAGGGTTGCACTTTCTCTACATCCTTCCCAAATTTGTTTTCACCATTAAAATTTTTAAATTAAATAACTAAAATAATTTTAATAATTAAAATAATTTTCATTGAGGTAACATTGGTTTTAACATTATATGTTTCATGTGTATATCATTATATTTTGACTTCTGTATATATTTTGACTTCTGTATATACTACAGTATGCTAACCACCAAAAGTTTAGTTTCTATCCATCACCAAACAATGACCCCTTTTACCCATTTTGCCCTCCCCCTACACCCCCTCCCCTCTGGTAAACACTACTTTGTTCTCTGTATCTATGTTTTAGTTTTAGTTTTGTTTGATTTGTTCATTTATTTGTATTTGTTCATTTAAAAATTTTTATGTTCCACATATGAGTGAAATCATATGGCATTTGTCTTTCTCTGTCTGACTTATTTCACTTAGTGTAATACCCTCAAGGTCCATCCATGTCATTGTAGATGGCAAGATTTAATCATTTTTTATGGTTGACTAGTATTCCATTGTGTGTATATATGTGTGTATAAATCCTGTCTTCTTTATTCATTCATCATCAGTGGGTACTTAGGTGGTTTCCATATCTTAGGTATTGTAAATAATGCTATGATAAACATAAGGGTGTTTTTCAAATTAGTGATTTTGTTTTCTTGGGATAAACACCCAGAAGTAGAATTGCTGTATCATGTGATAGTCATTATTTTTAATTGTTTGAGGAATATCCATACTGTTTTCCATAGTGGCTGCACCAATTTACATTCCCACCAACAGTGCACAAAGTTTCCCTTTTCCACACATCCTTGCCAACAAATGTCATTTATAACCTTTTGTTAATAGCCATCCTAACAGGTATGAGGTGATATCTCACTGTGGTTTTCATTTGCATTGCCCTAATAATTGGTGACACTGAATGTCTTTTCATGTGCCTGTTGTCCTTCTGTATGTCTCCTTTGGAAAAATGTTTATTCACCTCCTATGCCCATTTTTAAAATTAGGTTGTTTGTTTTTTTGTTATTGTTGAGCTGTATGAGTTCTTTATATATTTTAGTTATTAACCCCTTATTGGACATATAATTTGTAAATATCTGCCCCCACTTGGTAGGTTGTCTTTTTATTTTGGTGATGGTTTCCTTTGCTGTGCACATGATTTTTAGTTTGGTATATTTCCATTTGTTTACTTTTTTGCTTTTGTTTCCCTTGCCTGACGAGACATCCAGAAAGATATTGCTAAGACCAATGTAAACGAGCATGCTGCCTATGTTTTCTCCTAGGAGTTTTATGGTTTCAGGTCTTACATTCAAGTCTTTAATATATTTTGAGTTGACTTTTGTGTATGTTGTAAGATAGTGGTCTAGTTTCATTCTTTTGCATGTGGCTGTACAGTTTTCCCGGCACCATTTATTAAAGAGACTATCCTTTCTTCATTGTATGTTCTTTGCTCCTTTGTTATAAATTAATTGACCATATATGTGTGGGTTTATCTGGGGTCTCAATTCTGTTCCATTGATCTGTGTGTTTATTTTTCTGCCAGTACCATGCTGTTTTGATTACTATAGCTTTGTTGTATGATTTGAAACCAGGGTGTGATACCTCCAGCTTTGTTCTTTTTTATCAGGATTGCTTTGGCATTGGTTATTGCATAAATTTTAGGATTTTTTGTTTTATTTCTGTGAAAAATGTCATTGTGATTTTGATAGTCATTTCACTGAATCTGTAGATTGTTTTAGGTAATATGGACATTTTAACAATGTTAATTTTTCTAATCCATGAGCACAGATATTTCCAGTTCTTAGTGTCTTCTGCCATTTCGTTCAATGATGTCTTATATTTATTAGTGTACAGGTCTTTTGCCTCCTTGTTTAAATTTATTCCTAGGTATTTTATTCTTTTTGTTGCAATTGTATCAATAAATGGGTTTGTTTTCTTAATTTCTCTTTCTGCTAGTTTGTTGTTAGTGTATAGAAACACAGCAGGTTTTTGTGTATTGATTTTGTACCCTGCAACTTTACTCTATTCATTTATTATTTCAAATTGTTTTTTTTTTTGGTGGAGTCTTTAGGGTTTTCTATATATAAAATCATGCAATTCACAAATAGTGACAGTTTTACTTCTTCCCTTCCAATTTGGATACCTTTTACTTCTTTTTCTTGCCTAATTGCTCTGGCTAGGACTTCCAATACTATGTTGAATTGGAACAGAGTGGGCATCCATGTCTTGTTCCTGATTTTAGAGGGATAGCTTTCAGTTTTTCACCATTGAGTATGAAGTTACTCAATGTGGGTTTGTCATAGTTGTCCTTTATTGAGGTATGTTCCTTCTATACCCATTGTATTGAGAGTGTTCATCATAAATGGGTGTTGAATCTTATCAGTTGCTCTTTTGCATCTATCGAGATACTCATATGATTTTTTATCTTTCATTTTTGTTAATGTGATGTATCACATTGATTGAATTGTGGATTTTAAACCATCCTTGCATCCCTGAAATGAATCTCATTTGATCATGGCATATTATCCTTTTAGTGGATTTTATTCAGTTTGCTAATATTTTGTTGAGAATTTTTGCATCTGTGTTCATCAGAGATATTGACCTATAATTTTCTCTTTTTTTGTGGTGTCTTTGTCTGGTTTTGGTATTGGGGTAATGTTGGCTACATAAAATGAATTGGGAAATGTCCCCTCTTCAATTTTTAGAAGAGTTTGAGAAGGAAAGGTATTAAATCTTCTTTGAATGTTTGCTAGAATTCTCCTATGAAGCCATCTGTTCCCAGACTTTTGTTTTGGGGGAGGTTTTTGATTATTGTTTCAATCTCCTTACTAGTGATCAGTCTATTCAGAATGTCTGTTTCTTCATGATTCAGTCTTGTATGGTTGAATGTTTCTATGAAATAATCCATTTCTTCTAGGTTGTCCAGTTTGTCGGCATATAGCTGTTTATAGTATTCTTTTATAATAATTTGTATTTCTGTGTTATATGTTGTAATTTCTGTTTCATGTCTGATTTTATTTATATGAGCCTTCTCTCTTTTTTTCCTTAGTGAATCTAGATAAAGGTTTGTCAATTTTGTTTATCCTTTCAACGAACTATCTCTTAGATTCATGGATCTTTTCTATTGTCTTTTTAGTCTCTATTTCATTTATTTCCACTCTAATCCTTATTGTTTTCTTCCTTCTACTAACTTTGGGCTTTACTTGTTCTTTTTCTAGCTCCTTTAGTTGTAAGGTTAGATTGTTTGTTTAAGATTTTTCTTGTTTCTTGAGATAGGCCTTTAAAATTCCATCTTAGTAGCACTGCTATAAATTCCCTCTTAGTAGCACTTTTGCAGCATCCCATAGATTTTGGTATGCCATATTTTCATTTTCATTCTTCAGTTTTTTTTTAAATTTCTCCTTTGATTTCTTCATTGTACCCAATAGTTGTTCAGTAGTATGGTGTTTAGTCTCCACATATTTGTGATTTTTTCAACTTTCTTCTTGTAGTTGATTTCTAATTTCATACCATTGTGGTTGGAAGGGATGCTTGACATGATTTCAATATTCTTAAATTTATTGAGACTTGTTTTATGTCCCAGTATTTGGTCTATCCTTGAGAATGTTCCATGTGTACTTGACAAGAATGTGTGTTCTGCTGCATTTGGATGGAGTGTTCTCTACAAATCTATGAAGTCCATCTGGCCTATTGTTTCACTTAAAGGTACTATTTCCAGACTTCCCTGGTGGCACAGCAGTTAAGAATCTTCCTGCCAATGCAGGGGACACAGGTTTGGTCCCTGGTCTGGGAAGATTCCACATGCCATGGAGCAACTAAGCCTGTGAGCCACAACTACTGAACCTGCACTCCAGAGTCCTCAAGGCACAACTACTGAAGCCCACGTGCTCTAGGGCCCATGTGCTGCGACTACTGAAGCCCGCGTGCCTAGAGCCCATGCTTCGCAACAAGAGAAGCCACTGCAATGAGAAGCCCGCACACCACAATGAAGAGTAGTCCCCGCTCGCTGCAAGTAGAGAAAGCCAGCGTGCAGCAACAAAGACCCAACACAGCCATACATAAATAAAATTTAAAAAAATAAATAAAGGTACTATTTCCTTCTTGACTTTTTGTCTGGATAATCTTTCCATTGGGTGTTAAAGCCCCCTACAGTTATTGTGTTGCTGTCGTTTTCTCACTTTAGGGGTCTGTTAACAATTGCTGTTTATATTTTGGTGCTCTGATGTTGGCTGCACATATATTAATAATTTTTATGTCCTCTGAATGAATTGTCCCATTTATCATTATATAGTGTCCATCTTTGTGTCTTGTTGCCATTTTTGGCTTGAAGTCTATTTATTCTGATATGAATATGGCTATGCTTGCTTTCTCTTGGCAGTCATTTGTTTAGAGTATCATTTTCCATCTCTTCCCTGTTTGACTTTAGAGCTGAGTCTCCTGGAGGCAGCATATAGTTGTGTCTTGTTTTTTAATCCATCCAGCCACTCTGTGTCTTTTGACTGGTGAATTAAATCCATTTACATTTAGGGTGATTATTGATACATGAGGGCTTAATACTGCCATTTTATCTTTTGTTTTCTGGTTATTCTATATCTCCATTGTTTTATTTTTCCTTGTGTTTCTGTCTTCCATTTTAGTTTAGTGGTTTTCTGCGATGTTTTTCTCAGTTTATTTTTTTTATGTCTTTGCTCTAGATTTATGTTTCATGGTTACCATGAGGTTTGTATAAAACATATCATAGGTAAAATAGTTATTTTTCTGCTGATAGCATCTTATTTTCACTTGCCTATGTGGCTTCCTTCATTTTCCTCTTTCCCTTTTATATTTCTGTTGCCTCAAATTATCTCTTTTTATGTTGTGAGTTAGGTGCCAAATTGAATTAGGTATAGTTATTTTTATTGCTTTTTCTCCTTTAAACTTTATGCTATAATTGTTTAAGAACATACTTTTTATATAGAGTTGCAACTTTCTGATTCTATTTATCATTTTACTCAAAATTTTTTGTACTCTTGCCCTTTATTTCAGGTAGAAGAACTCCTTTCAACAATTCTTGTAAAACAGGTCTAGTGGTTATGAACTCCCTCCATTTTGGTTGTCTGGGAAAGCCTTTATTTCTCTTTCATATCTGGAGGATAACTTTGCTGGATAGAGTATTCTTGGATGACAATTCTTATCCTTCTGTATTTTGAGTATGTCATTCCACTCTCTCCTGGCCTATAGAGTTTCTGAGAAACCTGCTGGTAGCCTAATGGCCATTCCTTTGTAGATTACCTTTCTTTTTTTGCTGACTGTCTTTAAAATTCTTTCTTTGTCATTGACTTTTGACAGTTTTAAAATAATGTGTCTTGGAGAAGGTCTGTTTGTGTTGTGGTAATTAGGTATTCTATTAGCTTCATGGACTCGAATACCCGATTCCTTCCCCAGGTTTGGAAAGTTCTCAGCTATTATTTCTTTAAATAATGTCTTTGTTCCCTTCTCCCTCTCTTCTCCTTCTGGGATACCAATTATCCTTATGTTGACCTTTCTAATGAAGTCAGATAGTCTCATAGAATATCTTTCTTTCTTTCTCTCTCTCTCTCTTTCTTTCTTTCTTTCTTCTTCTTCTTTTTTTTTTTTAGTTCTTAGTTCTTTCTCCTTTTATACCTGTATCATTTCTAGATTTCTGTCTTCAAGCTCACTAATTCTCTCTTCCATATTGTTGGCATTATTTCCAATGATTTCTAGTGCAGTCTTCATTTCATTTATTGAGTTCTTCAGCTCCAGAATTTCTATGTGGTTCTTCTTAGTTTCAATCTCTTTGGTAAGGTATTTATTATGTTTGTTAATTTTACTCCTTAGCTCATTGAACTGCCTTTCTGAGTTTTTGTTGTAGCTCATTGAGTTTCTTCATGACAGCTATTTTGAATTCTCTCAGTTAGATTGCAACATTCCATGATATTAAGTTTGGTTTCTGGAGTTTTGTCTTTTTTTGTGATACCATGTTACTGTGGTTTTTCGTGGTGTTTGACGAGTGGTTCCTCTACTGGTACATTTAAAATAACAAACACCTATCTTCTTTACATAAAGTTTTTTTTTTTTTTTTTACTTGATTCTAACAATTCAAGAGATTAGTGATTAGAGGGCTTTCTTTTGTTTTTCAGTAGGTGGCGCTAAAGCACAAGTTTTTGGTTTCTCTTACCTGAGCTGCCTCTGGGTATATTTGAGAATCTACACTTTCTACACTCTACTACCTCTGATAGAGGTGTCATCTGATGCCCTCTTTGTCACTGCTTGTGCCTCTGGGGTTGCTGGTGCCTTGTTGCTGCCAGTGTCACTGCTGTTGATGGCATTGACGCCTGGGGCACTGGGTTGGTGGGTGCTTCTGCTGTGTCTGGGTTGCCTGGGTTGCAGGCTCCACTGCCTCAGGGAGAGGGGGAGGTTCGGGGGCATGCCTGTGCCACATCTGGAGTTAAGTTTGAAGGTGCAGCCACTGTGGGCTGAGGGGCTAGAGAGGCAGGTGCCTCTGTGGCTGGAAGGATGGGGTTGCAGGCTCTGCTGCCACTGCTGTTTGGTTCCTGTGGTAGAGAGCGCTGCTGTCACTGGGAGGCTGGAGTCATGTGTGCTGTCCCCGCTGCTGCTACCAGGTTCTCTGGGGCTGGGGGGCCCATCACTGTACCTGAGGGGCTGGGATTGCAGGCACAGCCTCCACTGTTCACCCTGGTTCCACCTCCTCTATGTATTCTAGGCCACACACCTTTAGATCTACAGATGTGTAGAACTTTCTGGCTTCTGGTGTGTTGGGCAGAGGAACCTTTGTTGAATTATGGATGATTTACTGGTTGTAGATTGAAGGGGAGAGGCAAAGGAAGTGTTTCATTCTCCATTTCTTTTTGGTAATAGCCATCCTAATGAATGCTAACTGCTATCTCATTGTGGAATTCATTTGCATTTCCTTAATGATTAGTGATGCTGAGCATCTTTTCATGTGCTTATTGGCCATTAATTCATCTTCTCAGGATAAGTGTCTATTCAAGTTCTTTGCCTATTTTTAGTTGCTTTTGTTTTTGCTGTTGAGTTGTAGGAGATCTTTACATATTCTATTAATCCCTTACTAGATACATTTGTAAGTATTTTCTTCCATTCTGTGGGTTCCCTTTTCATTCTGTAGATAGCGTCCTTTGATGCACAAAAGGTTTTAATTTTCATGAAGTCCAGTTTATCTGGTTTTTGTTCTTTTGTTGCCTGTGCGTTTGGTGTCATATCCAAAAAATAATTACCAAATCCAATGACATGAAGCTGTCCCCTTATATTTGCTTCTAAGAGTTTTACAGTTGCAGCTCTTATGTTTAGGTCTGTGATCGATTTTGATGGATATAGTGTAAAGTAAGGGTCCAAAGTAAGGGTTCATTCTTTTGCTTGTGGATATCCAGTTTTCCCAACACCAATGGTAGAAAAGGCTGTTCTCTCTGCATTGAATGGTCTTGGCACACTTGTCAAAAATAATTTGATGATATACAGACAACATAATGCTATTAAACCAAAAGATTCTACAACAAAAATCTGTTAGGACTAATAAATTCAGCAAAGTTACAGGACACAAATTCGACACACAAATATCAGTTGTATTTCTATATGCTAAGAATAAACAATCCTAAAAGTAAATTAAGAAGACAATTCCATTTACAATAGAATCAAAAACAACAAAATACTTAGGAATAAACTTCACCAAGCAGGTGAAAGACTTGCTCACTGAAAACTATAAAACATCACTGAAAGAAATTAAAGGCACAAATAAATGGAAGGACATCCTGTGTTCATGGATTAGAAGACTTAATATTGTTAGAAATCAATACTACCAAGTGTGATTGACAGATTCAATGCAATTCCTATCAAAATCCCAATATTTTTTTGTAGAAATAGAAAAATAAATCTAAAAATTCATGTGGAATCTCAAGGGACTTCAAATTGCCAAAACAATCTTGAAAAACAAGGACAAAGTTGGAGGTCTCACATTTGCCAATTTCAAAACTTACAACAAGGCTACAGAAATTAAAACAGTATAGTACTGGCATAAAGACAGACATGTAGACCAATGGAATAGTATACAGAGCCTAGAAATAAATACTTGTGTTTATCAAAGTCTTGTGATGAGGACTTTTAACATCTAATCTCTTAGGAACATTCAAATACACAGTACAATATTGCTAACTATAGTCACCATGCTGTAATTTCAGCCCCAGGACTTATTTATCTTATAACTAGAAGTTTGTACATTTTGACCACCTTCACTCACTTCCCCCACTCCTCACTCCCCACCTCTGGCAACCACCAATCTGCTCTCTCTTTCCATGAGTTCAGTTGTGTCTGTTTTTGTTGTTAGATCCCACATATGAATGAGGTCATTCATTATTGGTCTTTCTCTGTCTAACTTATTTTATGTAGCATAACGAACTCAAGTTCCATCTATGTTGTTGCAAATGGCAGGATTACCTTCTGTTTTATGGCTGTATAGTATTCCATTGTGAATATATACCACATTTTTTTACCCACGCAATCATCAGTGGACATGTAGGTTGTTTTTATGTCTTGGTTATGGTAATTAAGGCTGCAATGAACACAGAATGCAGATATCTCTTCAAGATAGTGATTTCATGTCCTCAGGTATATAACCATAAGTGGGATTGCTGGAACATATGGTAGTTCTATTTTTAATTTTTTGAGGAACCTTTCCAATGGCTTCCAGTTTTCCCAGCACCATTTTTTCCTTTTTTTTTAAACATCTTTATTGGAGTATAATTGCTTTACAATGGTGTGTTAGTTTCTGCTTTATAACACAGTGAATCCGTTATACATATACATATGTTCCCATATGTCTTCTCTCGTGCATCTCCCTCCCTCCCACCCTCCCTATCCCACCCCTCTAGGTGGTCACAAAGCACCAAGCTGATCTCCCTGTGCTATGCGGCTGCTTCCCACTAGCTATCTATTTTACGTTTGGTAGTGTAAATATGTCCATGCCACTCTCTCACTTTGTCACAGCTTACCCTTCCCTGTCTCCATATCCTCAAGTCCGTTCTCTAGTAGGTCTGTGTCTTTATTCCCGTCTTGCCCCTAGGTTCTTCATGACCTTTTTTTTTTCTTACATTCCATATATACGTGTTAGCATATGGTATTTGTTTTTATCGTTCTGACTTACTTCACTCTGTATGACAGACTCTAGGTCCATCCACCTCACTACAAATAACTCAATTTCGTTTCTTTTTATGGCTGAGTACTATTCCATTATATATGTGCCACATCTTCTTTATCCATTCATCTGTTGATGGGCACTTATGTTGCTTCCATGTCCTGGCTATTATAAATAGAGCTGCAATGAACATTTTGGTACCTGACTCTTTTTGAATTATGGTTTTCTCAGGGTATATGCCCAGTAGTGGGATTGCTGAGTCGTATGGTAGTTCTATTTTTAGTTTTTTAAGGAACCTCCCTACTGTTCTCCATAGTGGCTATATCAATTTACATTCCCACCAACAGTGCAAAAGTGTTCCCTTTTCTCCACACCCTCTCCAGCATTTATTGTTTCTAGCTTTTTTGATGATGGCCATTCTGACTGGTGTGAGATGATATCTCATTGTAATTTTGATTTGAAATTTTCTAATGATTAATGATGTTGAGTATTCTTTCATGTGTTTGTTGGCAATCTGTATATCTTCTTTGGAGAAATGTCTATTTAGGTATTCTGCCCATTTTTGGATTGGGTTGTTGGTTTTCTTGATATTGAGCTGCATGAGCTGCTTGTAAATTTTGGAGATTAATCCATTGTCAGTTGCTTCATTTGCAAATATTTTCTCCCATTCTGAGGGTTGTCTTTTGTTCTTGTTATGGCTTCCTTTGCTGAGCACAAGCTTTTAAGTTTCATTATGTCCCATTTGTCTTTTTTTGTTTTTATTTCCATTTCTCTAGGAGGTTGGTCAAAAAGCATCTTGCTGTGATTTATGTCATAGAGTGTTCTGCCTATGTTTTCCTCTAAGAGTTTGATAGTTTCTGTCCTTACATTTAGGTCTTTAATCCATTTTGAGTTTATTTTTGTGTATGGTGTTAGGGAGTGTTCTAATTTCATACTTTTACATCTACCTGTCTAGTTTTCCCAGCACGACTTATTGAAGAGGCTGTCTTTTCTCCACTGTATATTCTTGCCTCCTTTATCAAAGATAAGGTGACCATATGTGCATGGGTTTATCTCTGGGCTTTCTGTCCTCTTCCATTCATCTATATTTCTGTTTTTGTGCCAGTACCATACTGTCTTGATTACTGTAGCTTTGTAGTATAGTCTGAAGTCAGGGAGCCTGATTCCTGCAGCTCTCTCTTTCGTTCTCAGGATTGCTTTGGCTATTCGGGGTCTTTTGTGTTTCCATACCAATTGTGAAATTTTTTGTTCTAGTTCTGTGAAAAATGCCAGTGGTAGTTTGATAGGGATTGCATTGGATCTGTAGATGCCTTTGGGTAGTAGAGTCATTTTCACAATGTTCATTCTTCCAGTCCAAGAACAGGGTATATATCTCCATCTGTTTGTATCGTCTTTAATTTCTTTCATCAGTGTCTTATAGTTTTCTGCATACAGGTCTTTTGTCTCCTTAGGTAGGTTTATCCCTAGGTATTTTATTCTTTTTGTTGCGATGGTAGATGAGCGTGTTTCCTTAATTTCTCTTTCAGATTTTTCATCATTAGTGTATAGGAATGCCAGAGATTTCTGTGCATTAATTTTGTATCCTGCTACTTTACCAAATTCATTGATTAGCTCTAGTAGTTTTCTGGTAGCATCTTTAGGATTCTCTATGTATAGTATCATGTCATCTGCAAACAGTGACAGCTTTAGTTCTTCTTTTCCGATTTGGATTCCTTTTATTTCTTTTTTCTTCTCTGATTGCTGTGGCTAAAACTTCCAAAACTATATTGAATAATCGTGGTGAGAATGGGAAACCTTGTCTTGTTCCTGATCTTAGTGGAAATAGTTTCAGATTTTCACCATTGAGGACGATGTTGGCTGTGGGTTTGTCATATATGGCGTTTATTATGTTGAGGAAAGTTCCGTCTATGCCAACTCTCTGCAGGGTTTTTATCATAAATTTGTGTTGAATTTTGTTGAAAGCTTTGTCTGCATCGATTGAGATGATCATATGGTTTTTCCTCTTCAATTTGTTAATATGGTGTATCACATTGATTGATTTGCGTATATGGAAGAAACCTTGTATTCCTGGAATAAACCCCACTTGATCATGGTGTATGATCCTTTTAATGTCCTGTTGGATTCTCTTTGCTAGTATTTTGTTGAGGATTTTTGCATCTATGTTCATCAGTGATATTGGCCGGTAGTTTTCTTTCTTGGTGACATCTTTGTCTGGTTTTGGTATCAGGGTGATGGTGGCCTCGTAGAATGAGTTTGTGAGTGTTCCTCCCTCTGCTATATTTTGGAAGAGTTTGACAAGGATAGGTGTTAGCTCTTCTCTAAGTGTTTGATAGGATTCGCCTGTGAAGCCATCTGGTCCTGGGCTTTTGTTTGTTGGAAGATTTTAAATCACAGTTTCAATTTCAGTGCTTGTGATTGGTCTGTTCATATTTTCTATTTCTTCCTGATTCAGTCTTGGCAGGTTGTGCATTTCTAAGAATGTGTCCATTTCTTCCAGGTTGTCCATTTTATTGGCATAGAGTTACTTGTAGTAGTCTCTCATGGTCTTTTGTATTTCTGCAGTATCACTTGTTACTTCTTTTTCATTTCTAATTCTATTGATTTGACTCTTCTCCTTTTGTTCTTGATGAGTCTGGCTAATGGTTTATCAGTTTTGTTTATCTTCTCAAAGAACCATATTTTAGTTTTATTGATCTTTGCTATCGTTTTCTTCATTTCTTTTTCATTTATTTTTGATCTGATCTCTTTTTTTTTTTTAAACATCTTTATTGGGGTATAATTGCTTTACAATGGTGTGTTAGTTTCTGCTTTATAACAAAGTGAATCAGCTATACATATACATATGTTCCCATATGTCTTCCCTCTTGCGTCTCCCTCCCTCCCACTCTCCCCATCCCACCCTTCCAAGCTGTCACAAAGCACCGAGCTAATATCCCTGTGCCTTGCGGCTGCTTCCCCCCAGCTATCTACCTTACTACGTTTGTTAGTGTGTATATGTCCATGACTCTCTCTCGCCCTGTCAAAACTCACCCTTCCCCCTCCCCATATCCTCAAGTCAGTTCTCCAGTAGGTCTCCGTCTTTATTCCTGTCTTACCCCTAGGTTCTTCATGACATTTTTTCCCCTTAAATTCCATATATATGTGTTAGCATACGGTATTTGTCTTTTTCTTTCTGACTTACTTCACTCTGTATGACAGACTCTAGGTCTATCCATCTCATTACTAATAGCTCAATTTCATTTCTTTTTAAGGCTGAGTAATATTCCATTGTGTATATGTGCCACATCTTCTTTATCCATTCATCCGATGATGGGCGCTTAGGTTGTTTCCATCTCCGGGCTATTGTAAATAGAGCTGCAATGAACATTTTGGTACATGACTCTTTTTGAATTTTGGTTTTCTCAGGGTATATGCCCAGTAGTGGGATTGCTGGGTCATATGGTAATTCTATTTGTAGTTTTTTAAGGAACCTCCATACTGTTCTCCATAGTGGCTGAACCAATTCACATTCCCACCAGCAGTGCAAGAGTGTCCCCTTTTCTCCACACCCTCTCCAGCATTTATTGTTTATAGAGTTTTTGATGATGGCCATTCTGACTGGTGTGAGATGATATCTCATTGTAGTTTTGATTTGCATTTCTCTAATGATTAATGATGTTGAGCATTCTTTCATGTGTTTGTTGGCATTCTGTATATCTTCTTTGCAGAAATGTCTATTTAGGTCTTCTGCCCATTTTTGGATGGGGTTGTTTGTTTTTTTATTATTGAGCTGCATGAGCTGCTTGTAAATTTTGGAGATTAATCCTTTGTCAGTTGCTTCATTTGCAAATGTTTTCTCCCATTCTGAGGGTTGTCTTTTGGTCTTGGTTATGGTTTCCTTTGCTGTGCAAAAGCTTTGAAGTTTCATTAGGTCCCATTTGTTTATTTTTGTTTTTATTTCCATTACTCTAGGAGGTGGGTCAGAAAGGATCTTGCTGTGATTTATGTCATAGAGTGTTCTTCCTATGTTTTCTTCTAAGAGTTTGATAGTTTCTGGCCTTACATTTAGGTCTTTAATCCATTTTGAGCTTATTTTTGTGTATGGTGTTAGGGAGTGATCTAATCTCATACTTTTACATGTACCTGTCCAGTTTTCCCAGCACCATTTATTGAAGAGGCTGTCCTTTCTCCACTGTACATTCCTGCCTCCTTTATCAAAGATAAGGTGTCCATATGTGCGTGGGTTTATCTCTGGGATTTCTATCCTGTTCCACTGATCTATCTTTCTGTTTTTGTGCCAGTACCATACTGTTTTGATTACTGTTGCTTTGAAATATAGTCTGAAGTCAGGGAGCCTGATTCCTCCAGCTCCTTTTTTCGTTCTCAAGATTGCTTTGGCTATTCGGGGTCTTTTGTGTTTCCATACAAATTGCGAAATTTTTTGTTCTAGTTCTGTGAAAAATGCCAGTGGTAGTTTGATAGGGATTGCATTGAATCTGTAGATTGCTTAAGGGTAGTAGAGTCATTTTCACAATGTTGATTCTTCCCATCCAAGAACATGGTATATCTCTCCATCTATTTGTATCATCTTTAATTTCTTTCATCAATGTCTTATAATTTTCTGCATACAGGTCTTTCGTCTCCTTAGGTAGGTTTATTCCTAGATATTTTATTCTTTTTTTTGCAATGGTAAATGGGAGTGTTTTCTTGATTTCACTTTCAGATTTTTCATCATTAGTATATAGGAATGCCAGAGATTTCTGTGCATTAATTTTGTATCCTGCTACTTTACCAAATTCATTGATTAGCTCTAGTAGTTTTCTGGTAGCATCTTTAGGATTCTCTATGTATAGTATCATGTCATCTGCAAACAGTGACAGCTTTAGTTCTTCTTTTCCAATTTGGATTCCTTTTATTTCCTTTTCTTCTCTGCTGTGGCTAAAACTTCCAAAACTATGTTGAATAAGAGTGGTGAGACTGGACAACGTTGTCTTGTTCCTGATCTTAGTGGAAATGCTTTCAGTTTTTCACCATTGAGGATGATGTTTGCTGTGGGCTTGTCATATATGGCCTTTATTATGTTGAGGAAAGTTCCCTCTATGCCTACTTTCTGCAGGGTTTTTATCATAAATGGGTGTTGAATTTTGTCGAAAGCTTTCTCTGCATCTATTGAGATGATCATATGGTTTTTCTCCTTCAATTTGTTAATATGGTTTATCACATTGATAGATTTGCGTATATTGAAGAATCCTTGCATTCCTGGAATAAACCCCACTTGATCATGGTGTATGATCCTTTTAATGTGCTGTTGGATTCTGTTTGCTAGTATTTTGTTGAGGATTTTTGCATCTATGTTCATCAGTGATATTGGCCTGTAGTTTTCTTTCTTTGTGACATCCTTGTCTGGTTTTGGTATCAAGGTGATGGTGGCCTCGTAGAAGGAATTTGGGAGTGTTCCTCCCTCTACTATATTTTGTAAGAGTTCGAGAAGGATAGGTGTTAGCTCTTCTCTAAACGTTTGATAGAATTTACCTGTGAAGCCATCTGGTCCTGGGCTTTTGTTTATTGGAAGGTTTTTAATCACAGTTTCAATTTCAGTGCTTGTGATTGGTCTGTTCATATTTTCTATTTCTTCCTGATTCAGTCTTGGCAGGTTGTGCATTTCTAAGAATTTGTCCATTTCTTCCAGATTGTCCATTTTATTGGCATAGAGTTGCTTGTAGTAATCTCTCATGATTTTTTTTATTTCTGCAGTGTCAGTTGTTATTTCTCCTTTCTCATTTCTAATTCTATTGATTTGAGTCTTCTCCCTTTTTTTCTTGATGAGTCTGGCTAGTGGTTTATCTATTTTGTTTATCTTCTCAAAGAACCAGCTTTTAGTTTTATTGATCTTTGCTATCGTTTCCTTCATTTCTTTTTCATTTATTTCTGATCTGATTTTTATGATTTCTTTCCTTCTGCTAGCTTTGGGGTTTTTTTGTTCTTCTTTCTCTAATTGCTTGAGGTGCAAGGTTAGGTTGTTTATTCGAGATGTTTCCTGCTTCTTAAGGTGGGCTTGTATTGCTATAAACTTCCCCCTTAGAACTGCTTTTGCTGCATCCCATAGGTTTTGGGTCGTTGTGTCTCCATTGTCATTTGTTTCTAGGTATTTTTTTATTTCCTCTTTGATTTCTTCAGTGATCACTTCATTATTAAGTAGTGTATTGTTTAGCCTCCATGTGTTTGTATTTTTTACAGATCTTTTCCTGTAATTGATATCTAGTCTCATGGCGTTGTGGTCAGAAAAGATACTTGATACAATTTCAGTTTTCTTAAATTTACCAAGGCTTGATTTGTG
Organism: Phocoena phocoena; assembly: GCF_963924675.1. Taxonomy (NCBI): domain Eukaryota; kingdom Metazoa; phylum Chordata; class Mammalia; order Artiodactyla; family Phocoenidae; genus Phocoena; species Phocoena phocoena. Next base: position 44,519,290 of record NC_089240.1, on the reverse strand, counting down.
ACCCAAGATATGATCTATCCTGGAGAATGTTCCATGAGCACTTGAGAAAAATGTGTATTCTGTTGTTTTTGGATGGAGTGTCCTATAAATATCAATTAAGTCCATCTTGTTTAATGTATCATTTAAAGCTTGTGTTTCCTTATTTATTTTCATTTTGGATGATCTGTCCATGGGTGAAAGTGGGGTGTTAAAGTCCCCTACTATGAATGTGTTACTGTTGATCTCCCCTTTTATGGTTGTTAGTATTTGTCTTATGTATTGAGGTGCTCCTATGTTGGGTGCATAAATATTTACAATTGTTATATCTTCTTCTTGGATCGATCCCTTGATCATTATGTAGTGTCCTTCTTTGTCCCTTTTAATAGTCCTTATTTTAAAGTCTATTTTGTCTGATATGAGAATTGCTACTCCAGCTTTCTTTTGGTTTCCATTTGCATGGAATATCTTTTTCCATCCCCTTACTTTCAGTCTGTATGTGTCTCTAGGTCTGAAGTGGGTCTCTTGTAGACAGCATATATAAGGGTCTTGTTTTTGTATCTATTCAGCCAATCTGTGTCTTTTGGTGGGAGCATTTAGTCCATTTACATTTAAGGTAATTATCGATATGTATGTTCCTATTCCCATTTTCTATATTGTTTTGGGTTCGCTACTATAGGTCGTTTCCTTCTCTTGTGTTTCTTGTCTAGAGAAGTTCCTTTAGCATTTATTGTAAAGCTGGTTTGGTGGTGCTGAACTCTCTCAGCTTTTGCTTGTCTGTAAAGGTTTTAATTTCTCCATCAAATGTGAATGAGATCCTTGCTGGGTAGAGTAGTCTTGGTTGCAGGCTTTTCTCCTTCATCACTTTCAGTATGTCCTGCCACTCCCTTCTGGCTTGTAGGGTTTCTGCTGAGAGATCAGCTGTTAACCTTATGGGGATTCCCTTGTGTGTTATTTGTTGTTTTTCCCTTGCTGCTTTTAATATGCTTTCTTTGTATTTAATTTTTGACAGTTTGATTAATATGTGTCTTGGCGTGTTTCTCCTTGTATTTATCCTGTATGGGACTCTCTGTGCTTCCTGGACTTGATTAACTGTTTCCTTTCCCATATTAGGGAAGTTTTCAACTATAATCTCTTCAAATATTTTCTCAGTCCCTTTCTTTCTTTCTTCTTCTTCTGGAACCCCTATAATTCGTATGTTGGTGCGTTTCATGTTGTCCCAGAGGTCTCTGAGACTGTCCTCAGTTCTTTTCATTCTTTTTTCTTTATTCTGCTCTGCAGTAGTTATTTCCACTACTTTATCTTCCAGGTCACTTATCCGTTCTTCTGCCTCAGTTATTCTGCTATTGATCCTATCTAGAGTGCTTTTAATTTCATTTATTGCGTTGTTCATCATTGCTTGTTTCATCTTTAGTTCTTGTAGGTCCTTGTTAACTGTTTCTTGCATTTTGTCCATTCTACTTCCAAGATTTTGGATCATCCTTACTATCATTATTCTGAATTCTTTTTCAGGTAGATTGCCTATTTCCTCTTCATTTGTTAGGTCTGGTGGGTTTTTATCTTGCTCCTTCATCTGCTGTGTGTTTTTCTGTCTTCTCATTTTGCTTATCTTACTGTGTTTGGGGTCTCCTTTTTGCAGGCTGCACGTTCGTAGTTCCCGTTGTTTTTGATGTCTGTCTCCAGTGGCTAAGGTTGTTTCAGTGGGTTGTGTAGGCTTCCTGGTGGAGGGGACTAGTGCCTGTGTTGTGCTGGATGAGGCTGGATCTTGTCTCTCTAGTGGGCAGGTTCACGTCTGGTGGTGTGTTTTGGGGTGTCTGTGGCCTTATTATGATTTTAGGCAGCCTCTCTGCTAATGGGTGGGGTTGTGTTCCTGTTTTGCTAGTTGTTTGGCATAGGTTGTCCAGCACTGTGGCTTGCTGGTCGTTGAGTGAAGCTGGGTGCTGGTGTTAAGATGGAGGTCTCTGGGAGATTTCCACCGTTTAATATTATGTGAGGCTGGGAGGTCTCTTGTTGACCAGTGTCCTGAAGTTTGCTCTGCTACCTCAGAGGCAGAGCCCTGACTCCTGGCTGGTGCACCAAGAGCCTTTCATCCACACAGCTCAGAATAAAAGGGAGAAAAAGTAGAGACAATTAGTAGAAGTATGAGTAAAGAAAGAAGGAAAGGAGGAAAGGAAGGAAGGAAGAAAGAAGCAAAGAAGGAAAGAAAGGAGGGAGGGAGGGAGGGAGGAAGGAAGGAAGGAGGGAAAGAAGGCAAAAAGAAAGAAAGAAGATACAGTAAAAATAAAATAAAGTATAATATAGTTATTGAATTAAAAAATATTTAGAAAAAAAAAAAAGGGACGTATAGAACCTTAGGACAAATGTTGGAAGCAAAGCTATACAGAGAAAATCTTACACAGAAGCATACCCATACACCTTCACAAAAAGAGGTAAAGGGGGAAAAGTCATAATCTTGCTCTCAGAGACCACCTCCTCAGTTTGGGGTGATTCGTTGTCTAAAGGAGGGAAGGAAGGAAGGAAAGAAAGAAAGAACGAAGGTAAAGTATAATAAAGTTATTACAATTAAACTTAATTATTAAGAAAAAGGATTTTAAAAAAAAAATCATGGACGGATAGAGCCCTAGGACAAATGGTGGAAGCAAGAGTATACAGACAAGATCTCACACAGAAGCATACACGTACACATTCACAAAAAGAGGAAAAGGGAAAAAAAAATCATAGATCTCGCTCCTAAATTCCACCTCTTTAATTTGGGATCATTCCTTGTCTATTCAGGTATTCCACAGATGCAGGGTATATCAAGTTGATTGTGGAGCTTTAATCCGCTGCTTCTGTGGCTGCTGGGAGAGATTTCCCTTTCTCTTCTTTGTTCTCACAGCTCACAGGAGCTCAGCTTTGGATTTGGCCCTGCCTCTGCGTGTAGGTCGCTGGAGGGCGTCTGTTTTTTCGCTCAGACAGGACGGGGTTAAAGGAGCCGCTGATTCGGGGGCTCCGGCTCACTCAGGCCGGGGGTTGGGGGATGGGGGAAGGAGGGGCACTGCGTGCGGGGTGGGCCTGCGGCGGCAGAGGCGACCTGACATTGCGGCAGAGGCCGGCGTGACGTTGCACCAGCCTGAGGCCTGCCGTGCGTTGTCCCGGGGAAGTTGTCCCTGGATCCCGGGAACTTGGCATTGGCGGGCTGCACAGGCTCCGCGGAAGAGGGGTGTGGAGAGTGACCTGTGCTCGCACACAGGCCCCTTGGTGGCGGTAGCAGCAGCCTTGGCATCTCCCGCCCGTCTCTGGGATCCGCGCTTTCAGCCGCGGCTCGCGCCCGTCTCTGGGGTTCGCGCTTTTAGCCGCGGCTCGCGCCCGTCTCTGGGGTTCGCGCTTTTAGCCGCGGCTCGCGCCCGTCTCTGGAGATCCTTTAAGCAGCGCTCTTAAACCCCTCTCCTCGAGCACCAGGAAACAAAGAGGGAAGAAAAAGTCTCTTGCCTCTTCGGCAGGTGCAGGCTTTTCCCCGAACTCCCTCTCGGCTAGTCGTGGTGCACTAACCCCTTCAGGCTATGTTCAAGCCACCAACCCCAGTCCTTTCCCTGAGCTCTGTCCAAAACCGAAACCCGAGCCTCAGCTCGCAGCCCTGCCCGCCCCGGCGGGTGAGCAGACAAGCCTCTCGGGTTGGTGAGTGCCGGTCGGCACCGATCGTCTGTGCAGGAATTTCCCCGCTTTGCCCTCCGCACCCGTCGCTGTGCACTACTCCGCGGTCCCGAAGCTCCCCCCTCCGCCTCCCGCAGTCTCCGCCCGCGGAGGGGCTTCTTAGTGTGTGGAAACTTTTCCTCCTTCACAGCTCCCTCCCACTGGTGCAGGTGCCATCCTTATTCTTTTGTCTCTGTTTTTTCTTTTTTTCTTTTGCCCTACCCAGGTACGTGGGGAGTTTCTTGCCTTTTGGGAGGTCTGAGGTCTTCTGCCAGCCTTCAGTAGGAGTTCTGTAGGAGTTGTTCCACGTGTGGATGTATTTCTGGTGTATCCGTGGGGAGGAAGGCGATCTCCGCGTCTTACTCTTCCGCCATCTTCAAGGTCCCCCTGATCTGATCTTTATGATTTCTTTTCTTCTGCTAACTTTGGGGTTTTTTTGTTCTTCTTTCTCTAATTGCTTTAGGTACAAGGTTAGATTGTTTATTCGAGATGTTTCCTGTTTCTTAACGTAGGATTGTATTGCTATAAACTTCCCTCTTACAACTGCTTTTTTTGTATCCCATAGGTTTTGGGTCATCGTGTCTCCATTGTCATTTGTTTCTAGGTATTTTTTGATTTCCTCTTTGATTTCTTCAGTGATCACTTGGTTATTAAGTAATGTATTGTTTAGCCTCCACATGTTGGTATTTTTTACAGATCTTTTCCTATAATTGATATCTAGTCTCATAGTGTTGTTGTCGGAAACGATAGTTGATACGATTTCCCAGCAGTTTTTTTTTTGTGTGTGTGGTACACGGGCCTCTCACTGCCGTGGCCTCTCCCATTGCGGAGCACAGGCTCCGGATGTGCAGGCCCAGCGGCCACGGCTCACAGGCCCAGCAGCTCCTTGGCATGTGGGATGCTCCCAGACCGGGGCACGAACCCGCCACCCCTGCATCGGCAGGCGGACTCTCAACCACTGCGCCACCAGGGAAGCCCCCAGCACTGTTTTTTAAAGAAACTATGCTTTCCTTGCTTCATTACGTATTCCAGGTTCCTTTGTTGTAGATTAATTGACCATGTGTACATGGTTTTATTTCTGAACTTTCTATTCTCTTCCATTGATCTATATGTCTGTTTTTAAGATGAAACCATACTGTTTTGAATACTATACTTTATAAATATAGTTTCAAATGAGCAAGTATGATGCCTCCAGCTTTGTTGTTCTTTCTCAAGATTGCTTTGGGTATTTGGGATCTTTTGTGATTCCATACAAATTTTAGGATTTTTTTTTCTATTTTTGTGAAAAATGTCGTTGGAAGTTTAATAGAGATCACATTGAATCTGTAGATTGCTTTGTGTGGTATGGATATTAATTCTTCTGTCCATGAGCATGGAATATATTTCAATTTATTTGTGTCTTCAGTTTTTTTCATCAAAGTCTTATAGTATTCAGTGTAAAAATTTATTCTCAAGTATTTTATTTAAATTTCTTCCCAAGTATTTTAGTCCCTTTGATGCCATTGTAAATGGGATTGTTTTGTTAATTTCTCTTTCTGATAGTTTGCTACTAGTGTATAGAAACGCAAGTGATGCTTGTATATTGATTTTGTATCCTGTAGCTTCACTGAAATAATTTGTTAGTTTGTGGGAAGCCGGTGTTCTGCCATGGGAAGCCGTTGTTCTGCCATGTCGCAGATAACGCTTATCAGGGAGTAGCCCCAAGGCTATGTGCCAGGCTATGTGCCACACATGCGCCACGACGAGCCAATATGTTAATGAAGGATCAGAATTGCAACCAATAAATTGTGAACAGCACATATCTTGTTGAGTTAACCAGCCAACCACAGGTTGCCACGGGTTATAGTGCATTATAAAAAGCCAGTGTGAACAAGGCTCGGGGTCTTCCCTCCATCTGTCTGAAACCAAGCTGTACTCCAATAAAGTGTGATACGAGAAGAATCTAGCGTGTGGTGACTCGTCTTTCTGCTGGTCAGAAGCGGCTCGCCGCAAGTGGTGCCGAAACCCGGGAACTTCGCACCCCGCGTGGGGGACCGATTCAGAACTCGACACACGGAGTGGACCGTCGGTGAGTAGTCCAGGTATGTTATTGTCGCTTTCGTCCTTTTGTGGTTCTCGCATTTTTGTCTGCGTGTAGCTGCGGGTCCATCAGCCTGACCGAGTGTGTCTCCCCTGGTAAGTTGTTTATTTAGGAGAGTGAACTATGGGGAACAGTTTATCTACGGAACCGTCTGCTGGATTTCATGAACCCATTCAAGCTCTTTTGAACAGCCGAGGACTTAAGCTTTCGCACAAAACTATTAGTAAGTTATTGCAGGATATTGATGGTGCCGCTCCATGGTTTGCGGTATCCGGAAGCCTGACTGTTCCATCTTGGGAAAAATTGGGGAAGGACTTAGCTGATCGTCATAAAATGGGGGAGCTCTCTCGAGGCACGTTTCCGTTATGGAGGATGATACATTCGTGTTTAAGAGACGGGAAATGCGAGGATATTGTACAGATGGGCCGTAAAGCTCTTAGCATATATCAAGATAGTGCGTCAGAAAGTGACAATATAGGGACTACGGTAGATAGGCCTAAGAATCCTAGGAAAAAGAGAGAAAAACAAATAGAAAAATCGGATGCAACGCCAGGATTGTATCCATTTTTAGATGAATTTAAAGCGCTTTATTTGTCTCAGGATGAGTTGAATCCCAAGGAGGAGGCGGATCTGGAAGAAGCAGCTGCCGAATATGAAAGAGGACGATATGGCGGTTCCCCATGTGCTCGTCCGCCATTTTGTGCCTCTGCGGGTGCTCGTCCGCCATTTTGTGCTTCTGCTACATCAAAAGCTTTAACATGTACTCAGACTTCAAAGTGTACATTCATACCCAGAGAAATCTGGTTTCAGGTACCCACAGCTTTTCCGGTGTTTGAAGACCCAGCCACGCGTCAAAGATGTTATGAGATGGTGGATCATAAAATACTTAAGGATCTTGCAGAGGCTGCCAGGGGATATGGGGTTACTGCTAATTATACCTTGATGCTATTGCAGCGCCTTACGCGAACTGCATTGACGCCCACAGATTGGCATGATATTGCTCATGCTTGCCTGTCCATGGGGCAATATTTGGATTGGAAATCAATTGTGGCTGACTTGGCGTACAGCCAGGCGAGAGAGAATGCCGCCAATGGGCAACCTGCCTGGAATGCATAGATGCTGCTAGGACAGGGCCAGTGGTTAAATAATCAGACGGTGTTTCCGGTAGAGGTTTATGGCCAAATAAACCAGATTGGCATGCAAGCGTGGCGTGCCCTCCCAAATAAAGGAGAAGTTACAGGGAATTTGACTAAGATTATACAGGGAAGCACCGAGCCATTTTCTGATTTTGTAGCTAGGATGATGGAAGCTGCGGGCAGGATTTTTGGTAGTTTAGATGATGCTTTGCCTCTAGTAAAACAGTTACTTTATGAACAAAGCACAAAGGAGTGCCGCAGGGCAATAACGCCTATTAAAGGAAAGTCTTTGGAAGCATGGATGAAGATGTGTAGAGAAATTGGAGGGCCTTTATCTAATGCTGGGTTAGCGGCAGCAGTAATGGCTGCCACCAATAATGCAAAGCCCTCTGGAAAATCAGGGGTTTGTTTCCAGTGTGGGAGGCCTGGACACATTAAGAGACAATGTAGAGAAATGAGCAAAAAACCAAATATGCCACCTCAAAAGACTCCAGGAACCTGTCCTAGATGTAAAAAAGGGAAGCATTGGGCAAATGAATGTAGATCCGTTAAGGATATTAATGGACAACCCATCCCGTCCGCTACAGCGTTTACAGACTCAGGAAATGCTTATGCTTCCAGTTCAAAAAACGGGATGAAGGGCCCCCGGTCTCAGGGCCCGAAAATTTTTGGGGCCCACGAGAATGTGAGTTTCCAACCACCCAAACCCCGAGGCGAGCCACGTCAGGATCCGCAGGGTTGGACCTCCGTGCCGCCTCCAGAATGGTACTAACAATGACTATGGGTGTACAGCCCGTGGAGACCGATATGAAAGGACCACTACCTAAAGGGACGGTCGGATTGGTGTTGGGACGATCCTCCTCTGCTCTAAAAGGGCTCATAGTCTTACCCGGGGTAATTGATTCTGATTATACTGGAATAATTAAGGTCATGTGCCAATCCCCAAAAGGAGTAGCTATGATAAATCCCGGTGATCGAATTGCCCAATTGTTGGTGTTGCCATCTCTTCATGAAAAATACCCTGCTCGCTCCAAGGACCGAGGAGATCGCGGATTTGGATCTACTGGGGTTGATCTGGCCTGTCTATCATTGTCTCTTGATGATCGTCCTATGCTGGATTTAATTATAGAAGGAAAGGTATTTTCCGGTCTGGTTGATACCAGAGCTGATCGCAGTATTATTACTGCCACCTACTGGCCAAAATCCTGGCCTTGACAGACCTCCTCTCAGACCTTACAGGGTTTAGGATACGCCAAAGCACCCCAAATTAGCTCTAAAACACTGACTTGGCATTTTGAAGATCAGAAGGGGAAATTTCAACCCTTTGTGGTTGAGGGATTGCCGCTTAATCTGTGGGGAAGGGATGTGCAAAGCCAGATGAAATTGAAACTTACTAATGATTATTCCGAGACTGCACAGCAAATGCTGCTTAGGTCTGGTTTTATACCGGGCAGAGGGATAGAAAAAATTTACAAGGTATTGCTACTCCTATAGAAACTCAGGGAAACCCCAATCGCAGGGGGTTGGGTTTTTCTCAGGGGTCACTGAGTTTATGATTCCTATTACATGGAAGACCACGATGCCCGTGTGGATTCCTCAGTGGCCATTGTCTAAGGAGAAATTGGAAGCAGCGTCACAACTTGTGGAGGAACAATTACAATTGGGACACTTGGAACCCTCTCAATCACCCTGGAATACTCCTATTTTTGTTATTAAAAAGAAGTCGGGGAAGTGGCGCTTGCTCCATGATTTGAGAGCAATAAATCAACAAATGCAAGTTATGGGACCCATACAGCGCGGTCTACCGGCCTTGACAGCCATCCCGCAAGGGTGGCCTGTTATAGCTGTTGATATAAAAGATTGTTTTTTCTCTATCCCATTGAATAAGAAAGACAAGGAGAGGTTTGCCTTTACATTACCCTCAATTAATCATGAAAGACCTGATAAAAGGTATCAATGGGTCGTGCTTCCTCAGGGTATGGCCAATAGCCCCACCATGTGCCAGCTTTATGTTGACACTGCCTTACAGCCAGTACGGGAGAAGTTCCCGGGTGTTCAAATCATTCATTATATGGATGATGTTTTGCTGTCAGCCCCTACATGACACTGCTTGAGCAGGCTTTAGGAGATTTATCAATGAATTTGGAGACTAGAGGTTTATATTTGGCCCCTGAAAAAATTCAAAAGGGAGATTCTATTAGTTTTTTGGGAGCCGTTATAAATAAGACCACAATAATACCTCAGAAAATTGAAATTAGAACTAATCATTTAACAACTTTGAATGATTTTCAGAAATTGCTTGGGGATATTAATTGGCTTCGACCATATTTGAGTCTGACTCGCTTTGAATTACAGCCTTTGTTTGCTGTATTGGAAGGTAATCCTGATCTTAATTCCCCGCGTCAGATGACCCCCGAGGCCCAAACAGCTCTTCAGAAGGTGGAACAGGCTCTTATGAAAGCACAATTACAGCGTTATAACAATGCCTTGCCTATTTGGATGTGTGTTCTTCCAACCTTAGGATTTCCAACAGGTGTTCTTTGGCAAGATGGGCCTTTGCTTTGGATTCATACCAAGTCTCTGGGGATGAAGACGCTGTCTCACTATCCATCTATGGTTGCTGAGGTTGCCTTCTTGGGTATTAAACAATGTGTTTCCGCCTTTGCAATGTTGCCGGAAAAACTTGTAGTTCCCTATACTAAAGATCAAATAGAAATATTAACTGCCACTACCTCTGAGTGGTCTATACTTATGTATACCTTTTCTGGAATTATTGATAACCATTTGCCCAAGAGTGAAATTTTGAAATTCATTATCCAGCAACCTGTCATTTTTCCAAGGGTCACTGTAGAGCGACCACTAAATGATGCCCTGACCATTTACACGGACGGATCAAAATCCGGAAAAGGGGCTTATATGGTTCAGGGTCAGCATCCTGTCGTTATAGACTATCGACCTGATGCTCCTCAAGTGGTGGAATGTCATGTGGTTTTGGAAGTTTTTCAACGATTTCAAGAACCTTTTAATTTGATCTCTGATTCATTGTACGTGGTTAATGCAGTGAAACATCTCGAAGTGACCCCCCATATTCGATCATCCAGCACAGTGGCATCCTTGTTGGCCGGGATAAGGTTTCAGCTATTGCGCCGCCAACACCCCTTTTATGTTACCCATATACGGGCTCATTCCCTGTTGCCTGGTCCAATGGCAAAAGCCAATGAACAAGTTGATATGGCAACGCGTGTTTTCTTATCCTTGGATCAAAAGCAGCAAGCACAAGAATTTCATGAGCTATATCATGTATCATCTGCAGTGTTGAGAAAGAAGTTTTTCCTTACTAGAGCCGAGGCCAGGCATATTATTAAGTCTTGTTCCACTTGTGCCCAATTTTTGCCGGCCCAAAAGACTGGTGTAAATCCTAGAGGTTTGTCCCCAAACGAGCTGTGGCAGATGGATGTCACTCATGTTCCCTCCTTTGGGAAGCTCCAGTATGTTCATGTGTCTGTGGATACCTACTCCGGGGTGGTACATGCTACCCCTCTCTCTGGAGAACGGGTTCAACATGTTATTACTCATTGCCTTGAAGCCTGGGCAGCCTGGGGCAAGCCTGCTACACTAAAGACAGATAACGGCCCAGCTTATAGTTCCAAGAGCTTTGCTCTCTTTTGTCAAAAAATGCAAATAAAACATGTTACGGGCCTGCCTTACAATCCGCAAGGCCAAGGTATAATAGAGCGAACTAATCGCACGCTTAAAGAATTGCTTTTAAAACAAAAAGGGGGAATAGCGGACAATTGCACCCCGAAGCAGAAATTGTCGCTTGCCTTATTTACTCTTAATTTTTTAAATTTACATGATGAGAAAGAAACTTCTGCTGAACGCCATACTATACATGAACAAAAGGAACATGGTATAGTGATGTGGAAAGATGTATTGACCAATCGATGGAAAGGCCCGGATCGCGTTGTTGCGCGATCCAGGGGATCTCTTTGTGTTTTTCCGCAGGATCAAGATCCAATTTGGGTCCCAACAAGATTAACAAGAGTCGTGGAAGAGGATCCCAAGGGCGATGCAGGGCGCTCAAGGGATGATGCTGAGCTGGATGGTGTTGATGGGCCTTTCCCTACTCAAGGCGGAGGACAAGATGTTTTGGGGAATTAGCCGGTCCTGGCCAGTTCCTCTACCGGTCCATTCCCATAGCAGAGTGCTTCCAATATTTTATTCCACCAGTTGTGAGATGAATACAGCCTGCACTGTATCGTTAGACGATAAATGGGTACAATATAATGCTACAAATTTTGTTTTAAATAATACCCTTTGTTTTAGTTGGAATGCCTCTGTGGACTGCATTCATTTAGCTCGAAAAACCTTGACTGCCTGGAATAACCCACTTACGGGAAATCAGGTTCCTCTGTCTATGCTAAATGAAGCCTTGACCAAAGTAGTACAGGGTCAACATTCTGGCTCTGGTACAGGAAACTCTAGCCAGGATGCAGTGAATGTTACCACCTTACTTTTGAGACATGAGGGCGTGGTCCCCCTACCGAACAATACAAAAAATTGCACTAGGTCTAACCGGACCAGGATTGCTCCTTACTGCGCAGCCATTGTCAATTCACCTCCAATTTTTACCCCTTGCCAGGACCAAACTTATGCTAAGTGTCAGCTTACCTCTGGATTTCAGTTCTCCCCAGGTTTAAACTCTTATATGGGGAGAAAAAAGAAGGATGATAATAAGACGGTCTGGTACTATGAAGGGTGGCCTTTCTTTTCTTGGCTATTGAGAAATCAAGTAGGGGCAAGTACAGACATTTCCCCTTTTGCTATGTTACAAGATAGTAATGGCACCCTTTTTAATGCTAGTGGAGTGGCAAAAACGTCCAATGGGACACGATACAAGCTTAATGTGACCTCTTATGCATCTGAGTTATATAATTATTCCAGAGCAGTAGCTTCGGTTTGTGTACAGTCGCCATTCATGTTTTTATTAACTAATGATAGTCAGGGCTGTGGTAACGGCAGTGTATGCTGGCTATCACAATGTTGGAATGGCTCTGTTGCGCAGACTGCCTTATTGGTCAGGGTACCTACCTTTGTGCCCATCCCAGTCCAGGCAGACCCCAATAATTTTCCTCTTTTGAATTTACTGCGCGAAAAGCGAGACTTTGGCGTAACAGCTGCCATAGTCACCGCGGTCGCGATATCTGCTGCTGCAGCGGTCACCGCTGGAGTGACCATGGCTAATCAAGTACAAACTGCACAGGCGGTAAATACTATAGTCTCCCAAACCTCCCGGATTTTGGAGGATCAAAATAAATTTAATAACCATCTGATGAATGGGATTTTATCACTTAATCAGCGAGTAGACTTGCTGGAAGAAACCGTGGAGGATGTTTACAGCATCCTACAAGTAGGATGTGTACAAAAGCTGGAACATTTCTGTATCACGCCTCTTCCTGTTTCAGATGCCCTGAACCGGAGCAGGGAGATTGGCAATTTCCTGAGAGGAAATTGGTCCCGAGAGGCTGAATTGATGCTGTTAAACCAGAAGATACAGATTAAGACTTTAAATGCTACTAGGCTATACCCCGTTACGCTTGGGGACTTTACTACCTGGCTGTCCTCTACCTTTACCTTCTTTAAGGAGTGGGTCGGTGTAGGGATGTTTGCAGTGTGTTGTATGGCGGGACTTGTGGTGTGCCTGTGGTTGGTATGTCGTTTACGAACTCGGACAAAGCGAGATAAGATGTTGTTCACGCAGGCATTGGTGGCCATTAGTAAAGGCGACTCCCCTGGCGCCTGGCTCTCCATCTTGAACGACCCGTAGTGATTGCCCTTGCACAAAAAGGTTTATGACCATTGCACTTTTGATGGGAATCACGAGGCAACATCAGCCCCTGCACTCCGCGGTCCGTGTGGACATTGCACGACGGGGAGGGTGATGAGCCAGCTTCTCGAACCAGCTCTTGCTCAGCGAGCATCCCATGGGGTGAGCGCTTGTGCGGGCATTGTTCGAGTTCAGCTCCTGGGTCTAAGAAAACAAAAAGGGGGAGATGTGGGAAGCCGGTGTTCTGCCATGGGAAGCCGTTGTTCTGCCATGTCGCAGATAACGCTTATCAGGGAGTAGCCCCAAGGCTATGTGCCAGGCTATGTGCCACACATGCGCCACGACGAGCCAATATGTTAATGAAGGATCAGAATTGCAACCAATAAATTGTGAACAGCACATATCTTGTTGAGTTAACCAGCCAACCACAGGTTGCCACGGGTTATAGTGCATTATAAAAAGCCAGTGTGAACAAGGCTCGGGGTCTTCCCTCCATCTGTCTGAAACCAAGCTGTACTCCAATAAAGTGTGATACGAGAAGAATCTAGCGTGTGGTGACTCGTCTTTCTGCTGGTCAGAAGCGGCTCGCCGCATTAGTTCTATCAGTTTTTATAGAGTCTTTAGGGCTTTCTATATATAATATCATGTCATCTGCAAATAGTGACAGTTTTACCTCTTCCTTTCCAATCTGGATGGCTTTTCTTTCTTTTTGTTGCCTAATTTCTCTGACTAGGACTTCTGCTACTATGTTTAGTAAAAGTGGCAAGATTGGGCATCCTTGTCTTTTTCCTGATCTTAGAGGAAAGCTTTCAGCTTTTCATCATTGAATATGATGTATTTGTGGGCTTGTCATATGTGGCCTTTATTATGTTATAATTATTTTTATTTCTGTAAAATTGGTAGTAATAGCTCCACTTTCATTTCATGTTTATTTATTTCAGTCTTTTCTCTTTTTTCTTAGTATAGCTAAAACTTCATCAATTTTGTTGATATTTGGACAGATCAACTATTGGTTTCATTAATCTCTCTTGTTCTTCTATTTCTATCTTATTTATCAATGCTCTAGTCTTTGTTATTTCCATCCTGTGCTAGCTTTGGATTTAGTGTGTTCTTTTTAAATTCCTTATGGTGTAAAGTTAGGTTGTTGATTAAAGATCTCTCTTCTTTTTAATGTAAGCATTTACAGTTATAAACTTCCCTGTTAGCACTGTTTTCACTACATGCTATAAGTTTGGGGGTTGTGTTTTTATTTTCATTTGTCTCAAAATATTTTATAATTTCACTTGTGTTTTCCTCTTCAACCCATGGTTGTTTAAGAGTGTGGTGTTTAATTTCCTCATATATGTGAATTTTCCAGTTTTCCTTCTGCTTCTGATTTCTACTTTCATTCTATTGTGATCAGAAAAGGTACTTTGTACGATTTTAATCTTTTCAATTTATTAAGATTTGTTTTGTGTCCTAACATATGCATCTATTATGGAGAATATTCCATATACACTTGATAAAAATGTTTATTATGCTGTTGTTGGGTGGTGTAGCCTTCATATGTCTGTGGGTTCAATTAATTTACAGTGTTGCTCAAGTCTTCTATTTCCTTGTTGATTTTCTGTCTGGGTGTTCTATCCATTATTGAAAGTGGGGTATTAACGTCTTCTACTACTTTTGCAGAGCTCTCTATTTCTCTCTTCAATTCTGTCTATGTTTACTTTGCCTATTTTGGGACTCTGATGTTTGGTGCATATATGTTTATAATTGTTACATCTGGCAAAATTGACCCTTTTATCTATGCATAATGTCCCTCTTTGACTGTTGTAACAGTTTAAAATTTTTAACTTAGAGTCTGTCTTGTCTGATACTAGTATAAACTCTCTGCTCTCTTTTGTTTACTCTTTGTATGTAATATCTTTTTTCATCCTTTAATTTTCAACCGATAGGTGTCCTTATAGCTATAGTGTCTGTGTGTGTATTGATCTAAGCTATAAAAATGAGAACTCCTTTTGTCCCTCATTTCTTCCATTACTGTGTTCTTTTTTGTTTAGTTAATTTTTAGTAGTGACATATTTGATCCCTTCTCATTTATTTTTGTGTATTTCTATAGATATTTTCTTTGAGGTTCCCATGGGATTTCATATAACATCCCATCCTAAAATTATAAGTCTTTTAAAAATTAATATTAACTCGTCTTCAATCACATACAAAAACACTACTTTACAGCTCCACCTCCCCCACTTTATGTTATTGATGTCACAAATTACATCATTATTTAGTGTGTAACCATTAACATCAATTTATAATTATTTTATGCATTTCTCTTCTATATCCTATAGGATATAAAAACTACATAAAAAACAAATTACAATACTACTTTCATATTTGCTCATGTATTTACCTTTAATGAAGAACTTTATTTCTTCATAAATGGCTTTGAGTTACTATCTAGTGTCCTTTCATTTCAATTTGATAGACCCCCTTTTACATTTCTTGTAGGGCAGGTCTACACATAACGAACTCCTTCAGCACTTGTGTATCAGGGAGTGTCATAATTTCTCCTTCATGTTTGAAATATAGTTTTGCTGGATGTAGAATTTTTGTCAGTATTTTTCATTTAGCATTTTAAGTGTCATCCCATTGCCTTCTGTCCTCCATGGCTTCTGATGAGAAATCATAAATTTATCTTATTGAGAATATCCTTTATGTGAAGAGTCATATCTCTCTTGCTACACTCACAATTCTTTGTTCATATTTGTCTTTTGACAGTTTGCTTAAAATGTATTTCAGTGTGGATCTTTTTGAGTATATCCTACTGGGAGTTTTTTGAGCTTTTTAATACGTAGATACATGTATTCCACTAAACTTCTTAAGTTTTTGGCTAGTATTTTTCCAAATATTCTTTCTGTCCTTTTCTCTCTCTCTTCCTCCTTCGATTCCTATAATGTGTATGTTGCTCTGCTTGATAATACCCCACAGGTTCCTTAGGCTCTCTTCACTGTTCTTCATTATTTTTCACTCTTCTTTTAGACTGGATAATTTGAATTGTTCTGTCTTCAAATTTGCTGATTCTTTATTCTGGCTCCTCAGATCTACTGTTGAATTGTTCTAGTGAATATTTTCATGAACCCACTGCTGTACCTTTCAGCTCCTGAATTTCTATTTGTTTCCTTTTTACAATTTCTATCTCTTCATAGATTTTCTCATTTTGTTCATATATTGTTTTCCTGATTTCCTTTAGTTCATTGTCTATGGTTTCCTTTAACTCTTTGATCATATTTAATACAGTTGATATGAAGTATTTTTTTTTAGTAAGTCAAAAGTGTGGAATTTCTCAGGGATTGTTTCGTTCAATTTAGTTTTTTTTTTCCCCGTGAATGGGCCATAGTTTTCTGGGTTTTTTCTTTGTTTGTTTGTTTTTTTATACCTTGTGGGTTTTTGTTGAAAACTTAACATTTGAATAATATGATGTAGTAAGTGTTGAAGTCAGATTCTCCTCTTTCCCCAAGGTTTTCTATTTATGATTGTTGAAGGCTGAAATCATTCATTTGTTTAGTGACTTTCCAAACATAATTTTTTTTTTTTTGCAGTACGTGGGCCTCTCACTGCTGTGGCCTCTCCCACTGCGGAGCGAGCACAGGCTCCGGACGCACAGGCTCAGTGGCCATGGCTCATGGGCCCAGCCGCTCTGCAGCATGCGGGATCCTCCTGGACCGGGACACGAACCTGCGTCCCCTGCACCGGCAGGCCGACTCTCAACCACTGTGCCACCAGGGAAGCCCCAAACATAATTTTTAAACATCTTTATTGAAGTATAATTGCTTTACAATGGTGTGTTAGTTTCTGCTTTATAACAAAGTGAATCAGCTGTATGTATACATATATTCCCATATCTCCTCCCTCTTGCATCTCCCTCCCACCCTCCCTATCCCACCCCTCTAGGTGGTCACAAAGCACCAAGCTGATCTTGTGCTATGCAGCTGCTTCCCACTAGCTATCTATTTTACATTTGGTAGTGTATATAAGTCCATGCCACTCTCTAACTTCATCCCAGCTTACCCTTCCCCCTCCCTGTGTCCTCAAGTCTATTCTCTACATCTGCGTCTTTATTAATATGCTTGGATTTAGGTCTAAATTTAAACGTTTTCTCTTTCTTCCCCCGATCTATATTCCTCTGTTTCCTCATATTACCTTCTTTTGTTTAAACATTTATTAGTATTCCATTTTAATTTGCCTGTTATGATTTTTACTTTATATCTTTGTATAAATATTTCAGTGATTGTTCTAGGGATTTCCGTATAGATACTTAACTTTTTTTTTTTTTTTTTTTTTTATTTATTATTTTTTTTAACATCTTTATTGGGGTATAATTGCTTTACAATGGTGTGTTAGTTTCTGCTTTACAACAAAGTGAATCAGCTATACATATACATATGTTCCCATATGTCTTCCCTCTTGCGTCTCCCTCCCTCCCACTCTCCCCATCCCACCCTTCCAGGCTGTCACAAAGCACCGAGCTAATATCCCTGTGCCTTGCGGCTGCTTCCCCCCAGCTATCTACCTTACTACGTTTGTTAGTGTGTATATGTCCATGACTCTCTCTCGCCCTGTCAAAACTCACCCTTCCCCCTCCCCATATCCTTAAGTCCGTTCTCCAGTAGGTCTGCGTCTTTATTCCTATCTTACCCCTAGGTTCTTCATGACATTTTTTTCCCTTAAATTCCATATATATGTGTTAGCATACGGTATTTGTCTTTTTCTTTCTGACTTACTTCACTCTGTATGACAGATTCTAGGTCTATCCATCTCATTACAAATAGCTCAATTTCATTTCTTTTTAAGGCTGAGTAATATTCCATTGTGTATATGTGCCACATCTTCTTTATCCATTCATCCGATGATGGGCGCTTAGGTTGTTTCCATGTCCTGGCTATTGTAAATAGAGCTGCAATGAACATTTTGGTACATGACTCTCTTTGAATTTTGGTTTTCTCAGGGTATATGCCAAGTAGTGGGATTGCTGGGTCATATGGTAATTCTATTTGTAGTTTTTTAAGGAACCTCCATACTGTTCTCCACAGTGGCTGAACCAATTCACATTCCCACCAGCAGTGCAAGAGTGTCCCCTTTTCTCCACACCCTCTCCAGCATTTATTGTTTCTAGATTTTTTGATGATGGCCATTCTGACTGGTGTGAGATGATATCTCATTGTAGTTTTGATTTGCATTTCTCTAATGATTAATGATGTTGAGCATTCTTTCATGTGTTTGTTGGCATTCTGTATATCTTCTTTGGAGAAATGTCTATTTAGGTCTTCTGCCCATTTTTGGATGGGGTTGTTTGTTTTTTTGTTATTGAGCTGCATGAGCTGCTTGTAAATTTTGGAGATTAATCCTTTGTCAGTTGCTTCATTTGCAAATGTTTTCTCCCATTCTGAGGGTTGTCTTTTGGTCTTGGTTATGGTTTCCTTTGCTGTGCAAAAGCTTTGAAGTTTCATTAGGTCCCATTTGTTTATTTTTGTTTTTATTTCCATTACTCTAGGAGGTGGGTCAGAAAGGATCTTGCTGTGATTTATGTCATAGAGTGTTCTTCCTATGTTTTCTTCTAAGAGTTTGATAGTTTCTGGCCTTACATTTAGGTCTTTAATCCATTTTGAGCTTATTTTTGTGTATGGTGTTAGGGAGTGATCTAATCTCATACTTTTACATGTACCTGTCCAGTTTTCCCAGCACCATTTATTGAAGAGGCTGTCCTTTCTCCACTGTACATTCCTGCCTCCTTTATCAAAGATGAGGTGTCCATATGTGCGTGGGTTTATCTCTGGGCTTTCTATCCTGTTCCACTGATCTATCTTTCTGTTTTTGTGCCAGTACCATACTGTCTTGATTACTGTTGCTTTGTAATATAGTCTGAAGTCAGGGAGCCTTATTCCTCCAGCTCCTTTTTTCGTTCTAAAGATTGCTTTGGCTATTCGGGGTCTTTTGTGTTTCCATACAAATTGCGAAATTTTTTGTTCTAGTTCTGTGAAAAATGCCAGTGGTAGTTTGATAGGGATTGCATTGAATCTGTAGATTGCTTTGGGTAGTAGAGTCATTTTCACAATGTTGATTCTTCCCATCCAAGAACATGGTATATCTCTCCATCTATTTGTATCATCTTTAATTTCTTTCATCAGTGTCTTATAATTTTCTGCATACAGGTCTTTCGTATCCTTAGGTAGGTTTATTCCTAGATATTTTATTCTTTTTGTTGCAATGGTAAATGGGAGTGTTTTCTTGATTTCACTTTCAGATTTTTCATCATTAGTATATAGGAATGCCAGAGATTTCTGTGCATTAATTTTGTATCCTGCTACTTTACCAAATTCATTGATTAGCTCTAGTAGTTTTCTGGTAGCATCTTTAGGATTCTCTATGTATAGTATCATGTCATCTGCAAACAGTGACAGCTTTACTTCTTCTTTTCCGATTTGGATTCCTTTTATTTCCTTTTCTTCTCTGATTGCTGTGGCTAAAACTTCCAAAACTATGTTGAATAAGAGTGGTGAGAGTGGGCAACCTTGTCTTGTTCCTGATCTTAGTGGAAATGCTTTCAGTTTTTCACCATTGAGGATGATGTTTGCTGTGGGCTTGTCATATATGGCTTTTATTATGTTTAGGAAAGTTCCCTCTATGCCTACTTTCTGGAGGGTTTTTATCATAAATGGGTGTTGAATTTTGTCGAAAGCTTTCTCTGCATCTATTGAGATGATCATATGGTTTTTCTCCTTCAATTTGTTAATATGGTTTATCACATTGATAGATTTGCGTATATTGAAGAATCCTTGCATTCCTGGAATAAACCCCACTTGATCATGGTGTATGATCCTTTTAATGTGCTGTTGGATTCTGTTTGCTAGTATTTTGTTGAGGATTTTTGCATCTATGTTCATCAGTGATATTGGCCTGTAGTTTTCTTTCTTTGTGACATCCTTGTCTGGTTTTGGTATCAAGGTGATGGTGGCTTCGTAGAAGGAATTTGGGAGTGTTCCTCCCTCTGCTATATTTTGGAAGAGTTTGAGAAGGATAGGTGTTAGCTCTTCTCTAAACGTTTGATAGAATTCACCTGTGAAGCCATCTGGTCCTGGGCTTTTGTTTGTTGGAAGGTTTTTAATCACAGTTTCAATTTCAGTGCTTGTGATTGGTCTGTTCATATTTTCTATTTCTTCCTGATTCAGTCTTGGCAGGTTGTGCATTTCTAAGAATTTGTCCATTTCTTCCAGATTGTCCATTTTATTGGCATAGAGTTGCTTGTAGTAATCTCTCATGATTTTTTTTATTTCTGCAGTGTCAGTTGTTACTTCTCCTTTTTCATTTCTAATTCTATTGATTTGAGTCTTCTCCCTTTTTTTCTTGATGAGTCTGGCTAGTGGTTTATCTATTTTGTTTATCTTCTCAAAGAACCAGCTTTTAGTTTTATTGATCTTTGCTATTGTTTCCTTCATTTCTTTTTCATTTATTTCTGATCTGATTTTTATGATTTCTTTCCTTCTGCTAGCTTTGGGGTTTTTTTGTTCTTCTTTCTCTAATTGCTTGAGGTGCAAGGTTAGGTTGTTTATTCGAGATGTTTCCTGCTTCTTAAGGTGGGCTTGTATTGCTATAAACTTCCCCCTTAGGACTGCTTTTGCTGCATCCCATAGGTTTTGGGTCGTTGTGTCTCCATTGTCATTTGTTTCTAGGTATTTTTTTATTTCCTCTTTGATTTCTTCAGTGATCACTTCATTATTAAGTAGTGTATTGTTTAGCCTCCATGTGTTTGTATTTATTACAGATCTTTTCCTGTAATTGATATCTAGTCTCATGGCGTTGTGGTCGGAAAAGATACTTGATACAATTTCAGTTTTCTTAAATTTACCAAGGCTTGATTTGTGACCCAAGATATGATCTATCCTGGAGAATGTTCCATGAGCACTTGAGAAAAATGTGTATTCTGTTGTTTTTGGATGGAGTGTCCTATAAATATCAATTAAGTCCATCTTGTTTAATGTATCATTTAAAGCTTGTGTTTCCTTATTTATTTTCATTTTGGATGATCTGTCCATGGGTGAAAGTGGGGTGTTAAAGTCCCCTACTATGAATGTGTTACTGTTGATCTCCCCTTTTATGGTTGTTAGTATTTGCCTTATGTATTGAGGTGCTCCTATGTTGGGTGCATAAATATTTACAATTGTTATATCTTCTTCTTGGATCGATCCCTTGATCATTATGTAGTGTCCTTCTTTGTCCCTTTTAATAGTCCTTATTTTAAAGTCTATTTTGTCTGATATGAGAATTGCTACTCCAGCTTTCTTTTGGTTTCCATTTGCATGGAATATCTTTTTCCATCCCCTTACTTTCAGTCTGTATGTGTCTCTAGTTCTGAAGTGGGTCTCTTGTAGACAGCATATATAAGGGTCTTGTTTTTGTATCCATTCAGCCAATCTGTGTCTTTTGGTGGGAGCATTTAGTCCATTTACATTTAAGGTAATTATCGATATGTATGTTCCTATTTCCATTTTATATATTGTTTTGGGTTCGCTACTATAGGTCATTTCCTTCTCTTGTGTTTCGTGTCTAGAGAAGTTCCTTTAGCATTTGTTGTAAAGCTGGTTTGGTGGTGCTGAACTCTCTCAGCTTTTGCTTGTCTGTAAAGGTTTTATTTTCTCCATCAAATGTGAATGAGATCCTTGCTGGGTAGAGTAGTCTTGGTTTCAGGCTATTCTCCTTCATCACTTTCAGTATGTCCTGCCACTCCCTTCTGGCTTGTAGGGTTTCTGCTGAGAGATCAGCTGTTAACCTTATGGGGATTCCCTTGTGTGTTATTTGTTGTTTTTCCCTTGCTGCTTTTAATATGCTTTCTTTGTATTTAATTTTTGACAGTTTGATTAATATGTGTCTTGGCGTGTTTCTCCTTGTATTTATCCTGTATGGGACCCTCTGTGCTTCCTGGACTTGATTAACTATTTCCTTTCCCATATTAGGGAAGTTTTCAACTATAATCTCTTCAAATATTTTCTCAGTCCCTTTCTTTCTTTCTTCTTCTTCTGGAACCCCTATAATTCGAATGTTGGTGCGTTTCATGTTGTCCCAGAGGTCTCTGAGACTGTCCTCAGTTCTTTTCATTCTTTTTTCTTTATTCTGCTCTGCAGTAGTTATTTCCACTACTTTATCTTCCAGGTCACTTATCCGTTCTTCTGCCTCAGTTATTCTGCTATTGATCCTATCTAGAGTGATTTTAATTTCATTTATTGCATTGTTCATCGTTGCTTGTTTCATCTTTAGTTCTTGTAGGTCCTTGTTAACTGTTTCTTGCATTTTGTCCATTCTACTTCCAAGATTTTGGATCATCCTTACTATCATTATTCTGAATTCTTTTTCAGGTAGATTGCCTATTTCCTCTTCATTTGTTAGGTCTGGTGGGTTTTTATCTTGCTCCTTCATCTGCTGTGTGTTTTTCTGTCTTCTCATTTTGCTTACTGTGTTTGGGGTCTCCTTTTTGCAGGCTGCAGGTTCGTAGTTCCCGTTGTTTTTGATGTCTGTCTCCAGTGGCTAAGGTTGTTTCAGTGGGTTGTGTAGGCTTCCTGGTGGAGGGGACTAGTGCCTGTGTTGTGCTGGATGAGGCTGGATCTTGTCTCTCTAGTGGGCAGGTTCACGTCTGGTGGTGTGTTTTGGGGTGTCTGTGGCCTTATTATGATTTTAGGCAGCCTCTCTGCTAATGGGTGGGGTTGTGTTCCTGTTTTGCTAGTTGTTTGGCATAGGTTGTCCAGCACTGTGGCTTGCTGGTCGTTGAGTGAAGCTGGGTGCTGGTGTTAAGATGGAGGTCTCTGGGATATTTCCACCGTTTAATATTATGTGGAGCTGGGAGGTCTCTTGTTGACCAGTGTCCTGAAGTTGGCTCTCCTACCTCAGAGGCAGAGCCCTGACTCCTGGCTGGAGCACCAAGAGCCTTTCATCCACACTGCTCAGAATAAAAGGGAGAAAAAGTAGGGAGAATTAGTAGAAGTATGAGTAAAGAAAGAGGGAAAGGAGGAAAGGAAGGAAGGAAGAAAGAAGCAAAGAAGGAAAGAAAGGAGGGAGGGAGGGAGGGAGGAGGGAAGGAAGGAGGGAAAGAAGGAAAAAAAAGAAAGAAAGATGATACTGTAAAAATAAAATAAAGTATAATATAGTTATTGAATTAAAAAATATTTAGAAAAAAAAAAAAAAAAGGGATGGATAGAACCTGAGGACAAATGTTGGAAGCAAAGCTATACAGAGAAAATCTTTTTTTTTTTTTTTTTTTTTTTTTTTTTTTTTTTTTTTAAACATCTTTATTGGGGTATAATTGCTTTACAATCGTGTGTTAGTTTCTGCTTTACAACAAAGTGAATCAGCTATACATATACATATGTTCCCATATGTCTTCCCTCTTGCGTCTCCCTCCCTCCCACTCTCCCCATCCCACCCTTCCAGGCTGTCACAAAGCCCCGAGCTAATATCCCTGTGCCTTGCGGCTGCTTCCCCCCAGCTATCTACCTTACTACGTTTGTTAGTGTGTATATGTCCATGACTCTCTCTCGCCTTGTCAAAACTCACCCTTCCCCCTCCCCATATCCTTAAGTCCGTTCTCCAGTAGGTCTGCGTCTTTATTCCTATCTTACCCCTAGGTTCTTCATGACATTTTTTTCCCTTAAATTCCATATATATGTGTTAGCATACGGTATTTGTCTTTTTCTTTCTGACTTACTTCACTCTGTATGACAGATTCTAGGTCTATCCATCTCATTACAAATAGCTCAATTTCATTTCTTTTTAAGGCTGAGTAATATTCCATTGTGTATATGTGCCACATCTTCTTTATCCATTCATCCGATGATGGGCGCTTAGGTTGTTTCCATGTCCTGGCTATTGTAAATAGAGCTGCAATGAACATTTTGGTACATGACTCTCTTTGAATTTTGGTTTTCTCAGGGTATATGCCAAGTAGTGGGATTGCTGGGTCATATGGTAATTCTATTTGTAGTTTTTTAAGGAACCTCCATACTGTTCTCCACAGTGGCTGAACCAATTCACATTCCCACCAGCAGTGCAAGAGTGTCCCCTTTTCTCCACACCCTCTCCAGCATTTATTGTTTCTAGATTTTTTGATGATGGCCATTCTGACTGGTGTGAGATGATATCTCATTGTAGTTTTGATTTGCATTTCTCTAATGATTAATGATGTTGAGCATTCTTTCATGTGTTTGTTGGCATTCTGTATATCTTCTTTGGAGAAATGTCTATTTAGGTCTTCTGCCCATTTTTGGATGGGGTTGTTTGTTTTTTTGTTATTGAGCTGCATGAGCTGCTTGTAAATTTTGGAGATTAATCCTTTGTCAGTTGCTTCATTTGCAAATGTTTTCTCCCATTCTGAGGGTTGTCGTTTGGTCTTGGTTATCGTTTCCTTTGCTGTGCAAAAGCTTTGAAGTTTCATTAGGTCCCATTTGTTTATTTTTGTTTTTATTTCCATTACTCTAGGAGGTGGGTCAGAAAGGATCTTGCTGTGATTTATGTCATAGAGTGTTCTTCCTATGTTTTCTTCTAAGAGTTTGATAGTTTCTGGCCTTACATTTAGGTCTTTAATCCATTTTGAGCTTATTTTTGTGTATGGTGTTAGGGAGTGATCTAATCTCATACTTTTACATGTACCTGTCCAGTTTTCCCAGCACCATTTATTGAAGAGGCTGTCCTTTCTCCACTGTACATTCCTGCCTCCTTTATCAAAGATGAGGTGTCCATATGTGCGTGGGTTTATCTCTGGGCTTTCTATCCTGTTCCACTGATCTATCTTTCTGTTTTTGTGCCAGTACCATACTGTCTTGATTACTGTTGCTTTGTAATATAGTCTGAAGTCAGGGAGCCTTATTCCTCCAGCTCCTTTTTTCGTTCTAAAGATTGCTTTGGCTATTCGGGGTCTTTTGTGTTTCCATACAAATTGCGAAATTTTTTGTTCTAGTTCTGTGAAAAATGCCAGTGGTAGTTTGATAGGGATTGCATTGAATCTGTAGATTGCTTTGGGTAGTAGAGTCATTTTCACAATGTTGATTCTTCCCATCCAAGAACATGGTATATCTCTCCATCTATTTGTATCATCTTTAATTTCTTTCATCAGTGTCTTATAATTTTCTGCATACAGGTCTTTCGTATCCTTAGGTAGGTTTATTCCTAGATATTTTATTCTTTTTGTTGCAATGGTAAATGGGAGTGTTTTCTTGATTTCACTTTCAGATTTTTCATCATTAGTATATAGGAATGCCAGAGATTTCTGTGCATTAATTTTGTATCCTGCTACTTTACCAAATTCATTGATTAGCTCTAGTAGTTTTCTGGTAGCATCTTTAGGATTCTCTATGTATAGTATCATGTCATCTGCAAACAGTGACAGCTTTACTTCTTCTTTTCCGATTTGGATTCCTTTTATTTCCTTTTCTTCTCTGATTGCTGTGGCTAAAACTTCCAAAACTATGTTGAATAAGAGTGGTGAGAGTGGGCAACCTTGTCTTGTTCCTGATCTTAGTGGAAATGCTTTCAGTTTTTCACCATTGAGGATGATGTTTGCTGTGGGCTTGTCATATATGGCTTTTATTATGTTTAGGAAAGTTCCCTCTATGCCTACTTTCTGGAGGGTTTTTATCATAAATGGGTGTTGAATTTTGTCGAAAGCTTTCTCTGCATCTATTGAGATGATCATATGGTTTTTCTCCTTCAATTTGTTAATATGGTTTATCACATTGATAGATTTGCGTATATTGAAGAATCCTTGCATTCCTGGAATAAACCCCACTTGATCATGGTGTATGATCCTTTTAATGTGCTGTTGGATTCTGTTTGCTAGTATTTTGTTGAGGATTTTTGCATCTATGTTCATCAGTGATATTGGCCTGTAGTTTTCTTTCTTTGTGACATCCTTGTCTGGTTTTGGTATCAAGGTGATGGTGGCTTCGTAGAAGGAATTTGGGAGTGTTCCTCCCTCTGCTATATTTTGGAAGAGTTTGAGAAGGATAGGTGTTAGCTCTTCTCTAAACGTTTGATAGAATTCACCTGTGAAGCCATCTGGTCCTGGGCTTTTGTTTGTTGGAAGGTTTTTAATCACAGTTTCAATTTCAGTGCTTGTGATTGGTCTGTTCATATTTTCTATTTCTTCCTGATTCAGTCTTGGCAGGTTGTGCATTTCTAAGAATTTGTCCATTTCTTCCAGATTGTCTATTTTATTGGCATAGAGTTGCTTGTAGTAATCTCTCATGATTTTTTTTATTTCTGCAGTGTCAGTTGTTACTTCTCCTTTTTCATTTCTAATTCTATTGATTTGAGTCTTCTCCCTTTTTTTCTTGATGAGTCTGGCTAGTGGTTTATCTATTTTGTTTATCTTCTCAAAGAACCAGCTTTTAGTTTTATTGATCTTTGCTATTGTTTCCTTCATTTCTTTTTCATTTATTTCTGATCTGATTTTTATGATTTCTTTCCTTCTGCTAGCTTTGGGGTTTTTTTGTTCTTCTTTCTCTAATTGCTTGAGGTGCAAGGTTAGGTTGTTTATTCGAGATGTTTCCTGCTTCTTAAGGTGGGCTTGTATTGCTATAAACTTCCCCCTTAGGACTGCTTTTGCTGCATCCCATAGGTTTTGGGTCGTTGTGTCTCCATTGTCATTTGTTTCTAGGTATTTTTTTATTTCCTCTTTGATTTCTTCAGTGATCACTTCATTATTAAGTAGTGTATTGTTTAGCCTCCATGTGTTTGTATTTTTTACAGATCTTTTCCTGTAATTGATATCTAGTCTCATGGCGTTGTGGTCGGAAAAGATACTTGATACAATTTCAGTTTTCTTAAATTTACCAAGGCTTGATTTGTGACCCAAGATATGATCTATCCTGGAGAATGTTCCATGAGCACTTGAGAAAAATGTGTATTCTGTTGTTTTTGGATGGAGTGTCCTATAAATATCAATTAAGTCCATCTTGTTTAATGTATCATTTAAAGCTTGTGTTTCCTTATTTATTTTCATTTTGGATGATCTGTCCATGGGTGAAAGTGGGGTGTTAAAGTCCCCTACTATGAATGTGTTACTGTTGATCTCCCCTTTTATGGTTGTTAGTATTTGCCTTATGTATTGAGGTGCTCCTATGTTGGGTGCATAAATATTTACAATTGTTATATCTTCTTCTTGGATCGATCCCTTGATCATTATGTAGTGTCCTTCTTTGTCCCTTTTAATAGTCCTTATTTTAAAGTCTATTTTGTCTGATATGAGAATTGCTACTCCAGCTTTCTTTTGGTTTCCATTTGCATGGAATATCTTTTTCCATCCCCTTACTTTCAGTCTGTATGTGTCTCTAGTTCTGAAGTGGGTCTCTTGTAGACAGCATATATAAGGGTCTTGTTTTTGTATCCATTCAGCCAATCTGTGTCTTTTGGTGGGAGCATTTAGTCCATTTACATTTAAGGTAATTATCGATATGTATGTTCCTATTTCCATTTTATATATTGTTTTGGGTTCGCTACTATAGGTCCTTTCCTTCTCTTGTGTTTCGTGTCTAGAGAAGTTCCTTTAGCATTTGTTGTAAAGCTGGTTTGGTGGTGCTGAACTCTCTCAGCTTTTGCTTGTCTGTAAAGGTTTTATTTTCTCCATCAAATGTGAATGAGATCCTTGCTGGGTAGAGTAGTCTTGGTTTCAGGCTATTCTCCTTCATCACTTTCAGTATGTCCTGCCACTCCCTTCTGGCTTGTAGGGTTTCTGCTGAGAGATCAGCTGTTAACCTTATGGGGATTCCCTTGTGTGTTATTTGTTGTTTTTCCCTTGCTGCTTTTAATATGCTTTCTTTGTATTTAATTTTTGACAGTTTGATTAATATGTGTCTTGGCGTGTTTCTCCTTGTATTTATCCTGTATGGGACCCTCTGTGCTTCCTGGACTTGATTAACTATTTCCTTTCCCATATTAGGGAAGTTTTCAACTATAATCTCTTCAAATATTTTCTCAGTCCCTTTCTTTCTTTCTTCTTCTTCTGGAACCCCTATAATTCGAATGTTGGTGCGTTTCATGTTGTCCCAGAGGTCTCTGAGACTGTCCTCAGTTCTTTTCATTCTTTTTTCTTTATTCTGCTCTGCAGTAGTTATTTCCACTACTTTATCTTCCAGGTCACTTATCCGTTCTTCTGCCTCAGTTATTCTGCTATTGATCCTATCTAGAGTGATTTTAATTTCATTTATTGCATTGTTCATCGTTGCTTGTTTCATCTTTAGTTCTTGTAGGTCCTTGTTAACTGTTTCTTGCATTTTGTCCATTCTACTTCCAAGATTTTGGATCATCCTTACTATCATTATTCTGAATTCTTTTTCAGGTAGATTGCCTATTTCCTCTTCATTTGTTAGGTCTGGTGGGTTTTTATCCTGCTCCTTCATCTGCTGTGTGTTTTTCTGTCTTCTCATTTTGCTTATCTTACTGTGTTTGGGGTCTCCTTTTTGCAGGCTGCAGGTTCGTAGTTCCCGTTGTTTTTGATGTCTGTCTCCAGTGGCTAAGGTTGTTTCAGTGGGTTGTGTAGGCTTCCTGGTGGAGGGGACTAGTGCCTGTGTTGTGCTGGATGAGGCTGGATCTTGTTTCTCTAGTGGGCAGGTTCACGTCTGGTGGTGTGTTTTGGGGTGTCTGTGGCCTTATTATGATTTTAGGCAGCCTCTCTGCTAATGGGTGGGGTTGTGTTCCTGTTTTGCTAGTTGTTTGGCATAGGTTGTCCAGCACTGTGGCTTGCTGGTCGTTGAGTGAAGCTGGGTGCTGGTGTTAAGATGGAGGTCTCTGGGATATTTCCACCGTTTAATATTATGTGGAGCTGGGAGGTCTCTTGTTGACCAGTGTCCTGAAGTTGGCTCTCCTACCTCAGAGGCAGAGCCCTGACTCCTGGCTGGAGCACCAAGAGCCTTTCATCCACACAGCTCAGAATAAAAGGGAGAAAAAGTAGGGAGAATTAGTAGAAGTATGAGTAAAGAAAGAAGGAAAGGAGGAAAGGAAGGAAGGAAGAAAGAAGCAAAGAAGGAAAGAAAGGAGGGAGGGAGGAAGGAAGGAAGGAAGGAGGGAAAGAAGGAAAAAAAAGACAGAAAGAAAGATGATACAGTAAAAATAAAATAAAGTATAATATAGTTATTGAATTAAAAAATATTTAGAAAAAAAAAAAGGGATGGATAGAACCTTAGGACAAATGTTGGAAGCAAAGCTATACAGAGAAAATCTTACACAGAAGCATACACATACACCTTCACAAAAAGAGGTAAAGGGGGAAAAATCATAAATCCTGCTCCCTGAGACCACCTCCTCAGTTTGGGGTGATTCGTTGTCTAAAGGAGGGAGGGAAGGAAGGAAAGAAAGAAAGAACGAAGGTAAAGTATAATAAAGTTATTACAATTAAACTTAATTATTAAGAAAAGGAATTTTTTAAAAAAAAGTCATGGACGGATAGAGCCCTAGGACAAATGGTGGAAGCTAGAGTATACAGACTAGATGTCACACAGAAGCATACACGTACACATTCACAAAAAGAGGAAAAGGGAAAAAAATCATAGATCTCGCTCCTAAATTCCACCTCTTCAATTTGGGATCATTCCTTGTCTATTCAGGTATTCCACAGATGCAGGGTATATCAAGTTGATTGTGGAGCTTTAATCCGCTGCTTCTGTGGCTGCTGGGAGAGATTTCCCTTTCTCTTCTTTGTTCTCACAGCTCACAGGAGCTCAGCTTTGGATTTGGCCCTGCCTCTGCGTGTAGGTCGCTGGAGGGCGTCTGTTTTTTCGCTCAGACAGGACGGGGTTAAAGGAGCCGCTGATTCGGGGCCTCCGGCTCACTCAGGCCGGGGGTTGGGGGATGGCGGAAGGAGGGGCACTGCGTGCGGGGCCGGCCTGCGGCGGCAGAGGCAGCGTGACGTTGCGGCAGAGGCCGGAGTGACGTTGCACCAGCCTGAGGCCCGCCGTGCGTTGTCCCGGGGAAGTTGTCCCTGGATCCCGGGAACCTGGCAGTGGCGGGCTGCACAGGCTCCGCGGAAGAGGGGTGTGGAGAGTGACCTGTGCTCGCACACAGGCCCCTTGGTGGCGGCAGCAGCAGCCTTAGCGTCTCCCGCCCGTCTCTGGGCTCCGCGGTTTTAGCCGCGGCTCGCGCCCGTCTCTGGGGTTTGCGCTTTCAGCCGCGGCTCGCGCCCGTCTCGGGGGCTCGCGCCCTCAGCCGCGGCTCGCGCCCGTCTCTGGAGTTCCTTTAAGCAGCGCTCTTAAACCCCTCTCCTCGCGCACCAGGAAACAAAGAGGGAAGAAAAAGTCTCTTGCCTCTTCGGCCGGTGCAGGCTTTTCCCCGAACTCCCTCCCGGCTAGTCGTGGTGCACTAACCCCTTCAGGCTATGTTCAAGCCGCCAACCCCAGTCCTCTCCCTGAGCTCCGTCCAAAACCAAAACCCGAGCCTCAGCTCGCAGCCCCGCCCGCCCCGGTGGGTGAGCAGCAAGCCTCTCGGGTTGGTGAGTGCTGGTCGGCACCGATCGTCTGTGCAGGAATCTCCCCGCCTTGCCCTCCGCACCCGTCGCTGTGCACTACTCCGCGGTCCCGAAACTCCCCCCTCTGCCTCCCGCAGTCTCCGCCCGCGGAGGGGCTTCCTAGTGTGTGGAAACTTTTCCTCCTTCACAGCTCCCTCCCACTGGTGCAGGTGCCGTCCTTATTCTTTTGTCTCTGTTTTTTCTTTTGCCCTACCCAGTTACGTGGGGAGTTTCTTGCCTTTTGGGAGGTCTGAGGTCTTCTGCCAGCCTTCAGTAGGAGTTCTGTAGGAGTTGTTCCACGTGTGGATGTATTTCTGGTGTATCCGTGGGGAGGAAGGCGATCTCCGCGTCTTACTCTTCCGCCATCTTCAAGGTCCCCCCCAGAGAAAATCTTACACAGAAGCATACACATACACCTTCACAAAAAGAGGTAAAGGGGGAAAAATCATAAATCCTGCTCCCTGAGACCACCTCCTCAATTTGGGGTGATTCGTTGTCTAAAGGAGGGAGGGAAGGAAGGAAAGAAAGAAAGAACGAAGGTAAAGTATAATAAAGTTATTACAATTAAACTTAATTATTAAGAAAAGGAATTTTTAAAAAAAAAGTCATGGACGGATAGAGCCCTAGGACAAATGGTGGAAGCTAGAGTATACAGACTAGATGTCACACAGAAGCATACACGTACACATTCACAAAAAGAGGAAAAGGGAAAAAAATCATAGATCTCGCTCCTAAATTCCACCTCTTCAATTTGGGATCATTCCTTGTCTATTCAGGTATTCCACAGATGCAGGGTATATCAAGTTGATTGTGGAGCTTTAATCCGCTGCTTCTGTGGCTGCTGGGAGAGATTTCCCTTTCTCTTCTTTGTTCTCACAGCTCACAGGAGCTCAGCTTTGGATTTGGCCCTGCCTCTGCGTGTAGGTCGCTGGAGGGCGTCTGTTTTTTCGCTCAGACAGGACGGGGTTAAAGGAGCCGCTGATTCGGGGCCTCCGGCTCACTCAGGCCGGGGGTTGGGGGATGGCGGAAGGAGGGGCACTGCGTGCGGGGCGGGCTTGCGGCGGCAGAGGCAGCGTGACGTTGCGGCAGAGGCCGGCGTGACGTTGCACCAGCCTGAGGCCCGCCGTGCGTTGTCCCGGGGAAGTTGTCCCTGGATCCCGGGAACCTGGCAGTGGCGGGCTGCACAGGCTCCGCGGAAGAGGGGTGTGGAGAGTGACCTGTGCTCGCACACAGGCCCCTTGGTGGCGGCGGCAGCAGCCCCAGCGTCTCCCGCCCGTCTCTGGGCTCCGCGGTTTTAGCCGCGGCTCGCGCCCGTCTCTGGGGTTTGCGCTTTCAGCCGCGGCTCGCGCCCGTCTCGGGGGCTCGCGCCCTCAGCCGCGGCTCGCGCCCGTCTCTGGGGTTCGCGCTTTTCGCCGCGGCTCGCGCCCGTCTCTGGAGCTCCTTTAAGCAGCGCTCTTAAACCCCTCTCCTCGCGCACCAGGAAACAAAGAGGGAAGAAAAAGTCTCTTGCCTCTTCGGCCGGTGCAGGCTTTTCCCCGAACTCCCTCCCGGCTAGTCGTGGTGCACTAACCCCTTCAGGCTATGTTCAAGCCGCCAACCCCAGTCCTCTCCCTGAGCTCCGTCCAAAACCAAAACCCGAGCCTCAGCTCGCAGCCCCGCCCGCCCCGGCGGGTGAGCAGCAAGCCTCTCGGGTTGGTGAGTGCCGGTCGGCACCGATCGTCTGTGCAGGAATCTCCCCGCTTTGCCCTCCGCACCCGTCGCTGTGCACTACTCCGCAGTCCCGAAACTCCCCCCTCTGCCTCCCGCAGTCTCCGCCCGCGGAGGGGCTTCCTAGTGTGTGGAAACTTTTCCTCCTTCACAGCTCCCTCCCACTGGTGCAGGTGCCGTCCTTATTCTTTTGTCTCTGTTTTTTCTTTTGCCCTACCCAGTTACGTGGGGAGTTTCTTGCCTTTTGGGAGGTCTGAGGTCTTCTGCCAGCCTTCAGTAGGAGTTCTGTAGGAGTTGTTCCACGTGTGGATGTATTTCTGGTGTATCCGTGGGGAGGAAGGCGATCTCCGCGTCTTACTCTTCCGCCATCTTCAAGGTCCCCCCCGATACTTAACTTTTTACAATCTACTTATGATCCATATTTTTCATTTCAAGTGGAGTATAGAGTCTTTAACACCTTATGAATCCATTCATTTCTCCCTTTGTTATATGTCTTATATATTACACATGCATACACGGAAAATCCCTTTGAACAACATTATAATTTTTTCTTTCAACCATCAAACATATTTTAAAGAATAGTAGATGAGAAGATTAGTTCATTTTATTTACCCAAATATTTATCATTTCTCTTGTTCTTTCTTTATTTTCAATATTCCGAGTTTCCTTTTGGTTTTATTTCTCTTCAGTCTAAACTTTCTTTAATATTTCTTTCAGAGAATGTCTCTTGGCAGTGAATCCTCTTAGTTTTCCTTCCTCTTGGAATGTCTATATTTATTGCTCATTCATTAAAGGTATTTTTTCTGGATATAGAATTTGAGGTTGACAGTTCTTTAACATTTGAAAAGATTTTTGCTTCCTTTTAGCCACTGTGGTTTCTGATGAGAAATACACAGCTTTTCAAATTGTTGTTCTCCTATTGGTAATGTGTCATTTTTTGTTCTGTCTTCTTCAATGTTTTTTATTTGTGTTGTTTTTCAGCAGTTTGATTATGTTGAGTGTGGGCATGTATTCCTATGAGGTATTTTGTTTGAGGTTTCCTGATCTTAAATTGGTTGGTTTGTGATTGTTACCAATTTGGAGAAGCTTTTAGCAATTGGTATATCTAATAATGTTTTAACACTAGGCTCTTTTTTCTCTATTTCTGAGACTCAGTTGACACAAGTGTTAGACCTTTGATATTATATCTGAGTCTCTGTTCATTTTAAAATATTTTTTATATTTATTTACTTTATTTTCTTTATCTTTTTGGCTATGTCGGGTCTTAGTTGTGGCATGCGGGATCTTTCGTTGCGGCGCACGGGCTGTTCGTTGTGGCACTTGGGGTTCTCTCTAGTTGTGGCATGCAGGCTTTCCCTCTAGTTGTGGCATGCGGGTTTTCTCTCTCTAGTTGTGCCTCGTGGGCTCCAGGGTGTGTGGGCTCTGCAGTTGTGCCGCATGGGCTCCAGAGTGTGTGGGCTCTGTAGTTTGCGGCACTCGGGCTCTCTCGCTGAGGTGCGCGAGCTCAGTAGTTGTGGCATGTGGGCTTAGTTGCCCCATGGCATGTGGGATCTTAGTGCCCCCCCACCAGGGATCGAACCCCTGTCCCCTGCTTTGGAAGGCATATTCTTTACCACTGTACCACCAGGGAAGTCCCTCTGTTCATTTTTAAATGACATTTCTTCCTGAAAATTAATTGACCACCTATTAAACAACACTTGAATGAGAGAATAAATAGAAATGATAATTATGGAATTTTTTAAAAAGATAGTGAAATTAGTATATATCAGGATCTTTGTTATATATGAAAAGCACGGTTAGAGGAAAATTCAAAGTCTTACACTTTTTATCAATTAAATAGCATTTTAAATAATTTAAAATTATAAATAACAACTAAAAATAATAAAAATGAATAAAATTTATAGTTCAAACAGTTAAAGAAACAAGGTAAGTCAAAAGGAAGTATGAAGAAGGACATACTAAATATAAAATTAGCAAGTAGAATGTAGTAATGATGTAGAAAAGAGAAAAACATGTTCTTTCTCGGTTTCTTGAAAAATATTAATAGACATACCACTAGCTAACATAATCAGGAAAAAAAGGAGAAAGCAAAGACATACAATACAAAATAAGAAATTATAAGGGAAAAGAACTATTTTTTATAATTTTTAAATTTTATTTTATTATTTTATACATCAGGTTCTTATTAGTCATCAATTTTATACATATCAGTGTATACATGTCAATCCCAATCGCCCAATTCATCACACCACCACCCCCACCACCCCGCCACTTTCCCCAGTTGGTGTCCATATGTTTGTTCTCTACATCTGTGTCTCAATTTCTGCCCTGCAAACCGGTTCATCTGTACCATTTTTCTAGGTTCCACATATATGCGTTAATATATGATATATGTTTTTCTCTTTCTGACTTACTTCATTCTGTATGGCAGTCTCTAGATCCATCCATGTCTCAACAAATGACCCAATTTCGTTCCTCTTTGTGGCTGAGTAATATTCCATTGTATATATGTACCACATCTTCTTTATCCATTCGTCTGTTGATGGGCATTTAGGTTGCTTCCATGACCTGGCTATTGTAAATAGTGCTGCAGTGAACAATGGGGTGCATGTGTATTTCTTAATTTTGGTTTACTCTGGGTATATGCCCAATAGTGGGATTGCTGGATCATATGGTAATTCTATTTTTAGTTTTTTAAGGAACCTCCATACTGTTCTCCATAGTGGCTATATCAATTTACATTCCCACCAATAGTGTAAGAGGGTTCCCTTTTCTCCACACCCTCTCCAGCATTTGTTGTTTGTAGATTTTCTGATGATGCCCATTCTAACTGGTGTGAGGTGATACCTCACTGTAGTTTTGATTTGCATTTCTCTAATAATTAGTGATGTTGAGCAGCTTTTCATGTGCTTCTTGGCCATCTGTATGTCTTCTTTGGAGAAATGTCTATTTAGGTCTTCTGCCCATTTTTGGATTGGGGGAAAAGAACTATTGAATCTGAAGAAATGTCAGAAAATAATTCAACCTAGTTCACAGGCTTCTATCAAAGTAAATTTTAAAACTTTATGAGATGAATAATTTCCTAAGGAAATATTTGTTACCAAAATTGATACTATTAGAGTTAGAAAGCCTAAATAGACCAATTTCCTAAAAGAAAGAGAACAGGTTATCGACTAGTCTACCAGAAAAGCTCAAGGCCCAGATGACTTCACAGGGGAGTTCTACCAAACTTTCAAAGACCTGATTGTTACATTGATCTGTAAATTGTTTTACAGTATTGAAAAGCAAGGAAAACTACTTAATTTTTTAGGTAAAGCAAGTATAAGTTTTTAACATAAACCTTATAAAAACAGTATGAAGAATAAAAGCATAGAATATGATCACTTATTAATATATTAGCAAACAGATCCAGCATATTAAGAAAATAATAGTCCATGACCAGGAAGATTTTATGCTAATAATTCAAAGTTGGTTGAATATTATTAATTCCATAAAGAAAATATATAATGCCGATAGTTCTAAAAAGAAAACTCATATGATTCTTTTTGTAGATACCTATAAAAGACCTTTGATAAAAGTGAACACTCATTCTTAATACAGTAGAAATTGATAGTTTTTTAATGGAAGAAACACTAGAGGCACTTCCACTAATATCAGGAACTAGTTAAAGTTGTCTACTCTCTCCACTGTTATTCAACATTTTACCAGAAGTATTAGCCAATGCAATGACAAGAGAAGTTTATTTATGGCATAGGAATTGGAAAAGAGGATACACTATTATCTCTATTTGCATATTACATGAAAGTGTACCTGGAAAACTTAGAGAATCAATGGTAAAAATAACTCAAATAATAAAATATTTTATTAGAGGAGCAGGCTATAAAATTGACATAAATAAATCAATAGTCTTCACTTACACAAATAAATAATAACCAATTGGAGGACACAATGGTAGAAAAAACCCCCTTAACCATAACAACAAAGAGGATAAAATACTTAGGAATACATTTAACCAAAAAATGTGAAAAGCTTTTATGAGATAAATTTTCAAATCCTCATAAAAGGCAAAAACAGAGACTCTAAAAAAATGGCAAGATATCCCTTGTTTATGACAGGAAGACTCAACATCATAAAGATGTCAGTTCTTCCTAAATTAATTTTAATTTGATGCAATCTCAATAAAAATACCAACACACATCTTTCTGGAACTAGACAAGTTGATAACTAAACTTCATATGGAAAAATAATCATTCAAGAATCTCCAGGAAAACACTAAAGAAGAAAAGCTACAAGGGGAGGGGGGACTATCCCTACCATACATTAAAACACACTATAGAGCCTCTGTAATTAAAACAGTGTGGAACTAGCTTATGAATAGACATACCAGTGGAATAGAATAAAAAATCCAGATAAAGAAGATGTGGGGGGCTTCCCTGGTGGCACAGTGGTTGAGGGTCCGTCTGCCGATGCAGGGGACACAGGTTCGTGCCCTGGTCTGGGAAGATCCCACATGCCGCGGAGCGGCTGGGCCCCTGAGCCATGGCCGCTGAGCCTACGCGTCCAGAGCCTGTGCTCCGCGGCGGGAGAGGCCACAACAGTGAGAGGCCCGCGTACCGCAAAAAAAAAAAAAAAAAAAAGATGTGGTACATATATACAATGCAATATTACTCGGCTATAAAAAAGAATGAAATAATATCATTTGCAGCAACATGGATGGACCTATAGATTGTCAGACTGAGTGAAGTAAGTCAGACAAAGACAAATATCATATTGCTTTATGTGGAATCTTAAAAAATGGTACAAATAAACTCATTTACAAAACAGAAATAGAGTCACAGATGTAGAAAACAAACTTATGGTTACTGGGGGGAAGGGGGGGCAGGATAAATTGGGAGATTGGAATTGACATATACACACTACTATATATAAAATAGATAACTAATAAGGATCTACTGTACAGGACAGGGAACGCTACTCAATACTCTGTAATGACCTATATGGGAAGAAAAGAATGGATATATGTATATGTATAACTGATTCACTTTGCTGTACAGCAGAAACTCACACAATATTGTAAATAAATACACTGTAATAGAAATTTTAAAAATTAATAAAAAGTTATGTTTATACTGTAGGAAAAAAAACAAAAAGAATTGAAAATCCAGAGATAGACCCAAATAAAAATGGAATAGAATTTTGGTATATGATGAAGGTGGGATCTCAATACATTGGGACAAAAATGGACTTGTAAAATAAATGGTACTTGGACAACTGGATAGCAGTTTGGGAAAAAATAAGATAAAATTAGATACACACTTCACACCATATAGAGAGTAAACTTCAAATAGATCAGGAATCTAAATGTTAAAAATACCATAAAAGTGCTAGAAGCAAATATGGGTGAATTCCTCTTTAGCCTGGGTATAGGAAAAAGTTTTTAAACTATGAGTCAAAATCCAGATGCAATGAAAGAAAAGGTTGAGAAATTTGACTGCATAAAAAATTTAAAAGATAGCTTCTGCATGGCCAAAAAATCCCCCACATCATAAATAAAATCAAAATTCAACTAGCAAATTGGGAGAATATATTTGCCACATAAATAACAGACAAAAGGCCAAAATCCCTAATATTTAAAGAACTCTTAAAAATTTAGGAGCAGAAGATGAGAGTTTTTGTTTCAGAAGTCACACTTTACTTGTTTCTGCAGTTTGCTTTTTTTTTTCTCTTAACAGTAAGGTTTAGGGTTTTATTACTCTCAAATACAAATAGAACTACTTCATTCTGTTTAATTCCTTCATAGTAGAACATTCCACAGTGTGGCACAATTAATGAACCATTTAGCTTTTGAGGGTATTAATTGATTCAGCACATATCTATTAAGCACCTACTGTGTCTCAGTCAGCACTGGATACCCTAAAAATAATAAGGAAAAAAGCAGCCCGTGCTCTCATAGAGCTGATAGTTTAATAGTGGGGACAGACAGGAGAGAAGTGCATAATCCAGTATAAGAATCTTCTCCTGACCTTCACATCCCATCCCACCCTAGCTGCTCTTCTATATCTCCTTCAAGATTGAGATAGCAGGTTACCCTACCTGCCTCCACCCACATTTCTGGTAGTCATTCCATACCCCCTGCCCAATCAGATGGTTTCTGACCTACTGTGTTTGGTCACCACCAGTCACCTCCAATGTGAACATCACAATGGGTGTTGATTAGTCCTCATCTCATCTTATTTAAAGTCTGCAATCATTGACACCTGGTGACATTTTCCACTTCCCTGTTTTTAAATTCTGTCTCAGGCCACTGTTCTTCAGTATTCCTTGATGAAGACTGAGCAGCAAAATTGTTCTCACCAACTCCAACACCACATATCCAATTGACTGCTAGATTCAAGTTCAGTGAGAATATAAATGAACTCATCTTCTTTCAATGTACCAAGTTTCTCTTAGTTCTCAGTCCTCTATTTGTGCTAATGAGTTTCCAAAGATGGCTTCTGATGAGTGATGACTCAGTATTCACAACTTTGTATAGTCATTTTCCACACTGAATATGGGCTAGCTCTGTGACTAAAGAATAAAGAAGTGATGGTATGCCATTTCCAGGCCTAAGCTTTAAGAGAGCCTGACAGCTTCCCATTTCACACCACAGGGAGTCCTGATATACCCTGTAAGAAGATCAGCTATCTTCTTGTAAGGAACAATTAAAAAGCTAGTATAGTGAGGGAGAGGCTCTGAGACTACGTGAAGAGAGAGAGAGAGGCCTAGCAGTCTCAGTTGAGTCCGGCTTTCCAACTATCCCCTTCCAAGGATCCAGATATATCTACATAAACTGTCATAGATTTTCCAGATTGGTCAAGCCCTTGGATGACTGCTGACCCAGCCAATATCAAGTGGAGCAGAAGAAACAACCAGCATATAATCTAAGAGGTAATAAAACAGTGGTTATTTGAAGCCACTGTCTATGCACCATCTTACCCAATACCAACCACCATATAACCCAAACAACAATACAACAAAATCCTTCTCTCCATAAAGACTACCATCTGCTCAGCCCTGCCTATACCAGGGTCTTCTCATCACATTAGGTGGGATACTCTACACACTCCTGCTCCTACCATGGAGGTTCTCTTCCTTGTAGGTAGGCTTCTAGCCATTCTTACCCACACCTCACTCTTCAACACCACTACATTGCAGTGTCATGGTTCAGTTCCATCATTAATCTCTGTCACGTGTGTGTTCCTTCTTTATTTAGGTTCTATCATATCACTCCTCTGTCATACATAGGGATTCCACAGATACCTATATAATAAATTTTTCCATGTATGTGGTGCTAGAACCTATGTTTGGATTTAGAATATACATTACAACTATTATGTTATGGCTTTTCCCATGGTTTTCATATGCTCTGTGTGTCTGTGTGTATACCCTCATTTCCTCCATTCAAGTGACTCTGAATGGGCCAATGGGCACTGGGCCAATTGTCCAAGTTGTAGTACACAAACTGTTGCAGCTACTTCACTATTTACAGTATTTCAGAGACCCATCCCAGACTCTACTTTTAACTCTTAGACCCTGTATTCTATGCCCAATTGTTCCTCAATTAGTTTCCTATTGCTGCTGTAATGAATTTCCACAAACTTAGTGGCTTAAAAATCCTACAGATTTATTCTATTACATTTTTGGGAGGTCAAGAGTCAGAAATGGTCTTACTGGGCTAAAAATCAAAGAATCAGCAGGGATGTGTTCCTTCTGGAGGCTCTGAGAGAGAATTCGTTCTTTTGCCTTTTCCAGCTTCTAGAGCTGCCTGTGTTCCTTGGCTCATGGCCCCTTCCTCCATCTTCAAATCCAACATAATAGCATCTTCAAGTCCCTCTCTTCCATGACCCTGCTTCCGTGATCTCCTTTTCTGACCCTGGATTTGACTCTCCTGCCTTCCTCTTGTGATGACATTGGGCCTGTCTAGATAATCCAGGATAATCTCCCCATCCTAAGATCCTTAACCATACCTGCAAAGTCCATGTTGTCATGTAAGAAAATATATTCACAGGTTCTGGGAATCAGAATGTGGATCTCTTTGGGAGTCCATTCAGCCTATCATGGCCCTCAATCCCATTCTCTCACCTCAATGACCTCACCTTTCAAATGGGTCATTGACAGAACTGTTTGACACCAACACAACATTGCTATTGAACAAAGCACTTCAGATTCTCCCGATATTCATGCTCTGCAACTGGTGTTACAATTTCCAAAATCTGTCTAATCCTTCCCAGACTCAACTGTTTGAGTCTATCCCAGTTACAGTTCCACATGTCTATAAAGGGAATTTGGACAGGTTGAGTGGTGGGTAAAATAACTAGGGTGGAGGTCCCTACCCAAAGAAGAAACATTTGAGAAACATAGGGATGAGTGCACAGATGAGTCACCTCAAGCTGCTTGAGGGAATCAGGGAATCTTCCATGGAGACAAAAATTAGGATCTGCAAGGTGAATGGGATATTGACAAGTAAAGAAGCGGCAAAGAACAAGAAGGAGTTCTGAGATGAAAGAATAGCATGTACAAAGATGAAGAAATAAAAGAGAGTGTATCTGATTTAAGAATCCTACAAAGTAGTTCAATATAGCTGAAGGGAGAAAAAGAAAGGTTGGGGTGAGATGGGAAGTAAGGGAGAGTGGAGACAATAGGAATGACAAACATTTAATGCATGTTGGGCAATATGCTAGTTGATTTATGTGCATTTCCTTCACTGAATCTTCACTATTAGCCTAATTGAGCATTTTTGTAGATATTACAGAATTGGATAGCATTAGGTGGCAGACTTGAAATTCCAGTGCAGCTCTGCCTAAAATCAAAGATCATGGTCTTTTCACAAAGTCAGTGTTGCCTCAAATGTGGCATGCAAGCCATGGATGGTGCCCAACTGGTCATTACTGGTACATGGACAAAGTTGTTGTGTTTGTTGTTTAATTATAATATATTTGTTTATGATTTTAAAAGTAAGATTTAATCGACACGCAGGCCTTTATGGGAAATGAACAAGAGCATCTCCAGGGTGTAAACTAAGGGGCAAACTTCCTTAAATCCCCTCTAAATATGACACTTCCTTTTCAGATGTTCCTCATGGGGCAACAGTTGCCCAATCAAAATCCTACATGCTCTGGTACTTCACCTCTACACACAACATTTGTAAGTCTCTCTTCTTTCCCCACTACTTACTAAATGTGTATTCTTCATTTTACTAACTGCTCTCTGCCTCAGTTTCCTCATCTATATAATGAAGGTGATAATAGGAGCTAACATGTTAGATTATAATTAGGACTGAATGACTTAAAGTTCTTAGATAAGTGCTTGACATATGGTAAACACCATACAAATATACTTTTAGAAACTTTAATAGACAAATCAATCTCTTCCATAAAGATCTTCCCTTGTATACCACCTCATGTTGGGTCCAAAGCTCCATTGCCTGCTGGCCACCTGCTCTAACTCCAGTCGCCTCTCCAGCCTCCTGCCTCTAGCCATCATCCTCATATTGTTTCATAAAGGTGACAATATGGTTTCTCAGCTCTTATTTATATTTTCTCACTAAGTTATCAGCTTTGCACCACAAATTCTCCTCATAAACCACAATTCTTAGTGAATATCAGAAAAATATAAATACCAATTATCTCTTCATCTCAAAAATACTTAAAAGCAAAGTTGTTTGTTACAAAGGGTTAGTTTCAGGGAAGATACTTAACCCTGTAGAAGATGACGTGGAGTAACAAGATTCCAAAGGAGATAACTAAGCAAGCAATCAGGTTGGCTTGCCAAAAGTTGGTAAGTGCTGAGAGTAGATAATGAGACAATGAATCAGAGCAAGACAGTTTATTACAGCACAGCAATAGCAGGAACATCAGTATGGTAGCCCTGGTTTCCCTGTTCCCAAGTCCCACAGGGCCCAGAAGGTGGCTTCACACACAGTGGGTTGCACCATGGCTGAGGAACCAAAGAGCAAGGGCTCTGCACCTTTTGTAGCAAGCAGCAAGCGGGTAAGTTCTGTTTCCCAAGGAGTAAGCAGTCACATAGTAGTTAAGGTAAGGTCACCTTGACCTATTTAATTGCCTATATGACCAGCTACAGAAACTGCTCAGTGTTAAGGGACGATTAGGCACTGCAGTTTGGATGTGCAGACACTCAGGGCCCATGGTGGACTGCTTTTCCCAACAGGTAGAAAATCCATGTACAGTATTGTCATATATCACAGAGGGTGAAAAAAGTCAGTGTTGGATGTGCACAGCATTTAGCCACTGGATCTGGAGGGAAGGCGCAGGAATGAGGAACATCTGAAACTGTTAGGAGATAGGATGAAAACTGTGAAGAGCTGTAACAGAGAGGAAAGGCAAAGGAAAGAGTGGGAATTGCCAGATCATTAGTAAATGGGGGATTTCCTAAATTACAGGCCACCAGGACTTTAGAATAAAATAGTCATAGGATTGAATTCTGGCTCTGTCACAGGTATATTAGGGAATAATAATACATGCATTGAGAAAACAATGAGAAGAGCAATTTAAATAGCTTATATGAGACACAATTATATTTAAAATCCCCTGCATTTCTTATAATTTAAGTTTCCAAAATCTTCCTATGTTTTGTTTTCATTGTAATTATATCTTTGTGTCAGTTAATCTTACATTAAAATATTAGGCATATAATTAAATGAGCTGTGTAACTGACAAAAACCCTAGGGGTAGAATGACTGAGGTATAAAAAAATGTTGTTCAAGTCATGGTGTATATGAGCAATTTTGCTAGTGTGTGCGTAGGTTGATGTAGAAAAATATGTGAGAATTCCACATTCCCTGGTACACAAAGATCTCACATATAGTTACATATGGCAGATAGGATCTACTGTACTGACTCTTAATTGGAAAGAGGGCTATTTCTCTATCGAGTGTTATTACCATAAATTAATTTTTCAATTAAACATCTATTGATGTCTAATAGATTTCAAGAAGTGTACTTTGCTGAATATGCAAAGACCAATCACTCAAGGCCCTGCCTTTCAAAGATCAAACATCTTAGTGAAAGCAGCAATCAGATAAGCATATAGGTCTTAAAGGATAAGTTACTGAAGGTCACAGAACTAGTAGTGGTAGTAATAAATTGTCTGCTCTAGTTCTGCCAGTCTATGGTCCCATGCAATTGTTCTCTTATGATCTCCATTTTTACTTATCTCACTTCCCCTGGCTCTGCTTGCCCATAAATTATTAAAATATGCACAATAAGTTAATAGACTTGGATCAGGAGACAGCTTCCAAGAGAAGATTGCTGGACACCTCTCTGTATTTTCTTGGTGGTTCCCCAGAGAAGAATTCTGGAAATAAAGCTCTTCCCATCTGTGAGTGGTACAGGGATCTAAGGAAGGCCTTTCACCCTCCTTTTCCTAAGTAATAGCTGTTCCAGGGGAACTTCTTTCTCATAGTCATTTAAGGAGTAATGATAAAAGGGACAACTCCAGCTCCCAACCTTTTTAAATTATCCTCAGAGACGGCCCTTAGGGGGGCTTCTGTCATTGTCCAAACTGCCTAATCCTTTCTGATGTATAAAAAGGTCAGGTAGTTGGACCCCAGGCTGGTTGGTTTCAGCATAGATCTCTGAACTTGACCTAGGCTTTTGAAGGATGCTACAACTTTGTGAGTTCCTGGATTTTCCAAGTGTCCTCCTGTGTTGGTAGGAATATGACTTTGTTGTCGGGAATGACATCTACATCTCAGCAACTGTAATATAAGCAGGGTTTCCGTGGTGAATGGAGAAAGGCCCACTTTTGGAGTTCAGCAGGGCTGGATGTGAATCCGAGTTCCACCACTTAACTACCTAATTTACCTAACTCATAGCCTATTACTTCAACTGTAGAAGGGGAATAATAATATATTTCTCACAGGTCTTTGAAAAATAACAAGTGTAAAGAGTTGAGTATGCAGTTGATATTCAATATAGGTTATCACAGAAATGATATGTTTATGTTGTTCTTTTATATTGTTGAGCTCCTCGAGGTATGGCCCCTGTGTGAGTCATCTCTGTGCCATTCAAACTCCTAGCACAAGGTTTAAAATAAAGTGTCAGTGAATGTTTGTGGAGCACAGCTGCCCAGGCCTCAGTCTTTACATCTGTAAAACAACTGAGCATTTCAACTCTTGAATTTTTACAGTTCTGTATACAGGCACACACCCCTGTTTTTTTTTTTTTAACATCTTTATTGGGGTATAATTGCTTTACAATGGTGTGTTACTTTCTGCTTTATAACAAAGTGAATCAGTTATACATATACATATGTTCCCATATGTCTTCCCTCTTGCGTCTCCCTCCCTCCCACTCTCCCTATCCCACCCCTCCAGGCTGTCACAAAGCACCGAGCCAATATCTCTGTGCCATGCGGCTGCTTCCCACTAGCTATCTACCTTACTACGTTTGTTAGTGCGTATATGTCCATG
The DNA here is from genome assembly GCF_963924675.1 of Phocoena phocoena. Taxonomy (NCBI): domain Eukaryota; kingdom Metazoa; phylum Chordata; class Mammalia; order Artiodactyla; family Phocoenidae; genus Phocoena; species Phocoena phocoena. The sequence continues at coordinate 44,474,908 of NC_089240.1, read as the reverse complement.
ACTCTCTCTCGCCCTGTCACAGCTCACCCTTCCCCCTCCCCATATCCTCAAGTCCGTTCTCCAGTAGGTCTGTGCCTTTATTCCTGTCTTACCCCTAGGTTCTTCATGACATTTTTTTTCTTAAATTCCATATATATGTGTTAGCATACGGTATTTGTCTTTTTCTTTCTGACTTACTTCACTCTGTATGACAGACTCTAGGTCTATCCACCTCATTACAAATAGCTCAATTTCGTTTCTTTTTATGGCTGAGTAATATTCCATTGTATATATGTGCCACATCTTCTTTATCCATTCATCCGATGATGGGCGCTTAGGTTGTTTCCATCTCCGGGCTATTGTAAATAGAGCTGCAATGAACATTTTGGTACATGACTCTTTTTGAATTTTGGTTTTCTCAGGGTATATGCCCAGTAGTGGGATTGCTGGGTCATATGGTAGTTCTATTTGTAGTTTTTTAAGGAACCTCCATACTGTTCTCCATAGTGGCTGAACCAATTCACATTCCCACCAGCAGTGCAAGAGTGTTCCCTTTTCTCCACACCCTCTCCAGCATTTATTGTTTCTAGATTTTTTGATGATGGCCATTCTGACTGGTGTGAGATGATATCTCATTGTAGTTTTGATTTGCATTTCTCTAATGATTAATGATGTTGAGCATTCTTTCATGTGTTTGTTTGCAGTCTGTATATCTTCTTTGGAGAAATGTCTATTTAGGTCTTCTGCCCATTTTTGGATTGGGTTGTTTGTTATTGAGCTGCATGAGCTGCTTGTAAATTTTGGAGATTAATCCTTTGTCAGTTGCTTCATTTGCGAATATTTTCTCCCATTCTGAGGGTTGTCTTTTGGTCTTGTTTATAGTTTCCTTTGCTGTGCAAAAGCTTTGAAGTTTCATTAGGTCCCATTTATTTTTGTTTTTATTTCCATTACTCTAGGAGGTGGGTCAGAAAGGATCTTGCTGTGATTTATGTCATAGAGTGTTCTGCCTATGTTTTCCTCTAAGAGTTTGATAGTTTCTGGCCTTACATTTAGGTCTTTAATCCATTTTGAGCTTATTTTTGTGTATGGTGTTAGGGAGTGATCTAATCTCTTACTTTTACATGTACCTGTCCAGTTTTCCCAGTACCACTTATTGAAGAGGCTGTCTTTTCTCCACTGTACATTCCTGCCTCCTTTATCAAAGGTAAGGTGTCCATATGTGCGTGGGTCTATCTCTGGGCTTTCTATCCTGTTCCATTGATCTATCTTTCTGTTTCTGTGCCAGTACCATACTGTCTTGATTACTGTAGCTTTGTAGTATAGTCTGAAGTCAGGGAGCCTGATTCCTCCAGCTCTATCTTTCATTCTCAAGATTGCTTTGGCTATTCGGGGTCTTTTGTGTTTCCATACAAATTGTGAAATTTTTTGTTCTAGTTCTGTGAAAAATGCCAGTGGTAGTTTGATAGGGATTGCATTGAATCTATAGATTGCTTTGAGTAGTAGAGTCATTTTCACAATGTTGATTCTTCCAATCCAAGAACATGGTATATCTCTCCATCTATTTGTATCATCTTTAATTTCTTTCATCAGCGTCTTATAATTTTCTACATACAGGTCTTTTGTCTCCTTAGGTAGGTTTATTCCTAGATATTTTATTCTTTTTGTTGCAGTGGTAAATGGGAGTGTTTTCTTGATTTCACTTTCAGATTTTTCATCATTAGTATATAGGAATGCCAGAGATTTCTGTGCATTAATTTTGTATCCTGCTACTTTACCAAATTCATTGATTAGCTCTAGTAGTTTTCTGGTAGCATCTTTAGGATTCTCTATGTATAGTATCATGTCATCCGCAAACAGTGACAGCTTTACTTCTTCTTTTCCAATTTGGATTCCTTTTATTTCCTTTTCTTCTCTGATTGCTGTGGCTAAAACTTCCAAAACTATGTTGAATAAGAGTGGTGAGAGTGGGCAAACTTGTCTTTTTCCTGATCTTAGTGGAAATGCTTTCAGTTTTTCACCATTGAGGATGATGTTTGCTGTGGGCTTGTCATATATGGCCTTTATTATGTTGAGGAAAGTTCCCTCTATGCCTACTTTCTGGAGGGTTTTTATCATAAATGGGTGTTGAATTTTGTCGAAAGCTTTCTCTGCATCTATTGAGATGATCATATGGTTTTTCTCCTTCAATTTGTTAATATGGTTTATCACATTGATAGATTTGCGTATATTGAAGAATCCTTGCATTCCTGGAACAAACCCCACTTGATCATGGTGTATGATCCTTTTAATGTGCTGTTGGATTCTGTTTGCTAGTATTTTGTTGAGGATTTTTGCATCTATGTTCATCAGTGATATTGGTCTGTAGTTTTCTTTCTTTGTGACATCCTTGTCTGGTTTTGGTATCAAGGTGATGGTGGCCTCGTAGAAGGAATTTGGGAGTGTTCCTCCCTCTGCTATATTTTGGAATAGTTTGAGAAGGATATGTGTTAGCTCTTCTCTAAATGTTTGATAGAATTCGCCTGTGAAGCCATCTGGTCCTGCGCTTTTGTTTGTTCGAAGACTCATATGCTCTTTTTTAAGAGCAGAGAAGTGTATCCAAGAATCACCTCAGCAGACTTCCCCTCAGGGAGCATTGCCCAGCACTGGGCCACATGCACAATCGAAATCAAATGTAAGGAAGTTCTTGTAAAAGAGGTGTGTGTGTATGCAGGTGTCTAGGGGCAGGAAGGTTGCAGTTGTGCATGTGTATGTATGTGTCCACGCCCAATGAATGGCTCATTCCTGGGTCCATCAAGATGGTGCAGCGTGAAAATAGTCTGATAGTTTACAGATTTCAAGGAATAGGGGACAGCCAACATGAAATTTGCATATAATTTTACCTGTTTAATGGCATCAGGCTAAGATAGCCCATTGTATCTATCTAGTAATTGTTAAAGCCTTGCAAATGGGATCTGACATATGCATAATTCCCTGGGTAAGACTTTTTCTACCCTGGACAGTGCTGGAGCAGGCACTATGATTGTTTCCATGGCTGACTGAATATTTACCTTCTGGTTGATCATTTTTTTCTGTAACTCTTATAATATTTGAATGGTTTTATGCTTAAGTTTTTAAAGACTCTTTGCAAATATCTTCCCTGATTTTATAGTTCAAACTTAGAGAACAAATATACTTACCTGGAGTCTCAATGTTGCCACCAGCCCCCATGAACACCCACTGGAAAGCTTTTACATTCTGGGTTTTTCTCTCAGACTTCTATATCGGTACATGTTCATGTAAGGAGCTCTTTCCCATGGGGTAATTCTGGCTTCAGATAACAAGTGTAAAGTCTGAATGAACTAGTGGTCACTTGTCACATAAATCCCAAGAGGCATGGAGATGTGGTGTGCAAAATTGAGTTCTCTGAAATATGACAGATTTGAGACATGTTCTCCAGTGGCACAGTGATAGCTAATGTTTATTGAACGCTTATGAGATACTTTTCTGAATGCTTTAATCATATTAATTAATTTAACGGTCAAAGCAAGGTCCCTATTAGTTTAGGTATAGGCATTATCCAATTTTATCAATAAAGATATTGATAGAGAGGTTCAGTGACATACTGACAGTCATTCAGCACACAATAGTAGAAGCAAGTTTTTTACCCAGTCAGTCTCCCTCCAAAGTCCAACCTTGTAACCACTATGGCACAGGGCTTCCACTCAAATGGCTAGGATAGGAGAGATGCTCAGATTTGTTTATTATTTTGGGGAGGTCAGTGAGACACAGTGCAAAGGGCATGGATAATGTGAGTAATAATGTGCCTTCTGATTTTCTCTGAGGATGAATGAGAGAAAATATCATGCTTAGCACCTGGAATGTATGTAGAAGCCCAATGAATGATAAATGGGATATACAGAAAAGAGACAAAAGAAGAAAACAATCTTTTTTGTGTGTTCAGAGTGGTAATAACCTAACTATGGGAAAATAGACTGTCAGATTATTTTGTAACTCTTTTCCCAGACCAACCCCTCGGGTCTGAATGAGGTTTCTTATGAAAAAGAAAAATGGTCTGCTGTTACACACTCTAAATGAAGGTGAGTCCTGGGGCTTAAAATCAGGGTACTTTAGAATTCCCCCTTCTTAGACTGAGATGAGGGAAAAGTTTTCCAACACTCCCCTTTGGGCTGGGAGTAAGTTTGGCCATGATTGCGAGGTGGAAAGGCTAGTAGAAAATACTGGTGTTGGAGGTGATGAACTGCTCCTGGCCTTTGGAGGCAGTCTGGGAGCAAGGTAGGACCCTGGCATAGTGAGAAATCCCAGAATGGATCAGAGGTCTATGAATGGTTGTAAGTCCTAGTATTTGTGTTACACTTTTCTCTCACAGTCCAAGAAGTCTCAATAAAATCTCATTAAATATTACAGCCTGGATTCTGCTGTGGGGTGGGAAATCTGTTAAAGTCCCAAGTCCATGCCTGGGTAGAGGTCAGAGAGCAGGATCCCCTCCACTGAAGCCTGAGTGCTGATGGCTAGAGGCAGTCACCAGCCTGGAATCAAAATGCCCTATGGAAGAACATCATGAGCTATTTGTAATGAGATGGATAGACCTAGAGTCTGTCATACAGAGTGAAGTAAGTCAGAAAGAAAAAGACAAATACCGTATGCTAACACATATATATGGAATTTAAGGGAAAAAAATGTCATGAAGAACCTAGGGGTAAGACAGGAATAAAGATGCAGACCTACTGGAGAACGGACTTGAGGATATGGGGAGGGGGAAGGGTGAGTTTTGACAAGGCGAGAGAGAGTCATGGACATATACACACTAACAAACGTAGTAAGGTAGATAGCTGGGGGAAGCAGCCGCAAGGCACAGGGATATTAGCTCGGGGCTTTGTGACAGCCTGGAGGGGTGGGATGGGGAGAGTGGGAGGGAGGGAGATGCAAGAGGGAAGACATATGGGAACATATGTATATGTATAGCTGATTCACTTTGTTATACAGCAGAAACTAACACACCATTGTAAAGCAATTATACCCCAATAAAGATGTTTAAAAAAAAAAAAAAAAAAAAAAAAAAAACTAAAAATAGAGCTACCATATGACCCAGCAATCCCACTACTGGGCGTATACCCTGAGAAAACCATAATTCAAAAAGAGTCATGTACCACAGTGTTCATTGCAGCTCTATTTACAATAGCCAGGACATGGAAGCAACCTAAGTGTCCATCGACAGATGAATGGATAAAGAAGGTGTGGCACATATATACAATGAAATATTACTCAGCCATAAAAAGAAACAAAACTGAGTTATTTGTAGTGAGGTGGATGGACCTAGAGTCTGTCATACAGAGTGAAGTAAGTCAGAAAGAGAAAAACTAATACCGTATGCTAACACATATATATGGAATCTAAAAAAAAAAAAACAAAAAAAAGGTCCTGATGAACCTAGGGGCAGGACAGGAATCAAGACACAGACATAGAGAGTGGACTTGAGGACATGGGGAGGGGGAAGGGTAAGCTGGGACGAAGTGAGAGAGTGGCATGGACATATATACACTACCAAATGTAAAACAGATACCTAGTGGGAAGCAGCCGCATAGCACAGGGAGATCAGCTCTGTGCTTTGTGACCACCTAGAGGGGTGGGATAGGGAGGGTGGGAGGGAGACGCAGGAGGGAGGGGATATGGGGATATATGTATATGTATAGCTGATTCACTTTGTTATACAGCAGAAACTAACACACCATTGTAAAGCAATTATACTCCAATAAAGATGTTAAAAAAAAAAAGGACTCCTCATCTCTTTGATCAGGAAGATGGCCTTGGTTTTCTTGCTTTTGTCATTTTAACAAGGAGAGGATTACCATCAGTACAGATAAACACTGTACAAAGGCTAAAAACTGTTTTACCTTTTAGTTTTGTTTTGATTTTGCTCTGCTAATCCCAAACCTAGATAGATCATGAAAAAAGAGATGAGGTATTGAAATAAAGAGCAAGTCTAGGTCTTCAGGGTAGCAAGGTTTGATGATACCCAAGATTTCAGTGAAGGTCACAGGCTCTGGAGAGAAACATTTCTCTGGTGAAAAGTGTGGTTCTACCATTAACCAGCTGAGTGACCTGGTGATTGTTACCAAAACTCTGGACGCCTTACTTTCATCACCTGTGGAAAGGGGCTGATGATGGCACCTATGTGAAATTTTTAAACTGGTGTAGATTTGGTGAAACAATCACTCATAAACTTCTGGTAGTACTGTGAAATCATTCAATGTTTATGGAAGTCAGGCTGCATCTAAAGATTAAATATGCAGGACCATTGAATCAACAATGTCCCTTCAACAGTTTATTCTAAAGGAAATAAATGGACATATGTACAAACATGAGAGTAAAAGAGCATTCACTTCTGCACCATCATTCACATAAAAAATGCCCTAAATGTACATTGTCTCAGTTTAGATTTCATTAACTTCCTCTGGGATACATTTTTGGACTACACTTAAACAAGCTTATTTTCTTCCCTTCCTAGGAAGGTATGAGGCCCTTCCTGGGGTCAGTTCTGAGTTGGTCTCCTAGGGCCTGGAGGTGGCTTCGGGATGGTCTGCAGAACGTGTTGTGCCTGGGGAATGAGAGTGTTGTGGGGTGGGAACCTTAGGCTCTGGGGTGTGCAGTTCTCCTCAAACCCTAGCACTCACAACCTTCAGTCAGCACCTCCCTACATTTCCACTGCCTCTGTGGCTCCACTCCTGTACCTATGCATCAGCTATGCCCTCTGCAGGAATGCAGTTTCTAGACAAAGTGCTCAGAAAGGCTTTCATGGGATGTGCTCCTGTGTAGCAGCCCCATGCTTGCCGACTTGCCCCTTCACGGGGATCCATGCACTTAGGGACATGAAACCCAACCTTCTCTGTTTCCATGTTTCTGACTTTGCCTCCCTCCTCCTTCCCTGGACTCCCTACCTCTTTTTTACTGACCCCTTCTTCTGCAGCGATGTGAGTTTCTGAGAGGAACTGTATATCCAGCTTCTCCATCTCTGCCATCATCCTGGACACAGGGGGAGAGGAAGAGGAGGAAGAAGGAGATGAAGGTTAGACAAAGAAGAGAAGAAAAGAAGAGGAAAAGAAGAGAGGATGGGGTGAGGAGAAGAGAGGAGGAAAGGGGAAAGGGGGAAGGAAGGAGAGGAGGAGAGAGAAAGAAGAAGGAGGGGAAATAGGAGGAGGTGGAAGACAGGGAGGGCAGAGTTGATGGACAAAGTAGGGAGAGAAGGGAAGGAGGGTGGAAGGAAAGGAATATAGAGAAAGATTGCGAGAAGGTAGAGCATTGAGAGATAGAGGAGAAGGAGTGGAGGAGCAAGTGAGGGAAGAGGGGGAAGACTAGAGGGAGGATTTTGTGTAGAGGGGGAGGGGGAGAAGGATAGGGAAGGAGAAAGAAGAGCTCAGAGGAGGATGAAGAGAAGGGTAAGAGAGGAAGAAAGGAAGAGTTTAAAAGAGAGAAAGGGAAGAGAGTTGTATGGAGGTATGGGGGGATTTATATGTCTGAGGATCTCAGTTTGTGCACCCCAGGGACAGCTTTTCCAGGTGGGGTATGAGTCCAACCCTTCCCTGCTTCACCCACAGGCAGCCCCTTATGAGGGTGCTCCCTGCCCACCTCTGGCGCTGGCGCTGCAGTTCCTGGTGTGGCTTGGAAGCTGCCTCCAGGAACTCCTTTGCCTTCCTGTTCTCTTCCTCAAATGGCTGCCTGGAGGGCCGGCCACAAGGGTTGGGGGTCATCAGTCCATCCCCCAACTCCTCCCTTCAGCCTCCTTCCATTCTGTTATGGAAGAAGAGCCTTTTCGCTGAGTGTAGTGGCCCTTCCCATAGAACAGATGGCTCAGCTGATGCTGCTAATCCTCCTTCACCTGTATGAGTTTCTCTGTGGAAGGAAGCAAGGCAGGGCGGGGACCTCTTACCTCTGAACCTCACTTTCCTTTACCTTGCATTGCATCAGGAAGATCTTCAGTGTCTCTGTGGGGAGAGGAACCGAGCAGGCCCTGTGAGAGTTCACAGGAGGAATCGAAGTTGGGCAATTAGGTGGAAGATTCCAAACTAATTTAAAGGAATTCTGCTTCTGTGCCTCCATGTCCCACCTCCAGAGTCCCTATTGTATAGATTAGGCCCCTAGAAGACAAACCCGCATTTAATTAATCCATCCTGTTGGCCTTGGCACATAGTAAGGGCCCTGGCACAATTGCGACATATTTGCATGAACTGAACAGAATCCTTAGGGGTCATAGCAGTCTGTACCTGTGTGTGTACCTGTAGGTGTTGCTCTCTTCCACCAGCTGGCAGAGCAGGAACTCCATAAATGTCTACCAGAAATGAGCAGTTTGTTCTGTGATCATTTAACCTGGCCACTGAGGCATCAGGTTTTACACACCACACACACACACATAAATATATACAGCAAATGTAGGCTTCTGAGAAGTCTGGGGTTCCCATGACCTTTGCCTCTATTCCTGGATGATTCTTCCTTTCTCCAGGAAATGATGGATGGAAGTTGGAAGGATTTATGAGTGTACAGGTGGATGACTAAATGACTGGATGGATATATGAAGAGAGAAAAACACATGGTTGGATGAATGGATGGAATGTCAGACAGTTTAATAAATAGATGAAAAATAAATAGTGGAAGGATTATGGATGAATAAGTAAATGATTGGATGGATGGTTGAAAGGAATTGGAAATGGCTTGTTGGATGATGGTATGAATTTTTGTATGGATGAATGATGGATAATTGGATGATGGTTATTATATAGATGTATGCTTGAATGGATAGATGAACATCTGTTTGGATGACTGAATTGATAGATGGTAGGTAGATGGATGCATGATGAACTGGATGAATGGATGGGTGGATGGATAGATCGCTGCATCAGTTGCTGGTTAGAGGAATAGATGGATGGGTAGATAGTTAAATGGATGGATGGTTAGATGCAAAGGGTGGAAGAATGGAAAAGTGGATACACTGGATAATTTGGACGGATAGATGGATGGATGAAGGCTGGGTGAATCGATAGCTGGTAGGATGACTGGATGGTTAAATGGATGGAGAGATGGTTAGTTGAATTGGACACTACTGCTTTTAAGTTCTTGCATGGTTTTGGCCTGTTTGGCTCCCTGTGTATTTCCTTTCTTACCCTGGTTTCCTCTTGCAGTTTCCTTAAGAGAGGCTGGGTTAAAAATAATAATCTTTCATCCTACTAGGAATTTATCCCATTCATTTCTTCCATAAACATTTATCCAATGCCTATACTATGTGTCAGACTTTGGTAAAAATTCAATGAACAACAAAAAAAGGATGATTAATTACCACTAGGGAATCAACAGACTATATGAGGCAAATATTAAGTTCATTACAATACAAATAACTGTCATTATTTATGAAAATTACAACTATCAGTGAGTGGAGTGTTCCAGGCAAAAGGAATGGCAGAATTAGAGGTTTTGAAATGTGCCTAGTGAATGTCTGGGAATGGTGAGGAAATAGAATGACTGGAATGAACTTAGCCAAGGGAATTAGTAAAATGGAGAGCTAGAGGGGCCAGATAATATCTAGGCTGCAGCTCATTGAGAGGACACCTGTGTTTACTATGAGTGAGGTGGGAGGTAGGAAGGGGTTTTATTATAGGAGAGATGTGAATTGAGTTACATTTGAACAGGATTAATCTGTCTACTATAGGCAAAGTAGCTTTTGTGGCTAGGGCAGAAGCACAGAGAGGAAGAGAGAGAGAGGAGACAGCAGAGAGGGAAAGGTGGAGAGAGAGAGACACAGAGATACAGAGAGACAGAGAGAGATAAGCTATTAAATACCTTGCTTTTTCCCCAAGATCCCCTCCAGGTGCAGCTGCTCTAGATTCACTGAAAAAAAAAATAGTGACACTTTCAGACATCAGGGGCCAGACCCTGCCCTGCCCCCCACCCAAACTCCAACTTCTGGGAAGGGACTTGCTTGATGTAACGTTCAAGGTCTTGTACAGACCCAGGAGTGAACTGAGTGTCTTCTATCCCATCCCTTTTGCTACTAAAGATCACTCTGAGACCAGCCCTCTCCCCTATGTGTTCTCATATTCTCTGTAAGTGCTAAAAGGCATGGCTTTTACAGATGGCAGTATGAGTATGGTGCAGAATGAACATAGTTTTACACAAACTTTACATTGCATTGGAGAGCTGTATAACGAAGATGTAAATATATCAAGTCAGGTAGGGATAAGGGCTATAAAGAAAAAGAATCAAGCAAGGTAAAGAAAAGAGGAGTGATCAGGTAGGGGCAGCTGCTATTTCTTCAATGGGAAAAGAAGTTAAAATCTGTATAAGGAGCTGAGGTTTGAGCTGAGAGCTGAATTCCTAGAGGCAGTAGGAGGACATTTAGATTATCAAGGGTGAAAAGCACTACAGACAGAAGAAACAGAGAGTGAAAAGTCCTGAAAGTGAATGTGTACTCTGTGTTTGTTGTCATTTTAGTGGTAGGGGGGCGGGGGTGAGAGGTAGAAGTTGAAGCCAAAGAGGTGGCAGGACACCCAAGTGGGCCTTGGGGACCACATTTTAAAATCTGTGTGTCTGGAATCCTGGGTTGAGGGCGGACATGGGGAGTTACAACTTAGAGATGCCATGGGACATCGCTGTGTTCTTCTCGAACCACTTACATGAATCTAATTCCTTCTGTTTTGTCTCCCAGAGGGCATGGGCCTCTCTCACCTCGTCACTGGCTTTCTGTTTCACTGGGCCAGAGAAGAGAAAGCCAGACATTGGGTAAGCAAAGTGTGGAGAGCCACCTGAAAAGTACTGCTGGGCCTCAGCAAGGCTGAGACCCCTGAAAAGTACTGCTGGGCCTCAGCAAGGCTGAGACCCCTGAAAAGTACTGCTGGGCCTCAGCAAGGCTGAGACCCTGAAAAGTGCTGTTGTGCCTCAGCAAGGCTGAGACCCTGAAAAGTGCTGTTGTGCCTCAGCAAGGCTGAGAACAATAGTGCTTGCATGGCAGGCACGGGTATGTACGTCATGGGAAAGCAAAGCTTCCCACAGCGTGGATTCTCTCAATTTCCCATGTATATAATAAAAGCTCTGAGTATTTGCTTGTATTAGTACTAATATTCCCATTACTCATGGGGGGTTTTAAGAAAGGCTTCTATATAGAGTAAAGTGGGAAAAACCTAAAAATCCCCCTCCAACTACACCAGCTGTTCCTACTTGTTGACCTGCATATTGGATTAAAAGTAATGTTATAGGAATGTTTATATTGCAACAGCCTACGTTAATGGAAAAGTTAGATGATATATGACCAAAATGGGGAGTGCAAGATATATTTGGAGTACATTGGTATTGGCACAAGGGAAGTTTAATAAGAAATAAAGTTATGATGAAACACTTTTTAATGGAACATACAGCTGCAACGTTAAAGTTAAACTGTAAACCTGGGTTGTATATTAATAAGTATAAGGGACAATAGATCTATTGTAAATATTTTTAGGAAGATCTAAAGTCTAGATTAAAGATTCAATGTTTACCACCATGGCCCCCAAACCCACCGCTTTGGCTTCCCCGTACGTGTAGTGAGTGGCCACATAAATTGTGTCCACCTGTTAGTATATATTTTCGTGTTTTATGAAAATGTATATAAATAAAATTAAGAAGTTTTAAGAATGCTTTGATGAAATGCTTTTGATTTAATGATGATTAAATATTAAAAAGCTTTAAGAGTCTTTAGGTTAAGCCAAGAGTGAGACGTGACAAGGCTTCTTACCTGCACCACTGAGGCGAAACGTACAAAGAAAAGGGCGCTGACGCAGAGTATGTGGGAGTAAAGCACTGAAGCAAAGCGAACCAAGGAAAAGGACATGACGACTTTTGAGAATTTTGAGGAAACCACAAAGGACGTTTTTTAGCCACAAGGGACAATTGCTTTCAATCACAAGGGACAATTACAGACATAATAAGAAAATTATGTAAACTGCGTGTGTGAAATGCTTATGTAAAAGGTTCTTTTTGGTTTGAGAAAATGATGGTGATGATTGATAAAGTAATAAACTAAAATCAGTTTATTGTTTTGAAAGTATAAAAAAGTATAGTGTATGCAATAAAGCTTGTCAGAATTCCTGCATCCTAAGAGGTGTTGTGTCTTCTGTCCTCGCCGACTCCGTCTCCCCTCAGGCAATCCTGTTCTGCTGAGGCTGGACCTCGGTAGCAAAGCACTCAACTCTGCTCCCCCTCAAATTGTTGCATTTCAAATGACTTGACAGACATCCCCAGATTATACAGATGAAGAAACAGAAGCTTCGAAGACCAGGCCCTTCTCTCTGAGCTAAGCCAGCCATCCAAGGTCCCTGAGCTCACATTTTTGAAACTCCTTAATCCAGTTAACAAGGTCCTCAATCCTTGGATCCAGGATTTCTGCTGCAGAGGGAATGGAAAATTGAGCTGGAGACAGCCAGCCATTTGAAGTAGGTAGAGATGGGGTGGGTGTTTACACAGTGTCCATCCTGCTTTCATTCAGTATGCATTTATTGAGTATCTCCTGAATCACAAAAGATGTGCAGGACCCTCGTGGGCTTCTGTGATGAGTGGTAGAAAAGGACAATGAACAGAAAAATAGATCATGATATTTGACATCCTGTTGATAACTGTGTTGTAAAGTAACAATAATAACACAAGGCATACAGAGATAAAGAGTGAAGGGGTGGCAGGTGCTTCTTTAAGTACAGGAACAACTTTCTGGGCCCCAACTAATGAAGATGAGCAGACTCTACAATTCTCAAGGAAGGGAGGGTGTGGGGACATTTCCAGGCAGAGGGAACAGCAAATGAAAATGCCTTAAGCTGGGGAGGCAGGAAGTACATGTTCCAGGGTACAGGGAGGATACCAGGTGAACAAGTGGAGAGTACCAGGATGTGAGGTGGAGTGAAGGGAAAAGGGAGATCCTACAAGGCCTTGTGAACTGAGGTAAGGGCTTCTGGATTTTACTCTCTGTTGTGGGAAGCCAATGGAGAGATCTCCCTGCAGCCTCATCCTATTAAGATCCCTGACAAGGGTTGGGGAAGAACATGACAAATCTGTGACTAAGGGATTGGCCCCATTAGATAAAAGGAAAAAATGCTGCCCCCTTGCATGCCAGGTGGCAGATTGCAAACCCCATCCCCCCGAAAGGGAGCACACTGCCTCTTGGAGAACTCTTGCCACGGTCCTCTTTAACTTAATCTCTTCACAAGTTTCCCAGTTTCAATGATCTGAACTGAGAAGCATCTCTCCTCTTGCCCCTCTGGCTACAGGATCATCAGTGCAAAGCTGGGCGTCTAAGCTTGAGGCAAAACATCCCAACCATCCCTGAGCCCTCTACCAATTCCCCAAGAACACCTGGGCCTCAAGTACCCAGTTTTTCTGTAAGCCAGGGTTCTACCTGTGGGACACAGACCTTACAATTCTACTTCTGAGATGCGATTTAAACAAAACAAAATAAAGCATGGAAATATAAGGAAAACACATCCCATCCATTTATTTAAAAAATGCCCAAGGCCTTAAAATGCTCATCTCAACTCATTTTCTAGGTTGGATCCTCAACTCCTCACAAGGTAGGAACTAGGCGTCTTCATCTCTGCATCTGCCCAGGGCCAAGCCCACAGAGCGCATCAAGAGTCCACAGAGTTATAAGCGCAAGCAAGGGATTTCTGAAGTCACTAACTGCTTTGGGCACTAATGACCTTTAGGCCACAGAGCACTCTCTGAGGTGCTAATAATAAATTCGAATACCACCATCCCTGGGGCATTTTGTTTTCATGAGGTTAGGTGGTTTCTGAGGTTCCTGTCCTGTGGCCTCTCTACCTAATTTCTGCCCAGGGAGCAGGCCTGATGTGCCATTCTAGGAAGAGGTGGCAAAATTCCTACTTATCTGGTTTTGGCTGACTTACCACAGCGTTTTTTGGGGTTTTTTTAACTTATTTTTTAACATCTTTATTGGGGTATAATTGCTTTACAATGGTGTGTTAGTTTCTGCTTTATAACAAAGTGAATCAGTTATACATATACATATGTTCCCATATCTCTTCCCTCTTGTGTCTCCCTCCCTCCCACCCTCCCTATCCCACCCCTCCAGGCGATCACAAAGCACCAAGCTGATCTTCCTGTGCTGTGTGGCTGCTTTCCACTAGCTATCTACCTTACGTTTGGTAGTGTATATATGTCCATGCCTCTCTCTCGCTTTGTCACAGTACACCCTTCCCCCTCCCCATATCCTCAAGTCCGTTCTCTAGTAGGTCTGTGTCTTTATTCCTGTCTTACCCCTAGGTTCTTCATGACTTTTTTTTCCCTTAAATTCCATATATATGTGTTAGCATACGGTATTTGTCTTTCTCTTTCTGACTTACTTCACTCTGTATGACAGACTCTAGGTCTATCCACCTCATTACAAATAGCTCAATTTCGTTTCTTTTTATGGCTGAGTAATATTCCAATGTACATATGTGCCACATCTTCTTTATCTATTCATCTGATGGTGGGCACTTAGGTTGTTTCCATCTCCGGGCTATTGTACATAGAGCTGCAATGAACATTTTGGTACATGACTCTTTTTGAATTATGGTTTTCTCAGGGTATATGCCCAGTAGTGGGATTGTACCACAGCATTTTAAACTAAGAATGGACTTGGCAGAATTCCTTTGCCCTAGTTCTGCTGTGGGCTCTGGGCTCATGTCATCTTTGTCACACAGCACAACAACAAAAGGAAGGTGCAAAGCCATCTACATGGTTTTCTGCCACTTGTGTATTAAAAAATGTGGGTAAGTATATATATTTATACTTATATATATATTTACATATTTATATATATTTATACTTCTCCATACTTGTATATATAAAAAAATCTCTGGGAGGATACATAAATTATCTAATAACAGTTGTTACTTGACTACCTGTGGGGAAAGCAAATAGGAGACAAGAGTTTAGGGAAATCATTTGCCATCTATCCTATCTAACTTCTTGAATTCTGAATTGGCTCAAAGAATTAAATTTTAAAATAAAAGTAAAATGAAATAATTTCCTGAGGTTTGAATTGTGAAACTCTGAATCATGTCCCCAAACCCCAGACCCGGACTCAAGCACGAGGAGACGCATGACCTTGCTGCAGCTTTTCTACCATCTCTAGAAACTCTTCTATCTTCTTTGAGTTGGATTTCCCTGTGGAGGCAAAAACCAGAATTATAGGATCTTCTGAGTATGAGAGGGAAGTGAGGAAAGGGCCAAATCCATCTGGAAGTAGAAGGAAGGGACCCTAGTGGACTTTTTAAAACAAGCCCAGGCTTTCCAATATTTCAGATCCAAATACTTCAGAATGAATCTCTAAAAATTAAAGGTATTCTCTTAGAAATCCAGAACTTTATTATAACAGCCAAGAACATTCCTTAACATCATCCCAAACCTAAACCTATACAAATGTTCATGATTGTTCCAAAAATTTCTTTTTACAGTTGGTAGGTGCAACCATTTCTCAGTGTAGGGTTGGCAACAGATGTGACCTTCAGCCCTCAGCCCATTATACTCCCCATCTCATTTCTAGAGTCACAAGATATGGCTTAGTGTATTCTCATGTATTTCCCTAGGATGGTGTCATTATTTTATGACATCTGCTCAGGAAAGTAGAAAAGATGTAATAAAATATTTTTAATTATAGTGCTTTAAAGGGAGTGTAGAGGAATTGATGAAAACAAGAAAGGCAGTAAGTCAATGACTGTTGAAAGTGCAAAGGGCTTCATTATACATTATTCTCTCTACTTCTCTTTGAAATGTTTTAATAAAGATTATAATGGCATATCTTCTGAAGGATGGAATATAATTATGGGAGATGGTTATAGGATCCTATTTTGCAATGCTCTACCTTTTCTGAATAGCAATTTTCCGAAATTATCTAAAACAAAATGCACTAGCTATTAATTCCATAGGAGAAAAATCATAATCCAAAAATAAAAGGAAAAATATATTTGTGATAGTAGACATTCTTTTATTTTTTTAATTTATTTTTTTTGGCTGCATTGGGTCTTCGTTGCTGCACGCAGCCTTTCTCTAGTTGTGGCGAGCAGGGGCTACTCTTTGTTGTGGTTCACGGGCTTCTCATTGCAGTGGTTTTTCTTGTTGTGGAGCACAGGCTCTAGGGACGCAGGCTTCTGTTGCAGTACGTGGGCTCAGTAGTTGTGGCAAGTGGGCTCTAGGGAGCACGGGCTTCAGTAGTTGTGGTGCACGAGCTCAGTAGTTGTGGCTTGTGGGCTCTACAGCACAGGCTCAGTAGTTGTGGCGCACAGGCTGTTGCTCCATGGTATGTGGGATCTTCCTGGACCAGGGCTTGAACCCATGTCCCCTGCATTGGCAGGCAGATTCTTTCTTTTTATATCAAAAATTTTTTAATTAATTAATTTTATTTTTTGGCTGTGTTGGGTCTTTGTTGCTGCACGTGGGCTTTCTCTAGTTGTGGTGAGTGGGGCTACTCTTTGTTGCGGTGCATGGGCTTCTCACTGCAGTGCCTTCTCTTATCGCGGAGCACAGGCTCTAGGTGCACAGGCTTCAGTAGTTGTGGCACACGGGCTCAGTAGTTGTCTCACGGGTTCTAGAGCGCATGCTCAGTAGTTGTAGCACATGGGCTTAGTTGCTCCACGGCACGTGAGATCTTCCTGGGCCAGGGCTCGAACCCGTGTGCCCTGCATTGGCAGGTGGATTCTTAACCACTGCACCACGAGGGAAGTCCCAATAGACATTCTTGATTAAGAAATTCTTAAAAGACTCTATGCAACATGTGGACACTGGTTTGAAAAAATCTCACTTGTGAAAGCGATTGTGAGGACAAGGGAGGAAATCTATATAGGGGCTGCTTGAAAGATGAGGATATTGGGGGATTGTTATGTTTTTCAGTTGTGGTAGTAGTATGATTCTTCTTGAGGAAAATGTTCTTTTATTTAAAAAAGCATACTAAAATATTTCAGAGGAAATCAAAAGGATTCTATAATTATTTACTTTTAAATACTTAAAAAATAGTTGTATAAAAATATGGTAAACTTAACAAGAACGAAATCTAGGTGACAGAATCAGAAAATGGTGATGGTGCTAACATGGTCTATCAATCTCTCTTAATCTATGCTTAGAAACAAAACAACTAGATAGCGAAAAAAGTATTACCATCAACATTTATAATGCAGCATGATGATACACTATTCACATAGACCTTAAAATGCACATAGGTGGACACAAATCACCACTAGCCACAGGACCTGTTGACATCTATGTGACAGTAAAACAAGGAAATAATGGCACAGAATCTGATGGACCTAAGACATGAGAAGAACAAGATAGCCAGCAGATATTCAGTGGAAAACAGAGTAAGTCAAGATGGAATTTAAGAAACAAAAATGTCATGAAGAACCTAGGGGTAAGACAGGAATAAAGACACAGACCTACTAGAGAATGGACTTGAGAATATGGGGAGGGGGAAGGGTAAGCTGTGACAAAGCGAGAGAGAGGCATGGACATGTATACACTACCAAACGTAAGGTAGATAGCTAGTGGGAAGCAGCCATATAGCACAGGGAGATCAGCTCGGTGGTTTGTGACCACCTAGAGGGGTGGGATAGGGAGGGTGGGAGGGAGACACAAGAGGGAGGAGATATGGGAACATATGTATATATATAACTGATTCATTTTGTTGTAAAGCAGAAACTAACACACCATTGTAAAACAATTATACCCCAATAAAGATGTTAAAAAAAAAAAAAAAAAGATGAGAAAGGCAGCTGAAAGCGGTAGTGGTATTGCCTTCTCCAATAATGGGTGAGTGTAAGGGACCAAGGTAAAGACTGCTGGGGCAGTTTAAACACTAAGCCTGTGGGAGGTGGCCAAGATGGTGGAGAGGAAGACCCTGAGCTCACCTCCTCCCACAGGCACACCAAAACTACAACTATTTACAGAGCAACTATCAATGACAAAATCCTGAAGACTAGCAGAAAATATCTTCTAAACGAAAAGATATAAAGAAGGAACCACAAGGAAGGATTCCATAAACCTACCTAAGGAGGTAAAAGAACTATACCAGAAAACTATAAGACACTGATGAAAGAAATCAAAGATGACACAAACAGATGGGGAGATAGATATACCATGTTCTTGGATTGGAAAAATCAATATTGTGAAAACGACTATACTACCCAAAGCAATCTACAGATTCAATACAATCCCTATCAAACTACCAGTGACATTTGTCACAGAACTAGAACAAAAAATCTTAAAATTTGTATGGAGACAAAAGACCTCAAAGAGTCAAAACGATCTTGAGGGGACAAAAAAAACCACAAAAAATGGAGCTGGAGGAATCAGATTCCCTGACCTCAGACTCTACCACAAAGCTACAGTAATCAAGACAATATGGTACTTGCACAAAAACAGAAATATAGATCAATGGAACAGGATAGAAAGCCTAGAGATAAACCCACACACCTATGGTCAACTAATCTATGACAAAGGAGGCAAGGATATACAGTGGAGAAAAGACAGTCTCTTCAATAAATGGTGCTGGGAAGACTAGACAGCTACATTTAAAAGAATGAAATTAAATCACTCCCTAACAAAATACACAAAAATAAACTCAAAATGGATTAAAGACTTAAATGTAAGACCAGACACTATAAAACTCTAAGAGGAAAACATAGAAAGAACACTCTTTTTTTTTTTTTGGTATGTGGGCCTCTGACTGTTGTGGCCTCTCCCATTGTGGAGCACAGGCTCAGTGGCCACGGCTCACAGGCCCAGCTGTTCTGTGGCATGTGGGATCTTCCTGGACCGGGGCACGAACCCGTGTTCCCTGCATCAGCAGGCGGACTCTCAACCACTGCGCCACCAGGGAAGCCCGAAAGAACACTCTATGACATAAATCACAGCAAGATCTTTTTTGATCCACCTCCCAGAATAATGGAAATAAAACCAAAAATAAACAAATGGGACCTAATGAAACTTAAAAGCTTTTGCACAGGAAAAGAAACCATATACAAGACGAAAAGACAACCCTCAGAATGGGAGAAAATATTTGCAAATGAAGCAACTGACAAAGGATTAATCTCCAAAATTTACAAGCAGCTCATGCAGTTCAATATCAAAAAAACAACAACCCAATCTAAAACTGGGCAGAAGACCTAAATAGACATTTCTCCAAAGAAGACATACAGATTGCCAACAAACACATGAAAGGATGCTCAACATCACTAATCAACAGAGAAATGCAAATCAAAACTATAATGAGGTATCACCTCATACTGGTCAGAACGGCCAGCATCAAAATATCTACAAATGATAAATGCTGCAGAGTATGTGGAGAAAAGGGAACCCTCTTGCACTGTTGGTGGGAATGTAAATTGATACAGCCACTATGGAGAAAAGTATGGAGGTTCCTGAAAAAACTAAAAATAGAACTACCTTACGATCCAGCGATCCCACTACTGGGCATATACCCTGAGAAAACCATAATTCAAAAAGAGTCATGTACCACAATGTTCATTGCAGCTCTATTTACAACATCCAGGACATGGAAGCAACCTAAGTGTCCATCGACAGATGAATGGATAAAGAAGATGTGGCACATATATACAATGGAATATTCCTCAGCCATAAAAAGAAATGAAATAGAGTTATTTGTAGTGAGGTGGATGGACCTAGAGTCTGTCATACAGAGTGAAGTAAGTCAGAAAGAGAAAAACAAGTACCGTATGCTAACACATATATATGGAATCTAACAAAAAAATGGTTATGAAGAACCTATGGGCAGGACAGGAATAAAGATGCAGACGTAGAGAATGGACTTGAGGACATAGGGAGGGGGAAGGGTAAGCTGGGATGAAGTGAGAGAGTAGCATGGACTTATATATACTACCAAAAGTAAAAGAGATAGCTAGTGGGAAGCAGCCACATAGCACAGGGAGATCAGCTGGTGCTTTGTGACCACCTAGAGGGGTGGGATAGGGAGGGTGGGAGGGAGGGAGATGCAAGAGGGAAGAGATATGGGGACATATGTATATGTATAACTGGTTCACTTTGTTATAAAGCAGAAACTAACACACCATTGTAAAGCAATTATACTCCAATAAAGATACTCCAATAAAGATGTTTAAAAAAATAAAAGAACACCTGAACAAATTGTTGTATATTATACAATGGCTTACTACTCGGGAGTAAAAAGGAACAAGCTATTGATATGACCATGAATGAATTTCAAAATGATTATGCTGGTGAAAGAAGCCAGGCCAAAGAATGCGTATTTCATTGTTCCACTTATTTAAAAAATGTCAAAATTTCAAACTGATCTACAGTGACAGAAAGCTGATCAGTGGCTGTGGATGGTGGATAGAGAGGAGGGTGAACTACAGAAACGAACAATGTGGGCTTCCCTGGTGGCACAGTGGTTGGGAGTCTGCCTGCCAATTAGGGGACACGGGTTTGAGCCCTCGTCTGGGAAGATTCCACATGCTGCGGAGCAACAAAGCCCGTGTGCCACATCTACTGAGCCTGCGCTCTGGAGCCCGCAAGCCACAACTACTGAGCCCACGTGCCACAGCTACCAAAGCCTGCGTGCCTAGAGCCTGTGCTCTGCAACAAGAGAGGCCACTGCAATGAGAAATCTGTGCACCGCTACAAAGAGTAGCCCCCAGCTTGCCACAACCAGAGAAAGCCCTTGCCCGTGTGCAGCAACGGAGACCCAACGCAGCCAAAAATAAATAAATAAATTTATTTTTTTTAAAAAAACGAACAATGTGAGTGTATTCCTTGTTTTGCTCATGGTTTTCAGGTGTATACATACATCAGGATTTATCAAATCATAGGCTTTTTTTTGTGTGTGTGTGGTACACGGGCCTCTCACTGCTGTGCCCTCTCCTGTTGCGGAGCACAGGCTCAGGACGCACAGGCTCAGCGGCCATGGCTCACGGGCCCAGCCGCTCCGCAGCATGTGGGATCTTCCCGGACTGGGGCATGAACCCGTGACCCCTGCATCGGCAGGCAGACTCTCAACCACTGCGCCACCAGGGAAGCCCCAAATCATAGGCTTTAAATGCAGCTTATAGTATGTCAACTATATTCCAATATAGTTATTTTAAATAATCTAGGTTGTTATTATTTTGGTTTCTATTAGTTTATTCTCTTCACTTTTCATAATAAAAGGCTTAATATGCCATTATTTTAAAATTCATTTTTCATAGTATTAGTATTTTATCCAGAGAAAGCTTCCTTCTTTAACTACATCCCTCACGCCTAAGTTTGTCTCTGCCAGGTATGAGGTCCAGACTATTTTTCCTTGCCCACCTCCCAAACTTGTCACTAGAGGGAGGTCCTCCGTGGCCACCCACTCTCCTTACCCTTAACCTGCTCAGTCCAGTCCATTGCTCATGGAGCCCCCAGTTTGGACATTCCTGAAGTTCCCGCCACGATCCAGCGTTTTTTTCTGAAGGTCCTCTCGCGTGTCTTTCCGTCCCCTCTGCTGGTGATTGGACCAAAACCACGCAAGGGGTGGGTGCTCTGAAGCCCAAGCCTGCGCATTGTACTTCCAGTCCTTTGTTAATACCAGAAGCCCAGGAGCAAGAAGAACTAGTAGTTGGTCTTGGCAAGCGGCAGGTTATCTGGTGTGAGGAAGATGGAGAGTAAGAGTGCCAGGCATATGTCCTCACCTGCTGTTCTGCATCACCAGCTGTGCCTTTGTTGGGGGCTCCTGGGGAACAGATGGGGCCATTGTGGTGGGGATGCTGAGGAGGCCCCTGGGGCAGAGGGGAGAGGCTGGGGGCTCACCAAGAGGGGCAGGCAGGGCCTCCCTGCTGAGGATTTCTTTGTGCAGTTCCTCCGCCTGCTGGTACTTGTTCTGTTGCAGGTAGGCTGAGGCCTGTGGGGAGGGCATAGCCTGGGTGATCTTGGCTCAAATCTGGGAGCTTCCCAGGCCCCAGCACTGCACCCAGGCACATCCTTCCAGCCCCCGCAGGAAGAAGCCCAGGTTTACACCACACTCCAGGCCTCGGCCGACAGCAGGGTGGGCTTGGAGCCCAACCCCACCACTTCCCATAGAGTAGGTGACTTCCTGACTCAGAGCAGGAACCTGTTACCCACTCTACCTTGAGCCAGTGACACACGTCTCTGTGCCTCGGTTTCCTCATCTGCAAAATGGGGCAATGGGAGCACCTACCTCATAGGGCCCTTGAAGAAACGGACAGTACAGGCAAAGTCCTAAGAAGGGGGCTTAGCTCAATAAATGCTCTCATCTGCAAAAAAAAAAAAAAAAAAAAAAAAAGAGTGCCAGGCATAGTTGCTTGTGGTTTGGGACAACTTAAGCACAAGATTCTCTTTTAAAATCGTCTCAGGCCATGGGCAATGGTGTCTTTTACGTCTGGTCACCACCACCCCCCAAGCAGGCACTGTCTTCCAAACAGAATACCCCTTTCTTCCAGAAGTGCCAGCCGACTGCCAGTGGGACCTTAGCAGGCCATGGATAATTCAGGCCAGTAATCTCAGAAGGCAAATCTCTGATGCAGAGCCGAGGGTAGGCTGTCGAAGAGTAAAGGTGCAGCCCCTGCCAGATGCTGGAATATGACTTGGTGTGGGGCTGAGGAAAGTGGGGCAAGGGTTTACCAAAGGCAAAAGGAATTCTCTCTGGGGGGCATCCAGCACGTCATGTGGTCTACAGTCATGTGGAATCGTTACCCACATCGTGTCCAGACGCTCAGAAACTGCCCTCCTGAGTGCAAAAGTTCCAGCCACAGGACTCTCTAGCAGTCTTCCTCTTCTCCCTCCCAACATGGTGCAGAGATAAAGGGTCAAAGCTGAGGCTAGTCCCTCTTCAGCTTGCTTCACATAGTTTCAGTTTTCAGAGATACATACATAAGTCATTATGGTTGGGTCACTTCTGCAAAAGCCAGGTGGGGAGGCATAGAGCCACTCCTATTGTGTCTTCACCCAGGGGGTGTTTGTTCAGTATATAAGGCCAGTTCTAAGAGACAGACCTACTCAGGTTGTCTTCATCCATAATAGATGTGTAATACCAAATAAGTGAAAATGTATTAGATATAATGATACTCAATGAGAAGTATCAGGGTAATATTAGTCTAAAAATAAGTAATGTTTCCTCCTCTTCCATTTTCTGGAAGGCATTATGTAAAATTGGTATTATTTTCTGAATGTTGGGTAAATTCTTCAGTGAAACCATCTGAACCTGGAGATTTATTTTTTGTGAGCTTTTTTCTATTAAAATTTTTTTTCCCTCTAGTTTGATGGAAATACAATTAATATACAGCACTGTATAAGTTTAAGATGTACAGTATAATGATTTGACTTACATACTTCATGAAATGATTACCCCAATAAGTTTAGTGAACATCCATTATCTCATACAGATACAAAATAAAAGAAAAGGAAAAAAAAATTTGTATTTGTGAAGAGAACTCAAGATTTGCTCTCTTAACAACTTTCACATATAACATACAGCAATGATAATTATATTTATCATGCTGTACACTACCTCCCTAGTACTTATTTACCTTATAACTGAAAAATATGGAATGCTTCATGAATCTGTATGTTATCCTTGTGCAGGGGCCATGCTAATCTTCTCTGTATCACTGAAATGAGCACTGTTGATCTTCCTTTTATTAGGTTGTCAGAGCTTTTTATATATTCTAGTTACAAGTCATTTGTTGGGTATGTGTTTTGCAAATTATTTTTTCCCAGGTTCTCACTTACCTCTTCATTTTCTTAACAGTGTCTTTGAAAGAGCAAAATGTTTTAATTTTGAAGTTCAATTTATTTATTTTTTTCTTTTGTAGTTTGTTTTTTGGTGCTGTAATCAAGAAATTTTTGTGAAATCCAAGGTCACTAAGATTTTCTCCTTTTTTTTAGAAGTTTTATAATCTTAGTTCTTTTAAAATTTTTTAATTGAAGCATAGTTGCTGTACAACATTATATGTTACAGGTGTATAATATACTGACTTTGGGGGTATGATACCAAAAGTGCAAGCAAGAAAATAAAAAATATACAAGTGGATCTACATCAAAATAAAAAGCTTCTGCTCAGCATAAGAAACAATTGACAGAATAAAGAGGCAAGCTGTGAAATGGGAGAAAATATTTGCAAACCAAAAAGATAAGGGTTTTATATCTAAAATGTATAAGGAACTCATACAACTCAATAGCAAAAAAGCAAATAATGTAATTTGTAAATGGGCAGAGGACCTGAATAGACATTGTTTTTCCCAAAGAGGACATACAAATGGCCAACAGGCACATGAACAGATGTTCAACATCACTAATTATTAAGGAAATGCAAATCAAAGCTACAATGAGATGTCACCTTCCACCTGTTAGAATGGCTATCATCAAGATGACAAGAGAGGGGGGACCTTGAAGATGGCGGAAGAGTAAGACGCGGAGATCGCCTTCCTCCCCACGGATACACCAGAAATGCATCCACACGTGGAACAACTCCTACAGAACTCCTACTGAAGGCTGGCAGAAGACCTCAGACCTCCCAAAAGGCAAGAAACTCCCCACGTAACTGGGTAGGGCAAAAGAAAAAAACAGAGACAAAAGAATAGGGACGGCACCTGCACCAGTGGGAGGGAGCTGTGAAGGAGGAAAAGTTTCCACACACTAGGAAGCCCCTCCGCGGGCGGAGACTGCGGGAGGCAGAGGGGGGAGTTTCGGGACCGCGGAGTAGTGCACAGCGACGGGTGCGGAGGGCAAAGCGGGGAGATTCCTGCACAGACGATCGGTGCCGACCAGCACTCACCAACCCGAGAGGCTTGCTGCTCACCCACTGGGGCGGGCGGGGCTGCGAGCTGAGGCTCGGGTTTTGGTTTTGGACGGAGCTCAGGGAGAGGACTGGGGTTGGCGGCTTGAACATAGCCTGAAGGGGTTAGTGCACCACGACTGGCCGGGAGGGAGTTCGGGGAAAAGCCTGCACCGGCCGAAGAGGCAAGAGACTTTTTCTTCCCTCTTTGTTTCCTGGTGCGCGAGGAGAGGGGTTTAAGAGCGCTGCTTAAAGGAACTCCAGAGACGGGCGCGAGCCGCGGCTAAAACCGCGGACCCCAGAGACGGGCGGGAGACGCTGGGGCTGCTGCTGCCGCCACCAAGGGGCCTGTGTGCGAGCACAGGTCACTCTCCACACCCCTCTTCCGCGGAGCCTGTGAAGCCCGCCACTGCCAGGTTCCCGGGATCCAGGGACAACTTCCCCGGGACAGCGCACGGCGGGCCTCGGGCTGGTGCAACGTCACGCCGGCCTCTGCCGCAACGTCACGCTGCCTCTGCCGCCGCAGGCCGGCCCCGCACGCAGTGCCCCTCCTTCCCCCATCCCCCAACCCCCGGCCTGAGTGAGCCGGAGGCCCCGAATCAGCAGCTCCTTTAACCCCGTCCTGTCTGAGCGAAAAAACAGACGCCCTCCAGCGACCTACACGCAGAGGCAGGGCCAAATCCAAAGCTGAGCTCCTGTGAGCTGTGAGAACAAAGAAGAGAAAGGGAAATCTCTCCCAGCAGCCACAGAAGCAGCGGATTAAAGCTCCACAATCAACTTGATATACCCTGCATCTGTGGAATACCTGAATAGACAAGGAATGATCCCAAATTGAAGAGGGGGAATTTAGGAGCGAGATCTATGATTTTTTTCCCTTTTCCTCTTTTTGTGAATGTGTACGTGTATGCTTCTGTGTGACATCTAGTCTGTATACTCTAGCTTCCACCATTTGTCCTAGGGCTCTAGCCGTCCATGACTTTTTTTTAAAAAATTCTTTTTCTTAATAATTAAGTTTAATTATTAAGAACCTTCGTTCTTTCTTTCTTTCCTTCCTTCCCTCCCTCCTTTAGACAACGAATCACCCCAAATTAAGGAGGTGGTCTCAGGGAGCAGGATTTATGATTTTTCCCCCTTTACCTCTTTTTGTGAAGGTGTATGTGTATGCTTCTGTGTAAGATTTTCTCTGTATAGCTTTGCTTCCAACATTTGTCCTAAGGTTCTATCCGTCCCTTTTTTTTTTTTTCTAAATATTTTTTAATTCAATAACTATATTATACTTTATTTTATTTTTACTGTATCATCTTTCTTTCTGTCTTTTTTTCCTTCTTTCCCTCCTTCCTTCCTTCCTCCCTCCCTCCCTCCCTCCTTTCTTTCCTTCTTTGATTCTTTCTTCCTTCCTTCCTTTCCTCCTTTCCCTCTTTCTTTACTCATACTTCTACTAATTCTCCCTACTTTTTCTCCCTTTTATTCTGAGCTGTGTGGATGAAAGGCTCTTGGTGCTCCAGCCAGGAGTCAGGGCTCTGCCTCTGAGGTAGGAGAGCCAACTTCAGGACACTGGTCAACAAGAGACCTCCCAGCTCCACATAATATTAAACAGTGGAAATATCCCAGAGACCTCCATCTTAACACCAGCACCCAGCTTCACTCAACGACCAGCAAGCCACAGTGCTGGACAACCTATGCCAAACAACTAGCAAAACAGGAACACAACCCCACCCATTAGCAGAGAGGCTGCCTAAAATCATAATAAGGCCACAGACACCCCAAAACACACCACCAGACGTGAACCTGCCCACTAGAGAGACAAGATCCAGCCTCATCCAGCACAACACAGGCACTAGTCCCCTCCACCAGGAAGCCTACACAACCCACTGAAACAACCTTAGCCACTGGAGACAGACATCAAAAACAACGGGAACTACGAACCTGCAGCCTGCAAAAAGGAGACCCCAAACACAGTAAGATAAGCAAAATGAGAAGACAGAAAAACACACAGCAGATGAAGGAGCAAGATAAAAACCCACCAGACCTAACAAATGAAGAGGAAATAGGCAATCTACCTGAAAAAGAATTCAGAATAATGATAGTAAGGATGATCCGAAATCTTGGAAGTAGAATGGACAAAATGCAAGAAACAGTTAACAAGGACCTACAAGAACTAAAGATGAAACAAGCAACGATGAACAATGCAATAAATGAAATTAAAATCACTCTAGATAGGATCAATAGCAGAATAACTGAGGCAGAAGAACGGATAAGTGACCTGGAAGATAAAGTAGTGGAAATAACTACTGCAGAGCAGAATAAAGAAAAAAGAATGAAAAGAACTGAGGACAGTCTCAGAGACCTCTGGGACAACATGAAACGCACCAACATTCGAATTATAGGGGTTCCAGAAGAAGAAGAAAGAAAGAAAGGGACTGAGAAAATATTTGAAGAGATTATAGTTGAAAACTTCCCTAATATGGGAAAGGAAATAGTTAATCAAGTCCAGGAAGCACAGAGGGTCCCATACAGGATAAATACAAGGAGAAACACGCCAAGACACATATTAATCAAACTGTCAAAAATTAAATACAAAGAAAGCATATTAAAAGCAGCAAGGGAAAAACAACAAATAACACACAAGGGAATCCCCATAAGGTTAACAGCTGATCTCTCAGCAGAAACCCTACAAGCCAGAAGGGAGTGGCAGGACATACTGAAAGTGATGAAGGAGAATAGCCTGAAACCAAGACTACTCTACCCAGCAAGGATCTCATTCACATTTGATGGAGAAATTAAAACCTTTACAGACAAGCAAAAGCTGAGAGAGTTCAGCACCACCAAACCAGCTTTACAACAAATGCTAAAGGAACTTCTCTAGACACGAAACACAAGAGAAGGAAATGACCTATAGTAGCGAACCCAAAACAATATAGAAAATGGGAATAGGAACATACATATCAATAATTACCTTAAATGTAAATGGACTAAATGCTCCCACCAAAAGACACAGGTTGGCTGAATGGATACAAAAACAAGACCCTTATATATGCTGTCTACAAGAGACCCACTTCAGAACTAGAGACACATACAGACTGAAAGTAAGGGGATGGAAAAAGATATTCCATGCAAATAGAAACCAAAAGAAAGCTGGAGTAGCAATTCTCATATCAGACAAAATAGACTTTAAAATAAGGACTATTAAAAGGGACAAAGAAGGACACTACATAATGATCAAGGGATCGATCCAAGATGAAGATATAACAATTGTAAATATTTATGCACCCAACATAGGAGCACCTCAATATATAAGACAAATACTAACAACCATAAAAGGGGAGATCAACAGTAACACATTCATAGTAGGGGACTTTAACACCCCACTATCACCCATGGACAGATCATCCAAAATGAAAATAAATAAGGAAACACAAGCTTTAAATGATACATTAAACAAGATGGACTTAATTGATATTTATAGGACACTCCATCCAAAAACAACAGAATACACATTTTTCTCAAGTGCTCATGGAACATTCTCCAGGATAGATCATATCTTGGGTCACAAATCAAGCCTTGGTAAATTTAAGAAAACTGAAATTGTATCAAGTATCTTTTCCGACCACAACGCCATGAGACTAGATATCAATTACAGGAAAAGATCTGTAAAAAATACAAACACATGGAGGCTAAACAATACACTACTTAATAATGAAGTGATCACTGAAGAAATCAAAGAGGAAATAAAAAAATACCTAGAAACAAATGACAATGGAGACACAACGACCCAAAACCTATGGGATGCAGCAAAAGCAGTTCTAAGGGGGAAGTTTATAGCAATACAAGCCCACCTTAAGAAGCAGGAAACATCTCGAATAAACAACCTAACCTTGCACCTCAAGCAATTAGAGAAAGAAGAACAAAAAAACCCCAAAGCTAGCAGAAGGAAAGAAATCATAAAAATCAGATCAGAAATAAATGAAAAAGAAATGAAGGAAACGATAGCAAAGATCAATAAAACTAAAAGCTGGTTCTTTGAGAAGATAAACAAAATAGATAAACCACTAGCCAGACTCGTCAAGAAAAAAAGGGAGAAGACTCAAATCAATAGAATTAGAAATGAAAAAGGAGAAGTAACAACTGACACTGCAGAAATAAAAAAAATCATGAGAGATTACTACAAGCAACTCTATGCCAATAAAATGGACAATCTGGAAGAAATGGACAAATTCTTAGAAATGCACAACCTGCCAAGACTGAATCAGGAAGAAATAGAAAATATGAACAGACCAATCACAAGCACTGAAATTGAAACTGTGATTAAAAACCTTCCAACAAACAAAAGCCCAGGACCAGATGGCTTCACAGGTGAATTCTATCAAACGTTTAGAGAAGAGCTAACACCTATCCTTCTCAAACTCTTCCAAAATATAGCAGAGGGAGGAACACTTCCAAATTCCTTCTACGAAGCCACCATCACCTTGATACCAAAACCAGACAAGGATGTCACAAAGAAAGAAAACTACAGGCCAATATCACTGATGAACATAGATGCAAAAATCCTCAACAAAATACTAGCAAACAGAATCCAACAGCACATTAAAAGGATCATACACCATGATCAAGTGGGGTTTATTCCAGGAATGCAAGGATTCTTCAATATACGCAAATCTATCAATGTGATAAACCATATTAACAAATTGAAGGAGAAAAACCATATGATCATCTCAATAGATGCAGAGAAAGCTTTCGACAAAATTCAACACCCATTTATGATAAAAACCCTCCAGAAAGTAGGCATAGAGGGAACTTTCCTAAACATAATAAAAGCCATATATGACAAGCCCACAGCAAACATCATCCTCAATGGTGAAAAACTGAAAGCATTTCCACTAAGATCAGGAACAAGACAAGGTTGCCCACTCTCACCACTCTTATTCAACATAGTTTTGGAAGTTTTAGCCACAGCAATCAGAGAAGAAAAGGACATAAAAGGAATCCAAATCGGAAAAGAAGAAGTAAAGCTGTCACTGTTTGCAGATGACATGATACTATACATAGAGAATCCTAAAGATGCTACCAGAAAACTACTAGAGCTAATCAATGAATTTGGTAAAGTAGCAGGATACAAAATTAATGCACAGAAATCTCTGGCATTCCTATATACTAATGATGAAAAATCTGAAAGTGAAATCAAGAAAGCACTCCCATTTACCATTGCAACAAAAAGAATAAAATATCTAGGAATAAACCTACCTAAGGATACGAAAGACCTGTATGCAGAAAATTATAAGACACTGATGAAAGAAATTAAAGATGATACAAATAGATGGAGAGATATACCATGTTCTTGGATGGGAAGAATCAACATTGTGAAAATGACTCTACTACCCAAAGCAATCTACAGATTCAATGCAATCCCTATCAAACTACCACTGGCATTTTTCACAGAACTAGAACAAAAAATTTCGCAATTTGTATGGAAACACAAAAGACCCCGAATAGCCAAAGCAATCTTTAGAACGAAAAAAGGAGCTGGAGGAATAAGGCTCCCTGACTTCAGACTATATTACAAAGCAACAGTAATCAAGACAGTATGGTACTGGCACAAAAACAGAAAGATAGATCAGTGGAACAGGATAGAAAGCCCAGAGATAAACCCACGCACATATGGACACCTTATCTTTGATAAAGGAGGCAGGAATGTACAGTGGAGAAAGGACAGCCTCTTCAATAAATGGTGCTGGGAAAACTGGACAGGTACATGTAAAAGTATGAGATTAGATCACTCCCTAACACCATACACAAAAATAAGCTCAAAATGGATTAAAGACCTAAATGTAAGGCCAGAAACTATCAAACTCTTAGAGGAAAACATAGGCAGAACACTCTATGACATAAATCACAGCAAGATCCTTTTTGACCCACCTCCTAGAGTAATGGAAATAAAAACAAAAATAAACAAATGGGACCTAATGAAACTTCAAAGCTTTTGCACAGCAAAGGAAACTATAACCAAG
This sequence comes from Phocoena phocoena, assembly GCF_963924675.1. NCBI lineage: Eukaryota > Metazoa > Chordata > Mammalia > Artiodactyla > Phocoenidae > Phocoena > Phocoena phocoena. The sequence continues at coordinate 44,444,140 of NC_089240.1, read as the reverse complement.
ACCAAAAGACAACCCTCAGAATGGGAGAAAACATTTGCAAATGAAGCAACTGACAAAGGATTAATCTCCAAAATTTACAAGCAGCTCATGCAGCTCAATAACAAAAAAACAAACAACCCCATCCAAAAATGGGCAGAAGACCTAAATAGACATTTCTCCAAAGAAGATATACAGAATGCCAACAAACACATGAAAGAATGCTCAACATCATTAATCATTAGAGAAATGCAAATCAAAACTACAATGAGATATCATCTCACACCAGTCAGAATGGCCATCATCAAAAAATCTAGAAACAATAAATGCTGGAGAGGGTGTGGAGAAAAGGGGACACTCTTGCACTGCTGGTGGGAATGTGAATTGGTTCAGCCACTGTGAAGAACAGTATGGAGGTTCCTTAAAAAACTACAAATAGAATTACCATATGACCCAGCAATCCCACTACTTGGCATATACCCTGAGAAAACCAAAATTCAAAGAGAGTCATGTACCAAAATGTTCATTGCAGCTCTATTTACAATAGCCAGGACATGGAAACAACCTAAGCGCCCATCATCGGATGAATGGATAAAGAAGATGTGGCACATATACACAATGGAATATTACTCAGCCTTAAAAAGAAATGAAATTGAGCTATTTGTAATGAGATGGATAGACCTAGAATCTGTCATACAGAGTGAAGTAAGTCAGAAAGAAAAAGACAAATACCGTATGCTAACACATATATATGGAATTTAAGGGAAAAAAATGTCATGAAGAACCTAGGGGTAAGATAGGAATAAAGACGCAGACCTACTGGAGAACGGACTTAAGGATATGGGGAGGGGGAAGGGTGAGTTTTGACAGGGCGAGAGAGAGTCATGGACATATACACACTAACAAACGTAGTAAGGTAGATAGCTGGGGGGAAGCAGCCGCAAGGCACAGGGATATTAGCTCGGTGCTTTGTGACAGCCTGGAAGGGTGGGATGGGGAGAGTGGGAGGGAGGGAGACACAAGAGCGAAGACATATGGGAACATATGTATATGTATAGCTGATTCACTTTGTTGTAAAGCAGAAACTAACACACCATTGTAAAGCAATTATACCCCAATAAAGATGTTTAAAAAAAAAAAAAAAGATGACAAGAGATAACAAGTGTTGGCAAGGATGTGGAGAAAAGGGAGTCCTTGTGCACTGTTGGTGGGAATGTAAATTGGTGCAGCCACTAAAAATACAGTACGGAGCTTCCTCAAAAATTAAAAATAGGACTATCATATGATCCAGCAATCCCACTTCTTTGTATATTCCAAAGGAAATGAAAACAAGATATTGAAGAGATATCAACACTCCCATTTTACTGCAGCATTATTCACAATAGCCAACATATGGAAACAACCTTAGTGTCCATCAGTGGATGAATGGGTAAAGATGTGGTATATACATACAACAGAACATTATTCAGCCATGAGAAATGAGTAAATTCTGCCATCTGTGTCAACATGGATTGACGTTGAGGGCATTATGCTACATGAGAAAGTCAGACATAGAAAAACAAGTACTATATGATCTCACTTATATGTGGAATCTAAAAACATAAAACTCATAGAAACAGAGAGTAGACTGATGGTTACCAGGTGCTGGGTGTAGGGGAAATAGGGAGATGTTGGTCAAAGTGTACAAACTTTCAGTTATAAGATGAATAAATTCCAGAGAACTCATGTACAACAGGGTGAGTATAGTTAACAATACTGTATTGTAGGGAGAGATCGGGGAAGATGGCAGAAGAGTAAGACGCGGAGATCACCATCCTCCCCACAGATACACCAGAAATACGTGTACACGTGGAACAACTCCTACAGAACAACTACTGAGCACAGGCAGAAGACCTCAGACCTCCCAAAAGGCAAGAAAGTCCTCACGTACCTGGGTAGGGCAAAAGAAAAAAGAATAAACAGAGACAAAAGGATAGGGACGGGACCTGCACCAGTGGGAGGTAGCTGTGAAGGAGAAAAGGTTTCCACACACTAGGAAGCCCCTTCACGGGTGGAGACTGCGGGAGGCAGAGGGGGAAAGCTTCGGAGTCATGGAGGAGAGCACAGCAACAGGGGTATGGAGGGCAAAGTGGAGAGATTCCCGCACAGAGCATCAGTGACGACCGGCACTCAGCAGCCCGAGAGGTTTGTCTGAGGAGGCTTGTCTGCTCACCTGCCGGGGGCTTCGGTCGGAGCACAGGGAGAGGACTGAACACAGCCTGCGGGGGGTTAGTGCACCACGGCTAGCCGGGAGGGAGTCGGGGAAAAGTCTGGACCTGCCAAAGAGACGAGACTTTTTCTTCCCTCTTTGTTTCCTGGTGTGTGAGGAGAGGGGATAAAGAGCGCTGCTTAAAGGAGCTCCAGAGATGGGCGCGAGCAGCAGCTAACAGCTCGGACCCCAGAGACGGGCACGAGACGCTAAGGCTGCTGCTGCCACCACCAAGAAGCCTGTGTGTGAGCACAGGTCACTATCCACACCCCCCTCCCGGGGAGGCTGTGCAGCCCACCACTGCCAGAGTCCTGGGATCCAGGGACAACTTCCCTGGGAGAACGCATGGCGCGCCTCAGGCTGGTGCATCATGCTGGCCTCTGCTGCCGCAGGCTCACCCTGCACTCCATACCCCTCCCTACCCACGGCCTGAGTGAGCCAGAGCCCTCGAAGCAGCTGCTCCTTTAACCCCGTCCTGTCTGAGCAAAGAACAGACGCCCTCCGGCTACCTAAACGCAGAGGCAGGGCCAAATCCAAAGCTGAGCACCGGGAGCTGTGAGAACAAAGAAGAGAAAGGGAAATCCCTCCCAGAAGTCTCAGAAGCAGCGGATTAAATCTCCACAATCAACTTGATGTACCCTGCATCTGTGGAATACATGAATAGACAACAAACCATCCCAAATGCATCCCATTCCATGCAAAGGGAAACCAAAAGAAAGCTGGAGTAGCAATTCTCATATCAGAAAAAATAGAGTTTAAAATAAAGACGACTATTAGAAGAGACAAAGAAGGACACTACATAATGATGAAGGGATAGATCTAAGAATAAGATATAACAATTGTAAATATTTATGCACCCAACATAGGAGCACCTCAATACATAAGGCAAATACTAACAGCCATAAAAGTCCCCCCACTCATAGTAGGGGACTTTAACACCTCACTTTCACCAATTGACAGAACATCCAAAATGAAAATAAATAAGGAAACACAAGCTTTAAATGATACATTAAACAAGATGGGCTTAATTGATATTTATAAGGCATTCCATCCAAAAACAACAGAATACACACTTTTCTCAAGTGCTCATGGAACATTCGCCAGGATAGATCATATCTTGGGTCACAAAACAAGCCTTGGCAAATTTAAAAAAATTAAAATTGTATCAAGTATCTTTTCCAACCACAATGCTATGAGACTAGATATCAATTACAGAAAAAGATCTGTAAAAAATACAACACATGGAGGCTAAACAATACACTACTTACTAACGAAGTGATTACTGAAGAAATCAAAGAGGAAATCAAAAAATACCTAGAAACAAATGACAGTGGAGACACGACGACCCAAAAGCTATGGGATGCAGCAAAAGCAGTTCTAAGAGGGAAGTTTATAGCAATACGATCCTACCTTAAGGAACAGGATACATCTCGAATAAACAACCTAACCTTGCACCTCAAGCAATTAGAGAAAGAAGAACAAAAAACCCCCAAAGTTAGCAGAAGGAAAGAAATCATAAAGATCAGATCAGAAATAAATGAAAAATAAATGAAGGAAATGACAGCAAAGGTCAATAAAACTAAAAGCTTGTTCTTTGCGAAGATAAAAAAATTGATAAACCAGTAGCCAGACTCATCAAGAAAAAAAGGAGAAGAGTCAATTCAATAGAATTAGAAATGAAAAAGGAGAAGTAACAACTGACACTACAGAAAAACAAAAGATAATGAGAGATTACTACAAGCAACTCTATGCCAATAAAATGGACAATCTGGAAGAAATGGACAAATTCTTAGAAATGCCTAACCTGCCAAGACTGAATCAGGAAGAAATAGAAAATATGAACACACCAATCAAAAGTGCTGAAATTGAAACTGTGATTAAAAATCTTCCAACAAACAAGCCCAGGACCAGAAGGCTTCACAGAATTCTATCAAACATTTAGAGAAGAGCTAACACCTATCCCTCTCAAACTCTTCCAAAATATAGCAGTAGGAGGAACACTCCCAAACTCATTCTATGAGGCCACCATCACCTTGATACCAAAACCAGACAAGGATGTCACAAAGAAAGAAAACGACAGGCCAATATCACTGATGAACATAGATGCAAAAATCCTAAACAAAATACTAGGAAACAGAATCAAGCAGGGCATTAAAAGGATCATACACCATGATCAAGTGGGGTTTATTCCAGGAATGCAAGGATTCTTCAATATATGCAAAACAATCAATGTGATAAACCATATTAACAAATTGAAGGAGAAAAACCATATGATCATCTCAATAGATGCAGAGAAAGCTTTTGACAAAATTCAACACCCATTTATGATAAAAACCCTGCAGAAAGTAGGCATAGAGGGAACTTTCCTCAACATAATAAAGGCCATATATGACAAACCCACAGACAACATCATCCTCAATGGTGAAAAACTGAAAGCATTTCCACTAAGATCAGGAACAAGACAAGGTTGCCCACTCTCACCACTCTTATTCAACATAGTTTTGGAAGTTTTAGCCACAGCAATTAGAGAAGAAAAGGAAATTAAAGGAATCCAAATCAGAAAAGAAGAGGTAAAGCTGTCACTGTTTGCAGATGACATGATACTATACATAGAGAATCCTAAAGATGCTACCAGAAAACTACTAGAGCTAATCAATGAATTTGGTAAAGTATCAGGATACAAAATTAATGCACAGAAATCTCTGGCATTCCTATAAACTGATGATGAAAAATCTGAAAGTGAAATCAAGAAAACACTCCCATTTATCATTGCAACAAAAAGAATAAAATATCTAGGAATAAACCTACCTAAGGAAACAAAAGACCTGTATGCAGAAAATTATAAGACACTGATGAAAGAAATTAAAGATGATACAAATAGATGGAGAGATATACCATGTTGTTGGATTGGAAGAATCAACATTGTGAAAATGACTCTACTCCCCAAAGCACTCTACAGATTCAATGCAATCCCTATCAAACTACCACTGGCATTTTTCACAGAACTAGAACAAAAAATTTTACAATTTGTATGTAAACACAAAAGACCCCAAATAGCCAAAGCAATCTTGAGAACGAAAAACGGAACTGGAAGAATCAGGCTCCCTAACTTCATACTATACTACAAAGCTACAGTAATCAAGACAGTATGATACTGGCACACAAACAGAAAGATAGATCAATGGAACAGTATAGAAAGCCCAGAGATAAACCCATGCACATATCGTCATTTATCTTTGATAATCGAGGCGGGAATGTACAGTTGAGAAAGGATAGTGTCTTCAATAAGTGGTGCTGGGAAAACTGGACAGGTACATGTAAATGTATGAAATTAGATCACTCCCTAGCACCATACACAAAAATAAGCTCAAAATGGATTAAACACCTAAATGTAAGGCCAGAAACTATCAAACTCTTAGAGGAAAACATAGGAAGAATACTCTATGACATAAATCACAGCAAGATCCTTTTTGATCTACCTCCTAGAGAAATGGAAATAAAAACATGAATAAACAAATGGGACCTAATGAAACTTCAAAGCTTTTGCACAGCAAAGGAAACCATAAACAAGACCAAAAGACAACCCTCAGAATGGGAGAAAATATTTGCAAATGAAGCAACTGACAAAGAATTAATCTTCAAAATTTACAAGCAGCTCATGCAGCTCAATAACAGAAAACCAAACAACCCAATCCAAAAATGGGCAGAAGACCTAAATAGACATTTCTCCAAAGAAGATATACAGACTGCCAACATTCACATGAAAGAATGCTCAACATCATTAATCATAAGGGAAATGAAAATCAAAACTACAGTGAGATATCACCTCACATCAGGCAGAATGACCATCCTCAAAAAATCTAGAAACAATAAATGCTGGAGACAGTGTGGAGAAAAGGGAACACTCTTGCACTGCTGGTGGGAATATGGATTGGTGCAGCCACTATGGAGAACAGTATGGAGGTTCCTTAAAACACTACAAATAGAACTAGCATATGACCCAGCAATCCCACTACTGGGCATATACCCTGAGAAAACCAAAATTCAAAAAGTGTCATGTACCAAAATGTTCATTGCAGCTCTATTTACAATAGCCCGGAGATGGAAACAACCTAAGTGCCCATCATCGGATGAATGGATAAAGAAGATGTGGCACATATATGCAATGGAATATTACTCAGCCATAAAAAGAAACGAAATTGAGCTATTTGTAATGAGGTGGATAGACCTAGAGTCTGTCATACAGAGTGAAGTAAGTCAGAAAGAGAAAGACAAATACCGTATGCTAACACATATATATGGAATTTAAGAAAAAAAATGTCATGAAGAACCTAGGGGTAAGACAGGAATAAAGGCACAGACCTACTGGAGAACTGACTTGAGGATATGGGGAGGGGGAAGGGTGAGCTGTGACAGGGCGAGAGAGAGGCATGGACATATATACACTAACAAACGTAAGGTAGATAGCTAGTGGGAAGCAGCCACATGGCACAGGCATATCGGCTCAGTGCTTTGTGACCACCTGGAGGGATGGGATAGGGAGGGTGGGAGGGAGGGCGACGCAAGAGGGAAGAGATATGGGAACATATGTATATGTATAACTGATTCACTTTGTTATAAATCAGAAACTAACACACCATTGTAAAGTAATTATACCCCAATAAAGATGTTAAAAATAAAAATCATGTACCAAAATATTCATTGCAGCTCTATTTACAATAGGCCGGAGGTGGAAACAAACTAAGTGCCCATCATCTGATGAATGGATAAAGAAGATGTGGCACATATATACAATGGAATATTCCTCAGCCCTAAAAGGAAACGAAATTGAGCTATTTGTAATGAGGTGGATGGACCTAGAGTCTGTCATACAGAGTGAAGTAAGTCAGAAAGAGAAAGACAAATACTGTATGCTAATACATATATATGGAATTTAAGGAAAAAAATGTCATGAAGAAGCTAGGCGTAAGACAGGAATTAAGACACAGACCTACTCTAGAATTGACTTGAGGATTTGGGGAGTGGGAAGGGTAAGCTTTGACAAAGCGAGAGAGTGGCATGGACATATATACACTACCAAACTTAAAATAGATAGCTAGTGGGAAGCAGCCGCATAGCACAGGGAGATCAGCTCGGTGCTTTGTGACCACCTAGAGGGGTGGGATAGGGAGGGTGGGAGGGACGGAGACGCAAGAGGGAAGAGATATGGGAACATATGTATATGTATAACTGATTCTCTTTTTTATAAAGCAGAAACTAACACACCATTGTAAACCAATTATACTACAATAATGTTGTAAAAACAAACAAACAATACTGTATTGTAAAGTTGAAAGGTACTATGAGAGGAGATCTTAAATATTTTTACCATAACACCAAGAATAACAACAAAATGATAATTACATGAGGGGAAGGATGTTCTAACTAACCGATTGTGGTAAACATTTTGCAACATACATGTGTAACAAATCATTACATTGGACACCTTAAACTTACCAATATATAGGGCAATTATTTCTCAATAAAGCTGGGGGGAAACGTAAAATCCCTCACAAACGAAAGAGGCAAAACTAATACATATTACCACTCACCACAGGAATACATTTTCTCTAGCCCAGACTAATATTGCTAATTTTTTATTTTGCCATGTGATCTGTGAAAAAGTGTAATTCATTATTGTTGTTTGTGGTTGCATTATTTCCTTATACAACCATTTATAATTATAATGAATGCTTCTGAGAATATTCTGTGTTTATCCTTAAGCATTTCACTATTGTTTTTTTTGGATTTACTAAATAGTTTGCATAAAATCGTTATATATTTCATATGTTTATCTTTGGCATTTTTATACATTTCAAATATTTCTTTCCAATTTGTCTATTGTCTTTACCTTTTTAGTTGTAAGATTTCTAAAAAAAGTTTATGTTTTCAGATTGATCAGTCTTCTCCTTTATGATGACTTTTATCTTCTTGAAGGAATCCTTTCCTATCTCTAGGTCATAAAATTAGTCTCTTATTTATTTTCTAAAAACTGTTTATAGTTTTGATTTTACATTTAGGTATTTTACCTATCTTGGGGTTTTTTTTGTGAATTATATGAGAGATAAGCACACTTTTCCCCCCAAGTTAATAACCTATTTTCCCATTACAATGAAATATTCCTACTTTTCCCCATTGAGTTAAAATGCCATGTTTCTCGAAAACAAATGTCCATATCTAATGGGTCTGCTTCTGACATCTCTCTTTTCTACCATTGATGCAATTTTCTATTAACAGACCATTACTGTACTCTTTTTAGAATTACTAGAGCTCTGATACCTTGTTGTCAAACTACCCACAGTATTTAACGTTTTTTTCAGATTGCCTTCTCTTCTTGTCTGTTTTTTATGACAGAAAAAATTTTAAATTGTCTTCTTAGGTTTCTTGTTTAAATTATTTTTTAATTGTTGGTATATTGTTTAGGATTGTCTTGAATTAATGGATTCATTTGAAATATCAATCCATCTCAAAAGACATGGTATATTTCTCTATTATATATATATGTGTGTATATATATATATGTGTGTGTATATATATATATATATATGTATGTATCTTTTTTTTACAGCCTTCAGTAATGTTTTATGCTTTTCTTCTTGTTGTTCTGGCATATTTCCTATATGATTGTTTAAAGATAATTTATGGATTTTTGACTGTTACAAGTGTATAGAACAACACTTGCTCTTTGTATGATGATACAGTAGTCTTCCTAGGTTGTTTAATTTCCTTACTAGCTCTAAAAGTTTATTGGTGGCTTCATTTGGATCACCTACATAGAAAATAAATTCGTATCTTTTATATATAGACTTATTAATTGTCACAATATCCAATACTAATGAATGGTAATGGCAATTGTGGTCACAATTGTTTTGGATATTAAGTACAGTGGTTGGTATATCTTTTGATACATTCAATTTTTTATATAGTTAAGAACATTCTCTTCCAAAAGTTATTTGTCAATAATAAATATTCAAAGTCTGTAACTATTGAGATTGTTACCCACACTATTTCTATTTTCTCACCTCCTAATCCTCTTCAATCCACGACAAACTAAGTTTTAGCTTCAGCACTCCATTGAAATTGTACTTACCAACGTCCTTACTGGCCTCCATGTTGTTAAATCAACTGCACACCTTTTAGGGCCAAGCTTTGCTTTGCCCATCTCAACTGTATCGACCACTCCCTCCTTCTACAAATATTCAGTTGCTTGATTTCCATACACCTAGATGTAATTCTACTTCTGATAATATTTCTTCTCTCATTTTACAGCTCTGCTTCCCCTAACCAGCATTTAACTGCAGAAGGTAGATCTGACTCCTCTTCTCTCTTCAGTTTGCACTCCATGGATGATCAAAAGCTCCCATGTTTTCTATTACTAAATAAATATATGTCTATGAGTTTACATTATGCACTCAGTACACATACCTCATCCTAGTCAGATGTTATGATTACTGAGATGCCACACTCATTGATTAAATGCTCTATTAAGCTCAGTAAGCACTATTAAGTGCTGACTAAAGCCCTTTGGGCAGGAAATTTAAACCCATTCCCAGAATATGTATTTTTTAATATGAGAGTGAACTATTGGCCCTTCCAGGATGGAAGGGAAACAATGTAGCCAATTTCCCACCAAATGACCATTTTATTTCCTTAAAGAATGGTGCTATATTCGGGGTTTGACATTGGAGTCTCTTTTTCAAAAATATATTTTATTGAAGTATAGTTGATTTACAATGTGTTAATTTCTGCTGTACAGCAAAGTGATTCAATTATATACACACACACACACACACACACACATTCTTTTTCATATTCTTTTCCATTATGGTTTATCAAGGATATTTAATATAGTTCCCTGTGCTATACAGTAGGACCTTGTTTTTTTTTTTAAACATCTTTATTGGGGTATAATTGCTTTACAATGGTGTGTTAGTTTCTGCTTTATAACAAAGTGATTCAGCTATACATATACATATGTTCCCATATGTCTTCCCTCTTGCGTCTCCCCCCCTCCCACTCTCCTCATCCCACCCCTCCAGGCTGTCATAAAGCACCGAGCTAATATCCCTGTGCCTTGCTGCTGCTTCCCCCCAGCTATCTACCTTACTACGTTTGTTAGTGTGTATATGTCCATGACTCTCTCTCGCCCTGTCAAAACTCACCCTTCCCCCTCCCCATATCCTCAAGTCCGTTCTCCAGTAGGTCTGAGTCTTTATTCCTGTCTTACCCCTAGGTTCTTCATGACATTTTTCCCCCTTAAATTCCATATATATGTGTTAGCATACGGTATTTGTCTTTTTCTTTCTGACTTACTTCACTCTGTATGACAGACTCTAGGTCTATCCATCTCATTACAAATAGCTCAATTTCATTTCTTTATAAGGCTGAGTAATATTCCATTGTGTATATGTGCCACATCTTCTTTATCCATTCATCCGATGATGGGCGCTTAGGTTGTTTCCATCTCCGGGCTATTGTAAATAGAGCTGCAATGAACATTTTGGTACATGACTCTTAGAATTTTGGTTTTCTCAGGGTATATGCCCAGTAGTGGGATTGCTGGGTCATATGGTAATTCTATTTGTAGTTTTTTAAGGAACCTCCATACTGTTCTCCATAGTGGCTGAACCAATTCACATTCCCACCAGCAGTGCAAGAGTGTTCCCTTTTCTCCACACCCTCTCCAGCATTTATTGTTTATAGAGTTTTTGATGATGGCCATTCTGACTGGTGTGAGATGATATCTCATTGTAGTTTTGATTTGCATTTCTCTAATGATTAATGATGTTGAGCATTCTTTCATGTGTTTGTTGGCATTCTGTATATCTTCTTTGGAGAAATGTCTATTTAGGTCTTCTGCCCATTTTTGGATTGGGTTGTTTGTTTTTTTGTTATTGAGCTGCATGAGCTGCTTGTAAATTTTGGAGATTAATCCTTTGTCAGTTGCTTCATTTGCAAATGTTTTCTCCCATTCTGAGGGTTGTCTTTTGGTCTTGGTTATGGTTTCCTTTGCTGTGCAAAAGCTTTGAAGTTTCATTAGGTCCCATTTGTTTATTTTTGTTTTTATTTCCATTACTCTAGGAGGTGGGTCAGAAAGGATCTTGCTGTGATTTATGTCATAGAATGTTCTTCCTATGTTTTCCTCTAAGAGTTTGATAGTTTCTGGCCTTACATTTAGGTCTTTAATCCATTTTGAGCTTACTTTTGGTTATGGTGTTAGGGAGTGATCTAATTTCATACTTTTACATGTACCTGTCCAGTTTTCCCAGCACCATTTATTGAAGAGGCTGTCCTTTCTTCACTGTACATTCCTGCCTCCTTTATCAAAGATAAGGTGTCCATATGTGCGTGGGTTTATCTCTGGGCTTTCTAACCTGTTCCACTGATCTATCTTTCTGTTTTTGTGCCAGTACCATACTGTCTTGATTACTGTTGCTTTGTAATATAGTCTGAAGTCAGGGAGCCTGATTCCTCCAGCTCCTTTCTTCGTTCTCAAGATTGCTTTGGCTATTCGGGGTCTTTTGTGTTTCCATACAAATTGCGAAATTTTTTGTTCTAGTTCTGTGAAAAATGCCAGTGGTAGTTTGATAGGGATTGCATTGAATCTGTAGATTGCTTTGGGTAGTAGAGTCATTTTCACAATGTTGATTCTTCCCATCCAAGAACATGGTATATCTCTCCATCTATTTGTATCATCTTTAATTTCTTTCATCAGTGTCTTATAATTTTCTGCATACAGGTCTTTCGTCTCCTTAGGTAGGTTTATTCCTAGATATTTTATTCTTTTTGTTGCAATGGTAAATGGGAGTGCTTTCTTGATTTCACTTTCAGATTTTTCATCATTAGTATATAGGAATGCCAGAGATTTCTGTGCATTAATTTTGTATCCTGCTACTTTACCAAATTCATTGATTAGCTCTAGTAGTTTTCTGGTAGCATCTTTGGGATTCTCTATGTATAGTATCATGTCATCTGCAAACAGTGACAGCTTTACTTCTTCTTTTCCGATTTGGATTCCTTTTATGTCCTTTTCTTCTCTGATTGCTGTGGCTAAAACTTCCAAAACTATGTTGAATAAGAGTGGTGAGAGTGGGCAACCTTGTCTTGTTCCTGATCTTATTGGAAATGCTTTCAGTTTTTCACCATTGAGGATGATGTTTGCTGTGGGCTTCTCATATATGGCCCTTATTATGTTTAGGAAAGTTCCCTCTATGCCTACTTTCTGGAGGGTTTTTATCATAAATGGGTGTTGAATTTTGTCGAAAGCTTTCTCTGCATCTATTGAGATGATCATATGGTTTTTCTCCTTCAATTTGTTAATATGGTTTATCACATTGATAGATTTGCGTATATTAAAGAATCCTTGCATTCCTGGAATAAACCCCACTTGATCATGGTGTATGATCCTTTTAATGTGCTGTTGGATTCTGTTTGCTAGTATTTTGTTGAGGACTTTTGCATCTATGTTCATCAGTGATATTGGCCTGTAGTTTTCTTTCTTTGTGACATCCTTGTCTGGTTTTGGTATCAAGGTGATGGTGGCCTCGTAGAAGGAATTTGGGAGTGTTCCTCCCTCTGCTATATTTTGGAAGAGTTTGAGAAGGATAGGTGTTAGCTCTTCTCTAAACGTTTGATAGAATTCACCTGTGAAGCCATCTGGTCCTGGGCTTTTGTTTGTTGGAAGATTTTTAATCACAGTTTCAATTTCAGTGCTTGTGATTGGTCTGTTCATATTTTCTATTTCTTCCTGATTCAGTCTTGGCAGGTTGTGCATTTCTAAGAATTTGTCCATTTCTTCCAGATTGTCCATTTTATTGGCATAGAGTTGCTTGTAGTAATCTCTCATGATGTTTTTTATTTCTGCAGTGTCAGTTGTTACTTCTCCTTTTTCATTTCTAATTCTATTGATTTGAGTCTTCTCCCTTTTTTTCTTGACGAGTCTGGCTAGTGGTTTATCTATTTTGTTTATCTTCTCAAAGAACCAGCTTTTAGTTTTATTGATCTTTGCTATCATTTCCTTCATTTCTTTTTCATTTATTTCTGATCTGATTTTTATGATTTCTTTCCTTCTGCTAGCTTTGGGGTTTTTTTGTTCTTCTTTCTCTAATTGCTTGAGGTGCAAGGTTAGGTTGTTTATTCGAGATATTTCCTGCTTCTTAAGGTGGGCTTGTATTGCTATAAACTTCCCCCTTAGAACTGCTTTTGCTGCATCCCATAGGTTTTGGGTCGTTGTGTCTCCATTGTCATTTGTTTCTAGGTATTTTTTTATTTCCTCTTTGATTTCTTCAGTGATCACTTCATTATTAAGTAGTGTATTGTTTAGCCTCCATGTGTTTGTATTTTTTACAGATCTTTTCCTGTAATTGATATCTAGTCTCATGGCGTTGTGGTCAGAAAAGATACTTGATACAATTTCAGTTTTCTTAAATTTACCAAGGCTTGATTTGTGACCCAAGATATGATCTATCCTGGAGAATGTTCTATGAGCACTTGAGAAAAATGTGTATTCTGTTGTTTTTGGATGGAGTGTCCTATAAATATCAATTAAGTCCATCTTGTTTAATGTATCATTTAAAGCTTGTGTTTCCTTATTTATTTTCATTTTGGATGATCTGTCCATGGGTGAAAGTGGGGTGTTAAAGGCCCCTACTATGAATGTGTTACTGTCGATCTCCCCTTTTATGGCTGTTAGTATTTGCCTTATGTATTGAGGTGCTCCTATGTTGGGTGCATAAATATTTACAATTGTTATATCTTCTTCTTGGATCGATCCCTTGATCATTATGTAGTGTCCTTCTTTGTCCCTTTTAATAGTCCTTATTTTAAAGTCTATTTTGTCTGATATGAGAATTGCTACTCCAGCTTTCTTTTGGTTTCCATTTGCATGGAATATCTTTTTCCATCCCCTTACTTTCAGTCTGTATGTGTCTCTAGGTCTGAAGTGGGTCTCTTGTAGACAGCATATATAAGGGTCTTGTTTTTGTATCCATTCAGCCAATCTGTGTCTTTTGGTGGGAGCATTTAGTCCATTTACATTTAAGGTAATTATCGATATGTATGTTCCTATTCCCATTTTCTATATTATTTTGGGTTTGTTACTATAGGTCGTTTCCTTCTCTTGTGTTTTTTGTCTAGAGAAGTTCCTTTAGCATTTATTGTAAAGCTGGTTTGGTGGTGCTGAACTCTCTCAGCTTTTGCTTGTCTGTAAAGGTTTTAATTTCTCCATCAAATGTGAATGAGATCCTTGCTGGGTAGAGTAGTCTTGGTTGCAGGCTTTTCTCCTTCATCACTTTCAGTATGTCCTGCCACTCCCTTCTGGCTTGTAGGGTTTCTGCTGAGAGATCAGCTGTTAACCTTATGGGGATTCCCTTGTGTGTTATTTGTTGTTTTTCCCTTGCTGCTTTTAATATGCTTTCTTTGTATTTAATTTTTGACAGTTTGATTAATATGTGTCTTGGCATATTTCTCATTGTATTTATCCTGTATGGGACTCTCTGTGCTTCCTGGACTTCATTAACTATTTCCTTTCCCATATCAGGGAAGTTTTCAACTATAATCTCTTCAAATATTTTCTCAGTCCCTTTCTTTCTTTCTTTCTTTCTTCTTCTTCTGGAACCCCTATAATTCGAATGTTGGTGCGTTTAATGTTGTCCCAGAGGTCTCGGAGACTGTCCTCAGTTCTTTTCATTCTTTTTTCTTTATTCTGCTCTGCAGTAGTTATTTCCACTACTTTATCTTCCAGGTCACTTATCCGTTCTTCTGCCTCAGTTATTCTGCTATTGATCCTATCTAGAGTACTTTTTATTTCATTTATTGTGTTGTTCATCATTGCTTGTTTCATCTTTAGTTCTTCTAGGTCCTTGTTAACTGATTCTTGCATTTTGTCCATTCTACTTCCAAGATTTCGGATCATCCTTACTATCATTATTCTGAATTCTTTTTCAGGTAGACTGCCTATTTCCTCTTCATTTGTTAGGTCTGGTGGGTTTTTATCTTGCTCCTTCATCTGCTGTGTGTTTTTCTGTCTTCTCATTTTGCTTATCTTACTGTGTTTGGGGTCTCCTTTTTGCAGGCTGCAGGTTCGTAGTTCCCATTGTTTTTGATGTCTGTCTCCAGTGGCTAAGGTTGTTTCAGTGGGTTGTGTAGGCTTCCTGGTGGAGGGGACTAGTGCCTGTGTTGTGCTGGATGAGGCTGGATCTTGTCTCTCTAGTGGGCAGGTTCACGTCTGGTGGTGTGTTTTGGGGTGTCTGTGGCCTTATTATGATTTTAGGCAGCCTCTCTGCTAATGGGTGGGGTTGTGTTCCTGTTTTGCTAGTTGTTTGGCATAGGTTGTCCAGCACTGTGGCTTGCTGGTCGTTGAGTGAAGCTGGGTGCTGGTGTTAAGATGGAGGTCTCTGGGAGATTTCCACCGTTTAATATTATGTGGAGCTGGGAGGTCTCTTGTTGACCAGTGTCCTGAAGTTGGCTCTCCTACCTCAGAGGCAGAGCCCTGACTCCTGGGCTGGAGCACCAAGAGCCTTTCATCCACACGGCTCAGAATAAAAGGGAGAAAAAGTAGAGAGTATTGGTAGAAGTATGAGGAAAGAAAGAGGGAAAGGAGGAAAGGAAGGAAGGAGGAAGAAAGAAGCAAAGAAGGAAAGAAAGGAGGGAGGGAGGGAGTGAGGGAGGAAGGAAGGAGGGAAAGAAGGAAAAAAGACAGAAAGAAAGAAGATACAGTAAAAATAAAATAAAGTATAATATAGTTATTGAATTAAAAAATATTTAGAGAGAAAAAAAGGACGGATAGAACCTTAGGACAAATGTTGGAAGCAAAGCTATACAGAGAAAATCTTACACAGAACCATACCCATACACCTTCACCAAAAGAGGTAAAGGGGGTAAAAATCATAAATCTTGCTCTCAGAGACCACCTCCTCAATTTGGGGTGATTCGTTGTCTAAAGGAGGGAAGGAAGGAAGGAAAGAAATAAAGAAAGAAGGTAAAGTATAATAAATTTATTACAATTGAAATTAATTATTAAGAAAAAAAATTTTTTTTAAAAACCATGGACGGATAGAGCCCTAGGACAAATGGTGGAAGCAAGAGTATACAGACAAGATCTCACACAGAAGCATACACGTACACATTCACAAAAAGAGGAAAAGTGAAAAAAATCATAGATCTTGTTCCTAAATTCCCCCTCTTCAATTTGGGATCATTCCTTTTCTATTCAGGTATTCCACAGATGCAGGGTACATCAAGTTGATTGTGGAGCTTTAATCCGCTGCTTCTGTGGCTGCTGGGAGAGATTTCCCTTTCTCTTCTTTGTTCTCACAGCTCACAGGAGCTCAGCTTTGGATTTGGCCCTGCCTCTGCGTGTAGGTCGCTGGAGGGCGTCTGTTTTTTGCTCAGACAGGACGGGGTTAAAGGAGCCGCTGATTCGGGGGCTCCGGCTCACTCAGGCCGGGGGTTGGGGGATGGGGGAAGGAGGGGCACTGCGTGCGGGGCGGGCCTGCGGCGGCAGAGGCGGCATGACGTTGCGGCAGAGGCCGGCGTGACGTTGCACCAGCCTGAGGCCCGCCGTGCGTTGTCCCGGGGATGTTGTCCCTGGATCCCGGGAACCTGGCAGTGGCGGGCTGCACAGGCTCTGCGGAAGAGGGGTGTGGAGAGTGACCTGTGCTCGCACACAGGCCCCTTGGTGGCGGCAGCAGCAGCCTTAGCGTCTCCCGCCCGTCTCTGGGGTCCGCGGTTTTAGCTGCGGCTCGCGCCCGTCTCTGGGGTTTGCGCTTTCAGCCGTGGCTCGCGCCCGTCTCTGGGGTTCGCGCTTTTAGCCGCGGCTCGCGCCCGTCTCTGGAGATCCTTTAAGCAGCGCTCTTAAACCCCTCTCCTCGCGCACCAGGAAACAAAGAGGGAAGAAAAAGTCTCTTGCCTCTTCGGCAGGTGCAGGCTTTTCCCCGAACTCCCTCCCGACTAGTCGTGGTGCACTAACCCCTTCAGGCTATGTTCAAGCCGCCAACCCCAGTCCTCTCCCTGAGCTCTGTCCAAAACCAAAACCCGAGCCTCAGCTCGCAGCCCCGCCCGCCCCGGCGGGTGAGCAGACAAGCCTCTCGGGTTGGTGAGTGCCGGTCAGCACCGATCGTCTGTGCAGGAATCTTCCCGCTTTGCCGTCCGCACCCGTCGCTGTGCACTACTCCGCGGTCCCGAAACTCCCCCCTCCGCCTCCCGCAGTCTCCGCCCGCGGAGGGGCTTCCTAGTGTGTGGAAACTTTTCCTCCTTCACAGCTCCCTCCCACTGGTGCAGGTGCCGTCCTTATTCTTTTGTCTGTTTTTTCTTTTGCCCTACCCAGGTACGTGGGGAGTTTCTTGCCTTTTGGGAGGTCTGTGGTCTTCTGCCAGCCTTCAGTAGGTGTTCTGTAGGAGTTGTTCCACGTGTGGATGTATTTCTGGTGTATCTGTGGGGAGGAAGGCGACCTCCGCGTCTTACTCTTCCGCCATCTTCAAGGTCCCCCTCGGACCTTGTTTTTTAATCCATTGTATGTATAATAGCTTGCATCTGCTAATCTCAAACTCCCAATCTATCCCTCCCCCACAGCCCTCCCCCTTGGCAACCACACATCTCTTCTTTATGTGTGTGAGTCTGTTTCTGTTTTGTAGATAAGTTCATTTGTGTCATATTTAAGATTCCACTATAAGTGATATGTATTTGTCTTTCTCTTTCTGACTTACTTCGCTTAGTATGTTAATCTCTCGGTCATCCATGTTGCTGCAAATGGCATTACTTCGTTCTTTTTTATAACTGAGTAGTTTTCCATTGTATATATGTACCACAACTTCTTTATCCATTCATCTGTGGATGTACATTTAGGTTGCTTCCATGTCTTGGCTATTGTGAATAGTGCTGCTATGAACATAGGGGTGTGTGTATCTTTTTGAATTATAGTTTTGTCCGGATGTATACCCAGGAGTGGGATTGCTGGATCATATGGCAACTCTATTTTTAGTTTCTTGAGGAACTTCTATACTGTTTTCCATAGTGGCTGCACCAGTGTACATTCCCACCAACAGTGTAGGAGGGTTCCCTTTTCTCCACACCCTTTCTAGTATTTGTTACTTGTAGATTTTTAAATGATGGCCATTCTGACCAGTGAGAGGTGGTACCTCATTGTAGTTTTGATTTGCATTTCTCTAATAATTAGTGATGTTGAGCATGTTTTCATGTGCCTGTTGGCCATCTGTACGACACTGGAGTCTTACTGGCCAGTTGGATATTCAGAGGTGACATTAGCTAGATAAGCATTGATGGATTAGAGGCCATTAATAGCCTCCACCCCTGTCATCATGGCCACTGCATTCATATGTCCATTGTACAGGCACTGGGATGGCTGATGAAAGAGGCTAGCTGATGTCTTTTGTCCACTTGGTTGTTTAGTGCCTCTTGTATGGTGGATGCTCTGTGGTTTGTGTTAACCTGTGATACCAAGAGTTATACATTTCATGTATATTCCCCTATATCCATCCACATTCCTCAAACACCAGAATTCCTTGCCACCAATCTTCCAATCATTTTCTTTTCAGGACCCTGACAAGCCAACTAGAACATTCACTACTGTCATGTGTCGATATATTCTAACCTCAGGCTACTTCTCTTTCCACATAAAGTGGATGGTCAGGTGTACTCCCTGAAACTCTGCCCACTGGTTGGATTTTACCTCTCTTCTTTCTTCTTAGGACACTCCTGAAAGTGACTCCTGAAAGTGACTGTTATGCACCTCCCATCCATTTTTAGCATGCACTCATATACCACATACTAATCCAACCCACCTATAAACCAAGCTCAGTATTGTGCCTCCTTCTTCAGCTGTTGATACAGGGCTTCCCATGTGAGCCTAGATAGGAGCACTGTTGCAAATATGGTGAAATGAGGTTCTGGGTCACCTGCTTATGAAACATACTGGTCTTGCTTGAGCTCAATCCTAGATATACCATTTCCAATTTATGACAGATTGCTTCTAGACCTTCCTGACCTTAAGACAGTGATTCTAATAGAACTTAGCTAGTGATGGGCATTTCTGGCCACATTGTCACTTGATAGCCCATGGTCAAGTCTTTCATCTCTACCGGGGCCCAGTAACACACCATGAGTTGGTTCTTAAAAGGCAAATAATTCTCCATTGCCTATGGCATGGTGCTGATTCAGAATCCCAGGGACCTGTCTTGTGGTTCTTCACTGGGGCTTACCATAAGCTCCAAACTGCATATTTTCCCACTGCTTATACCTCAAACACCATAGAGTCTACTGAATCATATGGCCAAAGTAGCAGAACTGCTTGCACTACAGCATGGTCTTGTTGCACAGAAGGAGACTAATATAATAAGTAACTTTGCTTCCTATCTCCCTGTTGGGTTAGCAGAGACTTTCTTAGTTCTCCATTATAGTCTAAAGACATCCTTTGCTCAATTTACTTTCACAAGTGCACCTTCCCATAAATCTTTTGCACTTCTAATTCTATTTCAGTATCTGCTTCTTGAAGAACTCAGCTGGCACAAATATTGTTGTCCTTTCCATGAGATTGCAATTTTTATGATCTCTTTTCTTATTGGAATATAAAAGAATATTTTTTACTACATCAGTGGCTGCATGCCATGTGCACATTCATCTGCTCTAACAATGATACTATGTCCAGCAAGATGGCTGTTATCCAGGCTATGACATAAGATTGAGTTTACAGTAGACTACAATCATCCTCCAGGATCCATCTGGTTTTGTAGTGGACAGCCTGATGAATTAAATTAAAAATATGATAAGATCCATCACCCCTATATTCCTGAGAGTCTTAAGGCTTTCACATTCTCCACTATTTCCCAGGGATGTGATAATGTTCAATTTACTATCCTGGCTAGGGTAAGGGAGCAGTTTCAGAGGCTTACATTTGGCCTTCCACATAGACAAGGACCCAACGTGGAGATAATGACAAATGCCAGTATATCTATCCCAATTTTACATTTGGGATCTGGGAGATTACCACTGTGTGAATCTTCAGATCCAAGTACCCACTGAAACTACACCTTGGCTAGGACTCCATTTATTGGTTCCTCTATGCCCCACTCTAACAGCGGGGCTGTGATGACCCTGCAGATCTCCTGGTATCAATGTCAACACAGACTCTGTGTCCAATAATCCTTTAAATGTCTAGTATTCCTCTTTCCTCAGTGAACAGGTATCTGAATAGATGACCATAGGTCCCTTTGGGGAAAGATCGGAAGAGTCCTTACTGTGTATACTTGCCATGTTGTTGTAGGGACAAGATGTCCTCTTTAGTCAGTGTGTTTAAGGGTCTAAAAACTGACTTAGGTGTAGAAACTGGCCAAGTTTTGTTGCCTTTTTTATTTGAGTGACTGCCATCAGCGTCCTGGTTATCCATACTTGATTTATTCTGCTGGCAAAAGCTGAGTAGTAACCTTGTCAGCTCTCCATCTATTTTCCCTTAAGGAGATCATGTTCTATTAATCATCTCCATAACTCTTTACATGTTAGAGCTCCCTGGATGCCTTTGTGACCTTAACTATCATTATGGTAAAGTGAACCCTTGACTTCTGGCAGCTAAGGGTTGCCACCTTGCCTCTGTTGTTTCAGGGTCTTATATTTCCAATGTTATCAACAAGACAATCTCTTTAACAGAATCTCCTATAGTCATCTATGTCAACAGAAGAGAGTCACTATGAAACTTATTAGTGATTTCACTACCTTTCTCAGCAGTGTATTTTTTATGGCCTCAGTAAATGGTGTGTCCTCTGAGTTTTTGCATGGAATGTAGTCATTGGAAGGGGCATGTCCATATCCCTGAGCCCTTTATTCCCTTCCTTCGTTATATCCCACAACAATTCTGGCATTTCAATTTCACTTGGCAAGAGACATTATGTTTTCAACGTTTCTGGGAGCCATCCTACTAATGAGTTTGCACTGTCTACTGGTGTCTTTAGCAGTAAGTCCTGTATTGTAGGAGAACACTCCCAAGTGAACAAACTCTTGCTTATACAAGTTTAAGTTATGGCCCCTTGATCAAGCACCCTTGTAATACGGTCCTATCCATACTCCCCCAACTCCTTTCAGTATATACAGGCTAGTTTTTGCAGTCCATTTGGGGTATATTCCCTTTCCTTCCTAGTAAATTAGATTATGCCCCAGATGGGTTATGCAATGTCTTAACTCTAGTTATAAGTCTAGTGATCAGGAGCAAAGGTGCCTATCCCACGGGTCAGAGTCTCAGTCCTGCCTTAGTTGGAGTTTTACTGTCTTTGAGGTTTAGCCGCTCTGACTATTAAGTCCTGGGCTTGTTCTACTTGGCTTTCTCTGCCTATCACTACAAAAGATGAGAGTTTATTTGTATTATACCAAAGATGCTTCTGGTTTTCACGTTTGGCTTTAAGTTGCCCGTTACTCTCAATTGTTCATTATCTTTCTGATGATTACCAATGATGCTTACCAATAGCCATCTAATCCCTTTATCTTTAAAATTGCTATTTATCCCTAAGTCTCAAATAACTAATATGCCTGCCACCACATCCCCTTCCATTGGTATACACTCCTAGTTTACTACCAACGAACGTTTTAATAATTGGACCACCACCTTGTTCCAGAAGGTAGCTGTGCTCCACCTGTCATCAATGATGGGGTTCTCATTGCAAGCTAGGTGGTGAGTAATCCAGCTCCAAATCCCATCTCATCACTTGCTTTATCATAGCACTCCACTTCTAGTTCCAACAGTCATAGCTTGGACTTACTGGAAACAGAGCTTGAGATTACATTGAAGATGCAAGATTGAGTTGAAGATCTATGTTTATTATAGATCATTCCCTGTGAAGGTAAAGGGAAGAAAGTGGGATTGGGTAGAGGGATAAGTTAAACTGTTGTGCAAGTCCAACAAAGCCTTGGGCAAATATAGCCCATCAGAGTGCCCCCTGTTGGACCCAAATAACCAGACCTTTATACCTCTTTCTTGCTCAGTCAGATGTGGGCTACCAGGGGAAGGGTGTGATCTCAGGCATGGTGACTTTCTGCAGCTGAGCCAGGCTCTGAAGGAACAGATATGTGGATGCTGTCTACTGACAACACTCCCTGTGGCTGGGCATTAAGTCCTTCCTTGAAAGGAGATCTGGGACACACATCTCCATGTCTACCACATCAAGTCTTATCAGCTATTCCTCCTAAAGATTTCTTGCCCCTATCCACCTCTTTATACCTCCCTTATCACTACCCTCGCCAAGTCACTATTATCTGTTTCCTGAATGATTACAATAGTCTTCCAGCTGGGCTTCTTGAATCCATTTTTGCATCCTATCAATCCATTCTTCACACAGAAGCCAGAGTGATCTTCCAACAATATGAATCTAACCATGGCACTCCTGTGCCTACCCATTGATCTCAGGATGAAGTCTCAAACTCTTGACGTATCCAACATGGTTTTGAAGGATCATGCCTGGCCTATTTCTCCCACGTTGTCTATTACCACTGTCCCTCCTACTCACTATACTCTAATCATACTGAAAGTATTGCTTTTTTCTTTCCAGTTTTATTGAGTTAAAATTGACATACAGAAATGTATAAGTTTAAGGTATACAGCATAATTATTTGAGTTACATACATCATTAAATGATTATCACAAGTTTAGTGAACATCCATTATCTCATATAGGTACAAAGTTAAATAGGAAAAAAAAGGAAAAAAATTTTCTTGGGATAAGAACTTTTAGGATTTACTCTCATAACAACTTTCATATATACCCTACAGCAGAGTTAATTATATTTATCACGTTGTACATTACATCCCTAGTACTTATCTATCTAGTTATCTTATAACTGGAAGTTTGTACCTTTTGACTGACTTCATCCAATTTCCTGTAACCACAAATCTGATCTCTTTTACTATGTTTGTTTGTTTTTGTTTTTGAAATATAATTGACCTACAACACTATGTTAGCTCCAGTTACACAACATAGTGATTTGATATTTCTTTACATTTCAAACTGATCACCATGATTTGTCTACTTACTATATGTCACCATACAAAGATGTTACATAGTTATTGACTATATTTCCTACACTGTACATTTCATACCCATGAAAATATTGTTTTCTTTTCTAGCTCCTATAGGCCCAGGTCCTTCCTGGCTCAAAAGCTTCCAAAGAACTATGCTCTCAGCTTGAGGGGCACCTGCCAACTGCTTTTTCCACTCTTCTTTTTTTTTTTTTTTTTTTTTGCAGTACGCGGGCCTCTCACTGTTGTGGCCTCTTCCGTCGCGGAGCACAGGCCCCGGATGCGCAGGCTCAGCGGCCATGGCTCATGGGCCCAGCCGCTCCGCGGCATGTGGGATCCTCCCTGACCGGGGCACGAACCCGTGTCCCCTGCATCGGCAGGCGGACTCTCAACCACAGTGCCACCAGGGAAGCCCTCCACTCTTCTTTGCCTGACTCTCATATTCACCTTTCCACTTTCAGTTTAATTGTCACTGATTCAAACAATCTCCCTGATCCTCCTACACTAGGGCAAGACCTGTGATATTCTCTCATAGTTCCCTGTACTTTTAACATATATGTTAATCTCAGTTTTAACCACTTCCTATGACTACTTTAATGGTTGCTTTCCCAGATAGACTAAAAGCTCAATGAGGGCAGAGACTTGGTCTGGTTGTTTACTCCTGTGTCTGCAAGCCTACACTTACTAAAATATATTTGCTCCATTCCTTGACATAGAGCTTCTTAACAATTTCCTTTGGACTTGTAATCTTGGTTCTCATCCTCATGTAATTTAATGTGGGCCTTCTCCATGCTGGTCTATAGTTCCTTAAATAAAACAATAATAATTAGTATTATAACAAAAGAGATCACCAATAATGATTTAACATCCCAACTGAAAATTCCATCCCCTCCACAGAACAATAACCAAAAGGATTGCTGCAAAACTCAAAATGGTCCACCCTCACATTGCTCTGATGCTATTCAAATGAATTCTCAATAATCACTGTTTGTTGTTGCTTGTGCCTTATCCAAAGCATGCCTTACCCAATAATATTTATTGTCTATTCCTTTCAATCTGTTCTTTATTTTTTTAATTTTATTTTTTTATACAGCAGGTTCTTATTAGTTATCAATTTTATACGTATTAGTGTATATATGTCAACCCCAAACTCCCGATTCATCCCACCACCACCCCGCCAGCTTTCCCCCTTTGGTGTCCATACATTTGTTCTCTACATCTTTTTCTCTATTTCTGCCTTGCAAACAGGATCATCTGTACCATTTTTCTAGATTCCACATGTATGTGTTAATATACGATATTTGTTTTCTTTTCTGACTTACTTCACTCTGTATGACAGTCTCTAGGTCCATCCACATCTCTACAAATGACCCAATTTTGTTCCTTTTTTATGGCTGAGTAATATTCCATTGTACATATGTATCTCATTTTCTTTATCCATTCATCTGTCGATGGGCATTTAGGTTGCTTCCATGACCTGGCTATTGTAAATAGTGCTGCAATGAACATTGGGGTGCATGTGTCTTTTTGAATTATGGTTTTCTCCAGGTATATGCCCAGTAGTGGGATTGCTGGGTCATATAGTAATTCTACTTTTAGTTTCTTAAGGAACCTCCATACTGTTCTTCATAGTGGCTGTATCAATTTACATTCCCACCAATAGTGCAAGAGGGCTCCCTTTTCTCCACACCCTCTCCAGCATTTGTTGTTTGCAGATTTTCTGATGATGTCCATTCTAACCAGTGTGAAGTGATAGCTCATTGCAGATTTGATTTGCATTTCTCTAATAATTAGTGATGTTGAGCAGCTTTTCATGTGCTCCTTGGACATCTGTATGTCTTCTTTAGAGTAATAGCTACTTAGGATTTCTGCCCATGTTTTGATTGGGTTGTTTGGTTTTTTTAATATTGAGCTGCATGAGCTGTTTATATATTTTGGAGATTAATCATTTGTCTATTGACTCGTTTGGAAATATTTTCTCCCATTCTGAGGGTTGTCTTTTTGTCTTCTTTGTAGTTTCCTTTGCTGTGAAAAAGCTTTTAAGTTTCATTAGGTCCCATTTATTTATTTTTGCCTTTATTTCCCTTACTCTAGGATGTGGGTCAAAAAAGATCATGCTGTGATTTATGTCAAAGAGTGTTCTTTCTATGTTTTCCTCTAAGAGTTTTATAGTGTCTGGTCTTACATTTGAGTCTTTAATCCATTTTGAGTTTATTTTTGTGTGTGGTGTTATGGAGTGTTCTAATTTCATTCTTTTATAAATAGCTGTCCAGTTTTCCCAGAACCACTTATTGAAGAGACTGTCTTTTCTCCATTGTATGTCCTTGCCTCCTTTGTCATAGATTAGTTGACCATATGTGCATGGGTTTATCTCTGGGCTTTCTATCCTATTCCATTGATCTATCTTTCAGTTTCTCTGCCAGAACCATACTGTCTTGATTACTGTAGCTTTGTAGTATAGTCTGAAGTCAGGGAGCCTGATTCCTCCAGCTCCAGTTTTCTTTCTCAAGATTGCTTTGGCTGTTTGGGGTCTTTTGTGTCTCCATACATATTTTAAGATTTTTTGTTCTAGTTCTGTAAAAACTGCCATTGGTAATTTGATAAGGATTGCATTGAATCTGTAGATTGCTTTCGGTACTATAGTCATTTTCACAATGTTGATTCTTCCAATCCAAGAACATGGTATATCTCTACATCTGTTTGTGTCATCTTTGATTTCTTTCATCAGTGTCTTATAGTTTTCTGAGTACAGGTCTTTAACCTCCTTAGGTAGGTTTATTCCTAGGTATTTTATTCTTTTTGTTGTAATGGTGAATGGGATTGTTTTCTTAATTTCTCTTTCTGATCTTTTGTTGTTAGTATATAGGAATGCAAGAAATTTCTGTGCATTAATTTTGTATCCTGCAACTTTACCAAATTCACTGATTATCTCTAGCAGTTTTCTGGTGGCATCTTTAGGATTATCTATGTCTAGGATCCTGTCATCCACAAACAGTGACAGTTTTACTTCTTCTTTTCCAATTTGTATTCCTTTTATTTCTTTTTCTTCTCTGATTGCCATGGCTAGGACTTCCAAAACTATGTTGAATAGTAGTGGCCACAGTGAACATCCTTGTCTTGTTCCTGATCTTAGAATGCTTTCAGGTTTTCACCAGTGAGAATTATGTTTGCTGTGGGTTTGTTGTATATGGTCTTTATTATGTTGAAGTAGGTTCCCTGTATGCCCACTTTCTGGAGAATTTTTATCATACATAAATGGGTGTTGAATTTTGTCAAAAGCCTTTTCTGCATCTATTGAGATGATCATATGGTTTTCATTCTTCAGTTTGTTAATATGGTGTATCACATTGATTGATTTGCATGTATTGAGGAATCCTTGTATTCCTGGGATAAATCCCACTTGATCATGGTGTATGATCCTTTTAATGTGTTGTTGGATTCTGTTTGCTAGTACTTTGTTGAGGATTTTTGCATCTATGTTCATCAGTGATATTGGCCTGTAGTTTTCTTTCTTTGTGACATCTTTGTCTGGTTTTGGTATCAGGGTGATGGTGGCCTCATAGAATGAGTTTGGGAGTGTTCCTTCCTCTGCAATTTTTTGCAAGAGTTTGAGAAGGATGGGTGTTAGCTCTTCTCTGAATGTTTGATAATATTCACCTGTGAAATCGTCTGGTCCTGGACTTTTGTCTGTTGGAAGATTTTTAATCACAGTTTCAATTTCATTACTTGTGATTGGTCTGTTCATATTTTCTATTTCATCCTGGTTCAGTCTTGGAAGGCTTCACCTTTCTAAGACTTTGTCAATTTTATCAAGTTTGTGTATTTTATTGGCATAGAGTTGCGTTTAGTAATCTCTTAGGATGCTTTGTATTTCTGCTGTGTCTGTTGTAACTTCTCCTTTTTCATTTCTAGTTTTATTGATTTGAGTCCTCTCCCTTTTTCTTGATGAGTCTGGCTAAAGGTTTATCAATTTTGTTTATCTTCCAAAGAACCAGCTTTTTGTTTTATTGATCTTTATTATTGTTTTCTTTGTTTCTATTTCATTTATTTCTGCTCTGATCTTTATGATTTCTATCCTTCTACTAACTTTGGTTTTTGTTTGTTCTTCTTTCTGTAGTTCCTTTAGGTGTAAGGTTAGATTGTTTATTTGAGATTTTTCTTGTTTCTTGGGGTAGGATTGTATTGCTATAAACTTTCCTCTTAGAACTGCTTTTGCTACATCCCATAGTTTTTGGATTGTCGTGTTTTCATTGTCATTTGTCTCTAGGTATTTTTTGATTTCCTCTTTGATTTCTTCAGTGATCTCTTGGTTATTTAGTAAGGTATTGTTTAGCCTCCATTTATTTATGGTTTTTATGGTTTTTTCCCTGTAATTTATTTCTAATCTCATAACGTTGTGGCCAGAAAAGATGCTTGATATGATTTCAATTTTCTTAAATTTACCAAGGCTTGATTTGTGACCCAAGATGTGATTATCCTGGAGAATGTTCTGTGTGCATTTGAGAAGAAAGTGTAATCTGCTATTTTCGGATGGAACGTCCTATAAATATCAATTAAATCTATCTGGTTTATTTTGTCATTTAAAGCTTGTGTTTCCTTATTAATTTTCTTCCTGGATGATATGTCCATTGGTGAAAGTGGGGTGTTAAATTCCCCCACTATTATTGTGTTACTGTCGATTTCCTCTTTTATAGCTGTTAGCATTTGCCTTATGTATTGAGGTGCTCCTATGATGGGTGCATATATATTTATAATTGTTATACCTTCTTCTTGGATTGATCCCTTGCTCATTATGTAGTGGCCTTCCTTGTCTCTTGTAACATTCTTTATTTTAAAGTCTACTTTATCTGATATGAGTATTGCTACTCCAACTTTCTTTTGCTTTCCATTTGCATGGAATATCTTTTTCCATCCCCTCACTTTCAGTCTGTATGTGTCCCTAGGTCTGAAGTGCATCTCCTGTAGACAGCATATATATGGGTCTTGTTTTTGTATCCATTCAGCTAGTCTATGTCTTTTGGTGGGAGCATTTAATCCATTTACATTTAAGATAATTATTGGTATGTATGTTCCTATTACCATTTTCTTAATTGTTTTGGGTTGGTTTTGGTAGATCCTTTTCTTCTCTTGTGTCTTCCACTTAGAAAATTCCTTTAGCCTTTTTTGTAGAGCTGGTTTGGTGGTGCTGAATTCTCTTAGCTTTTGCTTGTCTGTAAAGCTTTTGATTTCTCTATTGAATCTGAATGAGATACTTGCTGGGTGGAGTAATCTTGGTTGTAGGTTCTTCCCTTTCATCACTTTAAATATATCATGCCACTCCTTTCTGGCTTATAGAGTTTCTGTTGAGAAATCACCTGTTAACCTTATAGGAGTTCTCTTGTATATTATGTGTCATTTTTCCCTTGTTGCTCTTAATAATATTTCTTTGTCTTTAATTTTTGTCAATTTGATTACCATGTGTCTCTGTATGTTTCTTGTTTGGTTTATTCTGCCTGGGACTCTCTGTGTTTCCTGGACTTGGGTGGCTATTTCCTTTCCCATGTTAGAGTAGTTTTTGACTGTAATCTCTTCAAATATTTTCTTGGGTCTTTTCTCTCTCTCTTCTCCTTCTGCGACCCCTATAATGTGAATGTTCATACGTTTAACGTTGTCCCAGAGGTCTCTTATGCTGTCTTCATTTCTTTTCATTCTTTCTTCTTTATTCTGCTCTGCAGCAGTGAATTCCACCATTCTGTCTTCCAGGTCACTTATCCGTTCTTCTGTCTCAGTTATTCTGCTATTGATTCATTCTACTGTATTTTTCATTTCAGTTATTATATTGTTTATTGTATTGTTTATCATTTGTTCTTTAATTCTTCTAGGTGTTTTTTCTTTAATTCTTCTAGGTCTTTGTTAAACATTTCTTGCATCTTTTCGATCTTTGCCTCCATTCTTTTTCCGAGGTCCTGGGTCATCTTCACTATCACTATTCTGAATTCTTTTCCTGGAAGGTTGTCTATATCCACTTCATTTAATTGTTTTTCTGGGGTTTTATCTTGTTTCTTTATCTGGTACATAGCCCTCTGCCTTTTTATTTTGTCTTTCTGTGAATGTGGTTTTTGTTCCACAGGCTGCAGGATTATCATTCTTCTTGCTTCTGCTGACTGCCCCCTGGTGGATGAGGCTCTCAGTCATCACTTTTGTATCTCAATATCTTTTCCAATTAAAGCAAAAACAGGAAATTACCCAGAGCCATTCTGTTAATATATCTCAAAAAGTACTACTGCAGTTTATATGCAAATACCCCAATGGGGGGAAAAAAACCCATCATTTGCTCAACTGCCTAATTTTACATTCTGTGATGCTGGTCCCTACAACTACCACAAAATGCATAAAATTTCACTGTGATAATAATATTCAACAACAAAACTAACAAAATTAGCAAGAGTACCTAATTGCAGTTTTATTTTCACTTTATTGAGCAACTTCCTCACTGTGGCATTTTTGCAGCTCTCCATAGGTGCTCATAGCTTTTCTCTCTTCTGAAAAATCCTCTCTTGAAACTAAGAAATTCCCATTAGAAATTAGCTCCCAAGTGCTTTTAAATACCAGGAGATAAGATAGCCGTGTTGGTCTGCAGCCAAGTCTGGGACCAGCAAACCTTCAGCCTATATCTGCCCACTGCAGTGTAGGAGTCAGGATTAATGGTGAGTGACAAATCATCCCATCCCTCATCCTGAAATGTGCAGGGGACAGGAGAATTTTTACTGCTTGTAAGAAAGAAAGGGAAAGATTACCTAATGAAGCATGAAATCTCTTTAAAATGGTATAAAGCAAAATTTCAGGTATTCCATCATCACCTAATTACTACATCAAAGTGAAAGTGGCCTCATTTCTGCAAAGCATACACATATACACAAATTTAAGAGAATATCTCCAACATTTAGCTATTTATCCTCTACTTAATGAAGACGCAGTTCCTAATAGCATTTTGAATTGAAACAGCCATGATGTTTTTTTATAATGTCAACAATAGAAATATAGCAGTCATAAAAAACCACTGACACACTTGTATGGTTTGAATTGTTTAAATTCCCATGAAGGAGCAGATGAAAAAGGAAGCCAAAAGTTTATTTCACAACAGTTTTTCACCTTTATATTCACACTGAAATATTCATCTCTCCCCACTATGAACACAGCCACACATTTAAAATTTGCTGAAATTTACCCAATAGGGATTTACTCATCCAGATAAACATTATTCTTTTTGGGGTTTTTTTGCCTAGGAAAAAACCAACCTCCCTGAGCTCCCAAGTTCACAGGTAAAAACTACTCACAGGGCATTTCCTATGATGCACTATAGTCATCTGTTTTCGGGGTTGTCTCCCACACTAGCCTGAGAGACTCTGGAGTAATGAGACCATGATTACACCATTCTGCATCCTCAGCACCCAGGACAGGCTCTGGACCAATGCATTTTCTCTGCCTTTCTTTAAAGCAGTGGTTCTTTAAGTATGGTCCCCTAACTAGTGACACTAACCTTGCCTCAGAACTTGTTAGAGAGGTGCAGATCCTTCAGCCCAGACCTGACATACTGCATCAGAAACTCTGGAAGTTGGAGCCCGGATACCTGTGTTTTAATAAGCCCTCTACATAGAGCATGCATTCCAATGAGTGTTCAAATGTGAGAACTACTGCTTTAAAGAATGAATACCAAATCTCAAGACAATGAGAATTACATATCGTAAAGACTCTGATTTATCTAAATGTTAGTGATATCACTATAGTTTTTACATCATAGGAATATTCTGTTCCAATTATGATAAGCTTACTTACTAGGGGCTACCAAGTATTCTAAACAAATGGAGATGTATACTATAATCATGGATTACAAGTGTCAACATTGCAAAAATATAAATTCTCTCTACATTAATCTACAGATTGAATACAATCCTATTCAAAATTCGATAACTTTTTTGACCAGATCTGTGGAATTTGACATGTTTTTAAAATTGATATAGAAATTCAAAACATAAAGAGTAGGTAAAGCAATATTGAAAAATATGAATAAAGCTGGAGCACTTACACTACCAGATGCCATGAAGTTTTACAGGGCTATTGTCATTGAGCCAGCATGGTATTCTTATGAAGACGTGGTCAACTTCATTAATCATCAGGGGAATGAATATTAAAACCACTACTCACAACACCAGAATGGTAGTACATAACTCAGGCTGGGGAGAATGTGAAGCAACCCTGTTGGTTGCTGTGAAGCAGTACATTGCTGGTGGGAGGGAACATTTGTAAACATTTGTGAAGTAAAAATACTTTGGAGGGAATTCCTTGGTGGTCCATTGGTTAAGACTCAGTGCTTCCATTGCAGGGGGCACAGGTTTAATCCTTGGCCAGGGAATTAAGACCCTGAAAGCTGCGATGCACAACCAATAAATAAATAAATAAAATGGGTGATTAAAAAAACATTTGGGAAAGCTTTTAGGCAGGATCCACTAAAGCTGAACATATGTGTAATCTATGACTCAGCAATTCCAATGGAAGAGGAGGGGGAAGAGGAGAAGAGTCTGTTATCTTAGAACGCACAAACAGGTTAAGAAATAGAAGGTAGGGATTTCAAAGTGCCCCAGTGAGATAGGATTATCCCCTAACGCTTAAAATTTATCATCATCATCTGGGTTCATGGAAGTATCAGTACACAATGTGGGGGCACTTTGTCTCAAAGACTATAGCCTGGCAACTAGCTCATGAAGGGGAAAGCCCTTTTCAAGGGAAAGAGCCTTATGGGGTTGTGCAAAAGAGCTCTGGAGTTATCTTCTTCTGCGGGTCACCAGGAAGGCAGCCCCTTGCTCCAAAATGGGCCTCCCTTCATTCCCTCACATCATCAGAAAGGCCTTCCAGAAAAGGTCATTAACTCAGCCCCTAACATGTCCCAAGCCTTCCCTGTCCAGATGTGCAGATGCCCACTCTCCATTGACAACTGACTCAGATTTAAGTAGAAGGTATCACACAACCTCCTCCATGAAATACTATTTCAAAATCAGCATCCTTGTGGGGTGAATATCATTGCCTTAATTGTCATCGAAGACTTCAGAAATGCCAATTGAGAGCCCCAGGGACTTGTAGGTGTTCCTCAGCACTGAACCTGACCTCTGCATGACACCATGGCCTATGTATCCTTAAATGGGTATCCTATCTCTGAGATGCATGGGTTTCTATCTCACGGCCACCACCTTTTGACCTCCTTCAGCTGCTAATACCACTGGCCCTTATCCCACTGAGATGGAAAGAATAGAGGTGTGCGTGTGTGTGTGTGTGGGTGTGTGAGTGATAAGGCTGCCTAGGAAGGGACCTCAGTTTTCTTTGTACCTGAGGTCCTTTCACAGTGCCTGGACACTGCATAAGTGTTTGAGGAGTGACTGGAGGAGCCAGCATGTACCCAGTGTTGAAGAAAGAAGCCATCATTTCCAGGGTAATCACAGTGGAAATAGCAGGAGTGCTGTGAACAGCAGTCACTCATCATTCTTCTCTGCTCATTTAAGCAGGATCACGAATCGTTTCCACTTAAGCTTACATGCTGAAGGGTAATTGAGCTGTATGTCTTTAGCAGGTCCTGTCACCAGACTTCAGCCTGATTTATGAGAAAAATTTCCCAGGTTCCTTTGCTTTGTCTTCCTCTGGGTTCAATCCAAAGCAGAAAATAGTGAAAACAACTCCTGAAGATGGTATATTAAGTCAGGGAAGCAAAAATATGAAAGTAAGAGGCACCAAGCTCCCTACCCATGTGGATAGTCTGATTATTGAAAGAATAAAACCCAGTCATGAGGAAGATCCTAGTCTGAGAACATTTTCAAAGAAGGGAAAGCACAGGTGTTGAGACAGAGAATCCGTTGTGTTCTGAGGTATTGAGAAGCTTTCCATTAAAGGCAGTAGCAGAGGTCTCTTTCCTAGAAGGGAGTTGGGAGCTGGGCCAGGAAGCAGGGAAGAGACGTGAATTAGCAGAGAGTAGGAAGCCAAGGCTTGTGAAAAATCCTGAGAGAAACGGGGAGTTGGAACAGAGTGTGTATCTGTATATGGGAAGCGACGGTTAGTGATAGGTAAATTGATGAAATAAGAAAAATGATTGTGAGATATACCAAGCATGAAGGAGGGCATGTGTTGTTGGCAGTGCTTGAAAGCCAAGCACAAAATTAGAGTCCATGCAGGCAGATACCTGTACAGAAGCACGATGGGTGGCCTGCATCTGAAGAAGGCTCACCCAACACAGGGCTTCCCAAAGAGTTCATAAGGGAGCCCTAGCATTCTGCGGGTGTGAGGGCTCACTAAACTGAGAAGGAAGAAGAGGTGCTAGCTGGGCAAGAGCCTAGGTCCACGGCCCTCACTTCAATTACAACTGCTCTGCCATCCTTGTTTTCATGGACTGGGGGTGATGCACAGTGAAATTATTGCTAGCCTATTTGGGGGAAATTATTCAGGTGGATAAAGGGATTATACTAATAAAAAATTGGAAACAACCGTATGCCATTTTTATATAAGAGTACTGGCCTCAAGGGACCATAGACCCAAGTTTACCCACCACATCTCTAATCAGGATAGCATGAGAGAGAACCTTTTAGATATTTTGCAAAGCTGTCAGCTGCTTAAAGAGTGAGGACAGGGAGTAGAGGAGTGTTTTCTTTATTTTAATGGGAAATGAGAGTTTTATTTTATTATTTTTTTTTAGCCTTGGCCTAAAAAGGCCAGTGTGGAAGGAGGCCTTATCTTCAGACAACAAATAGATAGAGTGGACAAGATAGGATGCCTAGATAATGAAACTTCAGTGTGTATGGTGGGAGAGTAAGTGAAGGAAAACAGGGGATGACAGGTGTTTTGGGGGCACAGAAAGAGACAGGGTGCCTCAGTCATGGAAGGATGAATTATAACATGAGGTATAACTATCTAATTAGCTTTCTGATTTTGGATTTGGAGAATATAATTACCTTAACTGTAGCATTCCAAGCAACTTGTATACTAATGTGGGAAGAGCATTAGACTCTAAGCTGTTTGTCTCTGAGCACATCAGGTGGCCAAATTACTGGGTCTATGATTGTCTAATACCAGTTCCAGGGTTCATAGTACAAGTGAAGATCAGAATTCAGTGGTATTCTGAATTTAACATTAAACTCTAACACAGTAGAATAGAAAATAAACATATGAAAATACATTAATCATTAGGGAAACTGTAAAAACCACAAGGTGATACCTGTCAACTGAAAAATGCACAACTTAAAAGTTGAGAATTATGTTTTATTTGGCAGACAAAACTGAGGACGTAAGCCCAGGACACAGCCTCTCAGATAGCTCTGAGGGACAGCTCTGAAGATGTAAGGGAGGAGCCAGGATATATAGGAGTTTTTGCAACAAAGACCAGGCAGTCAGGACATCAAAAAATTACTGTTAAAGAAAATTAGATATCTCAAGGTAAGGAATTTAGCACTTTTCTATGTATGGGAAGATGCAAACTTCAGGGCTCATTGAAATCATTCCTTTGATATGTACCTCAGTTATCTGGGGCCAGTATCCTGTGCTATCTCATCCTGAGTCTCCTGAGGATGCACTGTTGGTGGGTGGATGCAGTGGCTGATGGCTTGATGGCAGGCAATCTTGTTTCTATCCTGAGTTGCCTCAGGGCTCACTATTGGGGAGGCTGTAATGTGATGGCTTGATGGCTGCAACATCTTTTGTTTACTGATATGGCAGGCAACATTTTTTCACTCACATACTTTTACACAAACACCAGAATTGCTAAAATGAAATAAAAGAAAAATACCTTTTCTTTTCTGGTGAGGATATAGAGCAATAAGTATTCTCTTATACTGCCAGTGAGAGTGGAAGTTGGCGCAACCACTTAAGAAAACCATTTCCCTATGTTTACTAAGCTGAATAAATGCATGTCCTATGACTCAGCCATTCAACTCCTGGTATATATCCCACAGAAATTGGTATATATGTCCATGAAAGAACATGTAAAGGGGTGATCATAGCAGCATTATTTATAATGATCATAAACTGGCAACAACTCAAATCTCCAGCAACAGTGGAATGGATAAATTGTATCACAGAGACACTGAGCAACTATTTCTGCTCTCCTTATCAAACAAGTTGCTTGGTTAAAGTTTATTCATATTTTGTTGGTTTTCCACAATTAAATTTGTATTGCTTTAAAATAGTACTTAAACAAAAACCAAAAGAGCGAAATCCACATAAATCCTATACTTATTATTTCTATTGAAGGGAAGGTTCTGTGGTTCCATGCAAAAGGAACTTTGAATATTTGATCTTCCCAGGCCACACAGCTCAGTAAATCCCATGGTTTCCTATCAAAGTCACCAACCTTTGAGCTGCCCTCAGAGGGCTCAGATAATTCCTTGTGCCTCTTCCATTTTCCACAGATATTTCAAGTTCATTCACTGGAAAGGACATGGGTTGTGAAGTCTATAATGCATTCCTATTTCTGAACACAACCTTCTCTCATGCCAGCCTCCCTGCAATACTTCTCTAACAACCTCACCTGTTCTTCATCCACATGGGAACATCTATGTGTCCTGTTGCCCTTCACATGAGTGGCTTACTCAATTTCCGCATGATGGGCACTGACTATTCAGAAGTATCTGCTGTACGGCTGCTGGGAATCAGTTCCTTGAGGTTGACCTTGGGCTGCCTGGAGCACTCTTGTATTCTCTGCTCCTCTCACTAGGGTAGGCTTGCAGCTGCCCTTTGAAACATTAGACCCCCATGACATATACACTGATTAATGCTATTTACTGTCTAGGATGTCTGAGGCCATCTGTGGAAGTGGAGAAACCCTATCTTTGTGAGGGAACTTGGCATCCCTGAGTAGGTTAAGGAGACTAGCCAATCCTGAGCTTGTAAAAGTGCCAGATGATGCCAGCATGATGTAAGTACAGTCCCCAAGGTACTTGCTGATTTTTGATTGTAAGCCTTATACTTTCTCCACCCTTCTGCCTGTATCCCACTGCTGAAGCTGACTTGCAGATCCTGATTTTGGGTGTTAGCAACGAGTGGTATGCCCACTCTATAAGGGCTATGAACTGAGAAAGGGCAGAAATGAACTTTCCTTGCTGATGTCAACAGTTTTCTGAGAATGGGAGAAGGGAGTGAATGTGAACAAATTCCATGGAGGGGAGAGTATGGTACAACTGTCCCATGGAAGGTTATCATCCTCCAATCTTTGGAAATATTCCCCCATCTGGAAACTAAACTGGGTTGGAGTGGGATATTAGAGGTGGAAATATATATTGGAAGTTTCTTACCCAGAAATCTGGATAATATGTTAACCAGCAATAGTACCATAATCTGAATTGAACCCTTTCCTCTGGCATCTACACCCCAACCATGTCCACCACCTTTGCACCTCATAAGCAGATGCTGTTGAGCTACTTTTGTTCCTTTCTCTGATTTACAGCAGTCTCAAAGATTGCTTTTATTACCAAATATATTCATCATGCCTCAATAATTTATCTCATTTTCCAAAAAGCAAGAGCTGCTGATCTCTGATTTTCACATAATTCTTTCCTAACCTTTCTTAAATGATCTATCAGTGACAATATTTACAAAGCTGTTATTCTCTCCCAAAGTCTAACATCTTTAAATGTTTGGGTCAAGTGGTCAAGCAATTTCTAAGCAACAGTGATGACTACAGTACCTGCCAGGCTGCCTTACTACACTTCCGTAGATTGGCTAGTAAGGAGAAGGAGCCCAATAGGATTTAAGCAGTTTATTACACAACAGGCAGCATGAGAATGAGCTTCACGTTCACATTGGTTCCCGCTGGTTCCCAAGTCCCTCATGGTGTCTTGTGTCACAGCTGAGGAACTCTGAATTTAGGAATCCCCCAACCTTATAAGGATACTGCTAGCAAATTGCCCATACTGTGCCCTAGAGGAAAACATTATCATTATTATTCTGGTTAGGAGATAAATCTGTCCTCTGACTCAGAGAGAGACATTAACTTTATCTCTCTGGAATGTCTGAGAAGGGAAGTCAGACATTATTACCCTGGAATGTAAGCAAATATGCTCCTTGAATTGGAGCAGCTCTGCAAATATCTTTGATAAAAACTGTCAATGCCATTCACTCAGATGTGCAGAAACACCAGGTCCATGGAGAATTATCTTCCAATAGTTTGTCACTTCCCACATGGTTTGAGTTTTATCACCTTATTTGCAACAGGAACCACCTTCGGGAGGAAAAATATCACTTGGATCAAAAAAAAGACATTTAAAAATTTTAACATTCCATCTTAATAAAACCTCTCGGTAAACTATGAACAGAAGATACACATCCTTAACTTGATAAGCATATAAATGAGAAAGAAACAGTATATAAGATGGTGAAACACTAGGATAATTCCAGCTAAGGTAAGGCAACCTGGATGCCTGATAGCACCATTTTGGTAAAGATTGCACTGGAGGTCCTATTCAATTCAATTAACAAAAACAAAAATAAATATAATAAAGAGATTGAATGTACAGTATGAAGACTACAGTAAATAATACTGTATTGAATGATGGAAATTTATTAAGACAGTAGATTTTGGATACTCTCATCACACACAAATAAGTGGTAACTTTGTGAGGATGTGATATGCTAATTAGTTTGACTGTAGTAATCATTTTACTTTTTATATGTATATTGTCATTACAATGTGCATTTTAAATAGATACAATTTTATTTTTTAAATTGCCCAAAAAATAGGAAGAGCAAAATTTTATCATGATGCTCTAAAAATTTGATTGTCCACCAAGAGAAGTGAAATGTAGGTGAAGCAATAGAAAAATACCAAAAGTTTAAAAACAGCACTTATTTAGTTGGAATTATGTCACATAAATATATGAAATTCTATAGTTTTGTAATATGTGATCAATCACAAAATGGAAAATAGTAAAAAAAAATGAGTGCGTTTAAAACAATTACAAATTATGTCTAACAATAAACTTACAAGAAGTGTTCCATTGCTAAACAAAATAACATACAAAACTTTACTGAAGGCCAAGGAAAATCTGAACATATAGATATATCATATTCTAATAAGACCTGCATGACATATGAGAAAATTTTAAATTTTATAATTGACCTTAAATGTGATTTAGATGCATATGCATGGCTATATAAGAGATACATAACCAAGATAGTACTGAAGAAAACAAAATAATAAGTGTGAAATTGCCCTCAGTAATAGTAAACTTAATGCAGCAATTAAGCAATGTGATTCTGGCATAATAATTGGCAAATTAATTAATGAAAAAGAATAGCGGGTCCAGAAATCAATCCAATTATACATGAAAAAGTCATATATATGCCATAGGGGAAGGAAAAGAAAAAGAAACTGGAAGAGATCATCTGCATTCTAGAGAAGCAACAGAATTAATTTCTGCAGGAAATTTTCTTATCTCTGAAACAGATGAAGCCCTATAGAGCCACATCACCTCCACCCCGGCTATCAGCTCTGGAAGATCCCAGGGAGGGATGGCCAACTGAATCCAGTGGCATTTCCTTATTCTTTCTCAGGTGACTGGGAGATAAGGACCTTGGTTTGAGATGGGGAGGCCTCAGACCAGCAAAAGATCCTAAGCCCTGACTGTAGCTAAGGGGATGACCCTAACATGAGGACAAAGGCCATACTAACACCATATATATTGGACCCTATAGAGTCTGGTTGGTCCCTGCTATCACCACTGGGAGGTCCCAGGAAGGACTGTCAGGATGAAACTCCCCAACTTCCTCTTAAGAGGTCTCCTGGAGGTGAGAGCTAAGGTCTGAGAAGGCAGGCTTCAGGTCAGCAGAGAAGAAGAAGCCCATTCTATTCCAGGACTCAAGTTGAAGACTCAGGGGACCACCCACTCTGAAACAGTGAGGATATCACAGAATCCCACCCCTGCTGTCAGCCCCAGAAGGCCCCTGGCAGTGGTAGCAGAATGAAGTGTTTTTTCTTTTTTACTTCCTTGCAGAGATCTTAGGGAGGTGAAGCCTTGGTTAGAGAGGTGGGGGTATTCAGGTCAGCAGATGAGAAGGAACCCATTCCCTGCCAGGAGCCAAGATGGGGATGCTGAGTGGGAATGAAAGGGACAACCACTCCAGAACAGAGGGTGTCCCACAGAGTCTGATCCCTGCTATCAGCCATGGGAGGCCCCAAGCAGTGCTGCCCTTCTGAAGCTTCCCCTCACTTCCTCCTCAGGGACCTTTGTGAAGCTTAGACTTGGTCTGAGGGGTCAGGCCTCAAGTCAGCAGAGGGAAGAGTCTTAGATCCTGCCAAGAATCTAGGTAACGGACTTGAGAGGGGATTGAGGAGGCCATCCAAGCCATAAGGGAAATGGGTGTGGGGGAAGGTGCACAGATCCTCATTCCTGATATCTACACTCAGAGGCATAGAGTAGAGGTGACTGGAAGACATACATGATTATTTTCTACTTTTTTTGTGAGGTGGGGCCTTTGTCTGAGAGGAGAAGCATCAGGTCAACAGAGGAAGGAATCTCAGGTCCTGTTAGGGGTCAAGGTGAAGATTTGCCAAATTCAGCAGTTCCTAAGCATCCTCACATCTGACACCAACTGCAAGTTTGAGAGTCCTCAAGACCATCCTCATGTTTGATAATTCACTAGAAGGGCTAACAGAATCCACTGAAAGCTGTTATACTCACAGTTCTGGTTTATTGAAAAGATACAGACTAAAATCAGCCAAGAGAAGAGATGCATGGGGCAGAGTCCAGGAGAGTTATACGCATTCCACATACAGAGCTTCCAGTTGTCCTCTCCTCATGGAGTCATGGACAGTGCTAATTTCTGCTGACAGCAATGTGTGAAATATACATGGAGAATTGCTAACCAGAGAAGCTCAATTGAGCCTTGGTGTCCTGAGTTTTTATTAGAGCTCAGTCATGTAGATGTGGTTGACCACCCATGTAGCTAACTTTTCCTTCAGCTCCTCTTGAGATGGGACTCATACCATGTGCCCCCACCCACCATAAAGCATTGCTAGCATAGACTACTCATATGGCCCAAGGCCCCCAAATAAACAAAGACACTTTTCTCAGGCAGGACATTACAAGGGCTTAGGGATTACCTCCCAGGAGCCACAGGCAAATTTCAGACCTTTCTTTGGGCAAGGTTAATTCTTTACCACACCACAGTACCTACAGAAAGATGAAGGGGACCACCCGTCCCTGAACAGAGGGATCCCCACAGAGCCCCACCAATGCTGTCATTCCTGGGAGACCCTGGGCACAGCTGCCCAGTGGAGGACCCCCCTCACTTCCTCTTCTGGAGTCTCATGGAGGTGATGCCTTCGTTTGAGAGAGCTGGCCACAGGTCAGAAGATTGGATGGCGCTCAGGCCCTGCCTTGAGTCAAGGTAAGGACCTTGATTGAGGACTGAGGGGACTGCTCACCCCAGATCAGGCAAGAGCCCACATAACATGGCACCTGTTGTCCACTCTGGGAGTGCCTCCCTGCTGCTTCCTTTTCAGAGGTATCCAGGAAGTGAGAGCCTTGGTCTGAGGGGGCAGGTCTCAGGTCAGCAGATGGCAGCGGGTGCAGTTTCTGCCTGGCGTTAAGGTGAAGATCCTGAATGAGGACTGAGGGGACTGCCCACCTCATAACACAGTTGGCCCAATAGAACCCCATCCCTGTTTTCAGCCCTGAGCCCTGGGAGATCCTGGGAATTACTTCCTTTAACCTGAGGTATCTCTTCACCTCCTCCTTGGAGTATCAGAAGATGGGCCAACAAATAAAACAGGATATTTCTGGCTGTGAGCACCTTCAGAGCCCAGGAAATAGAGCTTAAGCTCTTCACTAACCCTGCCAAGTAAAGTCTTGGTGTCCAGGAGTATGAGGGACAAGGTAGGCAGCCATGACCCATGAGACTAACATGCACACAAGAAGACTAAATCTACCCCAGTCCTTCCATATATTCTCACACCTCCACAGGAAATGGGGAGAGATCATTTAAACTTCTCTCCTAATTCTGCTATAGACATATGGGGGTTTGGGGTTGAGGAGCAGACTTGAGCTTTCTCTGTGGAGAGTGGAGAGGGTGGTGGTTTAAATGGAAACAGCCTCAGTTGAGGGGGACAGGCCCTAAGAGGAGCCAAGGTAATGACCCCTGAATGTGGACTGAGTGCCCCACCATCTGAAACTACTTCTGTTAAGGCTGGGAAGCACAGGACAGGACTGGTAGTCTGAAGCCTGAGAAGCTTCTTTACTTTCTCTTTAAGGGTCTCAGGGGACAGGATGATCATAAGGACCAGAGCCTGGCTGAGGTCTAGATCAGTATTCTGAAGAACAAAAAGCAGGGATGGCCTTCTTCCAAGCCATTGTGGAGATTCCTTGCTGAGGCCACTCACACCTCCTTCACTTCATCCTCCTGTTGCCATTTCCACCCTTCCTCTGGGTCCCCATCTCCAGCCCTGCTACCCACATTCTTCTCAAGGCCCCTACAAGAGGCCTGCTTCAAGGTCAGAAGAGTTGATGCAGAGCCCACAAGAAATGCTGCCAGGCCTCAGGTGAGAATCAGGCTTCTGAGGCCTAGGAGGGGGCCTTCTCCCCACCCTCCTATTATCAGATCATAGGTCTCTTAAAGGGGGAACCTACTGATGGGACATTGTGCTTCTCAGCATCTTTAGAATCCCCATTTCACCTCCACTGCTGCCTTAGCCACCTCATGGAGCAACTCAGATGACGGATCCAGCAGCCAAAAGGAAAAGGAGAGCGTATGCATGTCATTGGCCTCACTAGTTACTGAGTAAAGGCCCAGGAACATTTTGAACAATAAGATGGCTGACTTAGAGGTGTTCCTGCTGCTCAAAAACCAGATGACAGAGCCCATGACCCAACAGTACAAGGATATCACCCAACAGTACAAGAATTGCTTCCCTGAGATCCTGAGGAGAATCTCTGAGAGCTTGGAGTTACTCTTTGGCCTTAAGTTGAAGGAAGTGCACAGAGGTGCCAGGGAGCAATGTGACATCCTCATCAACAAAATGGACCCTCACCTGTGCTGAGGGACTGAATGATGACCAGGACTTGCTCAAAACTGCCGTCCATCCTGGACTTGATCTTCATGAAGGGTAACTGCTTCTGAAGAGGTCATCTGGAACATGCTAAGCAAGTTGATGTTACATCCTGGGAGGAAGAACATT
Source organism: Phocoena phocoena (assembly GCF_963924675.1). Taxonomy (NCBI): domain Eukaryota; kingdom Metazoa; phylum Chordata; class Mammalia; order Artiodactyla; family Phocoenidae; genus Phocoena; species Phocoena phocoena. The sequence continues at coordinate 44,401,682 of NC_089240.1, read as the reverse complement.
ATCTTTGGGGAGCCCAGAAAACCCATAAGAAGATTTTGTGCAGCAAAATCTGAGACAGATACACAACAGTGATCTTATAAGCTACCAATTCCTATGGGGCACTTGTACCTATACTGAAACCAGCAAGATGAAGGTTTTGGAGTTTGTGGATGAGATTAATAATGTTGATGTCTGAAGGTCACAGTATGAAGAGGCCTTGAGAGAGGAGGAGGAAAAAGTCCAAGCCAGAATTTAAGGCAATATTGGTACTGATACCACGGCCAGTTCTGGAGCCAGGACTATTGCCAGTGGTGTAGCTAATGCCAGTTCTATGGCCAGCAGCAGACACAAGTGAAGGTTGAGGCATATTCTTTGTGTTTGGAGTGGACAATCAAATATGCTACACTGAGAAGTCATGAAGAGCTGAGTGTGTGAGGGGACGATAGTATATTCCATTGGTATTTGCTATGGACTGAATTGGGCCCCCACCCCCGCCAATTCATATGTTGAAGTCCTAACCCCACTGTGACTGTATTTATAGATAGAACCCCTAAGGAGATAATTAAGATTAAATGAGGTCATAAGGGTGGGCCCTAATCCAATAGGATTAGTTCCCTTATAAGAAGAGACACCAGAGATTTCTCTCTCTCCCCATGCGCATGCACTGAGGAAAGGCCATGTGAAGACACAGCGAGAACGCAGCTGTCTGCAAGTTAGAAAGAGAGTTCTTACCAGAAACTGACCATACTGTCACCCTGATCCAGCTACCAGCCTTCAGAACTGTGAGAAAATAAATTTCTGTTGTTTAAGCCACAATGGTATTTTGTTATGACAGATTAATCAGATTAATAAAGTATTCCTGTTACACTTGGGTAAATTAGTGATTTATCTGTTGTTTAGTATCTTTTAGCATATTGTCCAAATAGAATGTTCAATTCACTTCAGACTCTGTAGGTTTATGTATGGAATGGGTCAAACATTCTGTTGTTCTTTTCCAGATATTGAGTAAAAGTTTCATTATTTTGGGAAAGTTTCTATCATATTCTGTGATATGGAACAGATTACATGGTATTGAAAAAGGCTGCTTCTTATGCAAGAAATTCACCAGTAAATAGTTGGGAATAGGGGAGAAAATATAAATATGATTATATCCTGGCTTTCCCCTTCTCTTTTATTTTGTTGTTTTTCAAAATTGATATACACATGAATTTGCTTAAGTACTCAAAAATATAGAGAAAATAAAACCTGATAAATTAAATATAATGCCCATTTTATCATTTATTCATCAAACACTGATTGAATATCTGCTATGTGTAAGTGAATTTGCTCAGTGCTGGAGGTATAAGGATATATAATATATCACCAAAGACAAAGATAGGAAAATATAAGCCTCAAATTACTAATATTGGTTAAAGGGGATAGTGTAGGAAGAAGGTAAGAGGAAGTAGGGCAAACTGCTTTAATTGTTCACAAAAAATCCCAAGTATGCAAGTTAATTACACACACACACACACACACACACATATTTGTATGAGTGTGTGTATATATAGAAAAAGAGGTACATTAAAGGATTGTCACTATATTTGCTATTGCTGTCATTACAAACTACTACAAACTTAGTGTCTTAAAACAAAACCCATTTATTATCTCACAGTTTTCATGGTCAGAAGTCTGGGAACAGTATGGCTTAAATGGGTTCTCTGCTTAGGGTCTCAAAAGGCTGAGATCAAAGTGCAGGCAGGGCCACATTCCTTTCTGGAGACTCTGGGGGAAGAATCTGCTTCTAAGCTCATTCAGATTTTTGGCAGAATTTAATTTCTTGTGGTTGTAGGACTGAGGCTCCCATTTCTCACTAGCTGTCAGCCAGGGTCCTTCCTCCCAGGAACTTCAGACTGCCTACATTCCTTCTCACATGACTCCATCCTCAAAGAAGCAACAGCCTATTGTGTCCTCATGCTTCAGATTTTTCTGACTTCCTTTTCTGTTTCCACCATGTACTTTTAAGGGTTCATGTGATTATAGCAGGATCACCTTAAAAATCCAGGATAATCACTCTATCTTAAGGTCAACTGACCAGTAACTTTAATTACATCTGCAAAGTCCATTTTGTTATGAGATACAACATATGCATGGGAATGAATAACACTAAAGAGTGAAGATTGATTATGGGGGCCAAACTTGTGCCTCTCATGGTCAGCAAAATATTAATTGCTATCACTTCAAAGTAGAGAAATTTCAAAGTGGAGAAATACTTTGAAATGATCTTTACTTTTACTCACATGCATTCCTGAGTTGTTTGAATTTTAAAATAATTCACATGTACTAATTATAATTGGGGGGAAAGGCTATTTATTCCATAGGGAAATAAAGTACACTAGGGTAAGAGGCCTGGCTCTTCATTATGGATTATTGTTTGGTGATGTGTGTGGGAATTCTACAGCTACCCAGTAGCCTTGCATCTAAAGGATGTTATTCCACTCTGTTACTCCCTTGCTTAAGATTATTCAATTTCTTCCTTCACTTTCACAGTCTGGGAAATGGCAAGATCCATTTTTGTGAATTAAAGCCTAGGTGGGTATCTGTATATCACTCCATCCCAGGTGCCCAAGATGGTGTACTGAGCCCTTGAAGCAGGTCACAAGGCTTGAATTTTCCAGGCCATTTCCAAGAAAAGATCATTTCAGCAGAGTCTTACGGAGATAAGCAGCCCCAGAAAAGCCCATGTTTTTCACAGTCCTTTGGAAGAGAACAGGGGGACTAGTCCCCAAGTATTATGTGCCTGGTTAACAGGCCAATGTATCTCCTTCCCTGGCCACTCTCAGGCCCATACAGAGGGAGAGGAGAGCAAACCCATATGTCTGCTTGTATTTTCAAGGTTAGAGGTTAGCATTTCCGGGAATCCAGTCTTCCAGGTCAAAATGATTTCTGCTTTCCCATAAGAGAGCATTATAAATGAGATCGTCAGGGAATGAAGCAAGTGCTGCATGTCCTTTTTGATAACTGGTGAGGTGACTGACTTGAATACTTTCTGTGGAGGAAGGGAAGTGTCGTATGCCCCACTACAAGCTTTGTGGGGTTACCCTCAAGTTCCGAGCTCAGCACTGTATGGGGATGAGAAGAGGTCTGAAATATAGCCAGGGCCATTCTTGGCCACAGCTGAGCGCAGGCTGCACAGAAGGCCTCTGTTCTGAGCAGGAAGGGTCTATTTGGGACAGACTTTGCAGAGACACTATGAATTTTCCTAATATGGGAGGGGCCTACTACAGGCCTTCTTTTAGGTATAGGGTAGAATATAACTCCATGTAAGGAAAATGAAAAAAAATGTTGATATGTGTCTATATTTACACATCTAAATATCTAGCTCTGCAGGGAGTATAGGCTGGAGCATTCATAGTTGTTACCTCTGGCAGTGGTGTTGGGGGTCAGGAGAATATGAGGGAGATCATCCTCATTTTACACTCATTTTTGCCATCTGAAATTTTTAACAGGTGCTTGTAATATGGAAGAGAATGACATTAATATCAAGGCCTAGCAGCTTGTCCCTTGGTTTTGTGAGACCTGTCCCTCTTCCCTGGTCTGTGGTCATGACCAGAGTCTTGGCAGTGTCTTCCAACCTTTGGTTGGACTCTCAGTGCCAGGCTTAGTAGCCTCTGCTATTCGAAACATTGTTTGCTCCCTCAAATGGCAAGTTCTGCATGGAGCCCGCCACACCAACTAAGAACTTAGGGTAATTAGATGAGATCTTTCATCCTAGAGAAAGTGAATAGCAACTCAGACTTACCATATGGGAAGGCAAGCAGCAAAATCACCAGTTGTACATCATGCTTCAGGAAGATGTGATGATCAGGGAAGTCTAGAGGGAATCCCTGGCAGCCACCAGTTGAGTTGCTCACCGTGCAGAAAAAAAGTAGTGAGTGGTCTATACCTTGCAATGATCTGCCTTGGCCCACCCTTAGACTGCAGAAAGGACCTTGATCAAAAGTTGATATATGTCTGATGTGTGGTTCAGATCTCCTCATCATTCTTTCTCTAGTTTTTCCTTTTGCTGGGCCTCCTGGCCTTGTCTGACATTTCCAGACTCAAAGTCATGTTTCAGCTTTGCTGAGCAGAATGGTAACAACAACAAAGCCCCAAACCTAAGAGATGATGTTGGAAATACTTCCATTGCATTTAATTGAGCTAAAGCCTGTTGTTTTTCAAATATCTAGTAGCCTATTATGGTTTGTAAAAGAAAATATACAAAAACACACTTATTATATGGATATGAGATTGCATTTAATTGAGCTAAAGCCTGTTGTTTTTCAAATATCTAGTAGCCTATTATGGTTTGTAAAAGAAAATATACAAAAACACACTTATTATATGGATATGAGATTATTTTTATTGTGAGATATAATATTATATTATAGATATACACACACATGTCTGTATATGTCAAGAAATAGTCATTAGAGCCTCCCAGATGTTTCCTGTGTTTCTTTTCCACTCACTAAGTCTTCATTTTTAAGGATAGCATTAAATATGTATCAGTAAATGGCAGTATACAATATAAAACATATGTGTGCATTTAAATAATAATTACAAAGCATACACTTGTGTAACTATGACCTAACTTAAAGATCACGTCATGTAATTTATAAACCCTTAGTGTGCCCCTTCTCAACTACATCCCTACTCCATCAAACCTAAAGGTACCCCTTTCCTGGCCTTTGTAAAAATCTTTACCTTGCATTTATTGATATTTGTACCATCTTCACATACACCCCTAAACACGATAGTTTTGTCTGTTCTTAAACCTTTTAACATGCAATCATACTCTATGTTTACTCCTTTTGACTTACTAATTTTGCTCACTCTAATAAAAGTTGTTTATCTTGATGCTAGTAGCTATAATTTCCTCATTTGTTATTGTTGCATAAATTCCATTCTATGAACATTCCAAAGTATATGCACCAGTTCTAATAATGAGGAGCATTTGTGTTGTTTCCAGTTTGGGAGTATTACAAATAATGATGCTACGAATAGCATAAAATAACTTCACATTAAAAGAACTCTCAGATATTTGACACTTTAGTTCTCAGTATTTCTAATGTCTTAAATGACAGCTTTACTATTTAAAAAAATTCTTATACATGTATAACCAAAGGTAAGAGATTTTTAACTTTTGACAAAAATGTTTAATGTTCACAGAACAATCATAATTTTTCCTACTGATTATCACAATTGCTCTGCATAGCTTCAGCTTGAATGGTCTTCAACTACCACGCAAAGCAAAGACTGCCTGTACTATTGAATATCTTCCTACCTTTTTCTTCCTCTTTGGTATTCTTAACCTATTGCACTACTGCATAATATTTAAAATCGCCTTGTCAAATGTCACATACAATGATTGTTGGGATTTTTGCTTGTGATTACATTGAATCTTTAAAATAATACAGAGAGAACTGATATCTTTACAATATTGAGTTTCTCAGTCAGTGAACATAGTAAATTTCTCTATTTGTTGAATGATTATTATCTGTATTGCTTTCCTATGTATTAGTTTGCAGTAACAAAGTATCACAAACTGGGTTGTTTAAATAACAGGACTTGATTGTCTCGTGATTCTGGAGGCTAGAAGTCCAAAATCAAGGTATCAGCAGGGTTGGTTCTTTCTGAGGGCTGTAAGGGTGAATCTGTCCCATGCCTCTCTCTTTTGCTCTTTTGCTTGTCTTGGTATTCTATGTATGTTTCTTTTTCCAGATTTCCCCTTTTTATAAGGACACCACTCATACTGGATTAGGGTACACCCTAATAACTTTAGCCTAACTAATTACAACTGCAATGACCCTATTTTCAAATAAATTCTCATTCTGAGGTACTGGGGGTTAGGATTTCAACATATGAATTTGGGGTGGTGGTGAGGGGCACAATTCAACCTACAGCAGCATCTCTGAATAAAGTTTTATAATTTTTCCACATAGGTCTTTACTTTCTTAGATTTATTCTCTGATATTTGTGTCAGTTATCAATTTATTGCCTCTCAGCTTGGAATGATACTTTAATATATGATCTGTGATTTTAAAAATGTATTAATAATTCCATTAAGCATTTCTCCTTTTAAGTAAGCACAGTGTTAAGCTTTCCCAGTAGATGGCAATAGAGGGACATTGAAAGAGAGGCTTTCCTTCAAGTTCCAACTGAGGCAGGGTGAGTCCACTGTGTAAGTGTGAGGTCAGCTAGTAGACTTCTGCCCCAGCCACAGGCCCAGAACTCAGGATCCCTCAATGACCTTGCAGCTTCTGTCTAGCAATAATCTGTCCACGGAACCTCTCAACACAGAAACGGGAACACCTAAGACTCTATGCCAGAATGCTTCTTTTTTTATGTTTTTAAAATTTTTATTTATTTATTTTTTAATCATGTAACATTTTAATTTATTTTTATTTATTTTAACTGGAGTATAATTGCTTTACAATGTTGTGTTAGTTTCTGCTGAACAATAAAGTGAATCAGCTATATGTATACATATATACCCTCCCTCTTGGACCTCCCTCCCTGCACCATCCCACCCAACTAGGTCATCACAGAGCACCGAGCTGAGCTCCCTGTGCTATACAGCAGGTTCCCACTAGCTTTCTTACCAGCATGTTTACTCAAAGGCCTCCCTCCTGTGCCTGTGTCCCCAAAGGCCACTCACCCACACCAGTGCTCTGATTCTTCTGCAGGCCACAGCACAAGTCTGCCTGTGGCCTGAAGGGATCCCATCCTCTCTATCCACCCACTGTACATCCAAGTGACCAGTTTACTGATCACCTTCTCCCTGCCTACACTCCAGAGGGGTGTATTGCCTTCTACTTGTCCAGAGATTGTAGACCAGTAGCAGCCTGGCTAAACCAGCCAATTTCTCTGCTATACAAAGGACTAGACTCTTGGCCCTAGGGTATCATATAGAGTTTCTTAGTATCTTATAGTTATTCTTTTTTCACAGCTAATAATAATTTGTATCAAATTTACCCTCTTTCTTCTGCTGTGTGATGTGTCTTTCCTGATTAGACCCATACTGACATAGTACTTCATATTTCTGATGAAATTGTTGTTCCTACATTTCAATTTTATTCATTCTCTATCTCTCATTTGCAGATGTATAGGGTTGCAAATTATATATATATATATATATTCCAATATCCATAGTTTAGTCTATAGATTATTTTGAGTTTTCTAGTTCATAATCACGTCACCTATGAGTAATGACAGATTTATCTCTCCATTTATAACCCTTATACTTTTTATTATTTTTGCCTTACTGAAAGAATTAATATCTCCAATAGCATTGTCAAGAAGAACTATTTCTCAATCTCAAAAGGAAAACTTTTAATATTTCACCATTTACAAGGATGTTGTAAGGATTTTTAAGATAAACTTTATTGGGTTAAGAAAGTTCCTTTCTATTTTTAAATATCTGAAAAAAATGTTATGAATGAAGCTTGACTTTTGTCAGACATATTTTTACTACATGTATATGATTTCCATGCTCTATTCTGTTAATATGGTGGATTACAATAATTTATTTCCAACCTTGGTCTTGATGTATCACTTTGTTTATACTTGCTGAATTTATTTGCTAATATTTTCTTGATGATTTTTCAGCTATTTTCATGAATGTAATTCATCACTTACTCTCCTTTACTTATAATATGTCCATTGTCATATTTACTATGAAAATTATTCTTACCCCACGATATGAATTGAGGTAAGGATAATTCTTACCTATGTTATAATTCTTACCTCTCCTATGTTCCTTGGAAGGCTTTGTAGAAGACTGGGATTACTTTCTCCTTTAATATTTGGTAAGCCTAGAATATTTTATTTTTGCTTGAATTATTTTGTATAGATTTTTAAAAAATACTTATTCATTTGTTTTAATGGCTATAGTCTATTCATGATTTCTGTATCTTCTTGAATCAAGTTTGTTAAGTTATATTTTTCAAATTAAAAAAAAACTTTATTTATTTATTTGGCTGTGCCAGGTCTTAGTTGTGGCACACGGGACCTTCATTCCTGGTTCAGGATTTTTGTTGCAGCATGCGGGATTTTTGGTTGCAGCATATGAATTCTTAGTTGCAGCATCTGGGATCTAGTTCTCTGACCAGGGATCGAACCCGGGCTCCCTGCACTGGGAGTGCGGAGTGTTAGCCACTGGACCACCAGGGAAGTCCCTCAAATATTTATTAATTGATTTAAATTTTCAAGTAGGTTGTCATAAAATTTTGCATATTTTCTCATTATTTTTAAGTTTTTATTTTGAAATATCACACATATACAAAATGTGAATGAAATATAGATATGCATATAAAAATGAACACCTATAGATTACCACCAAGGTCAAGAAATAAAACATTGCCAACATTCTTGAAATCCCCATGTGCCTCTTCCTTGCTACACGCATCACCTTAACTCCTTGAAGTATCCACTATTCTTTTTTAGTAATTACTTTGCTTTGCTTTGTAATTTTCCTACATATACATATCTCTGAAACAATATAGTTTCATTTTCCATGTTTCTTAGACTTATATAAAAGAAATCAGAATGTATGTGTAATTTGTGTTTGGCTCAACTTACCCAACATTATATTTGTGAAAAACATTCATGTTATTGCTGCATAATGTTCCATTATATTAACATACCAAAATGTATTTGTGCAGCCCACTGTTAATGGACATTTGGGATTTTCCAGTTTTTAGCTATCATGAAAAATGCTGCTATTAATATTCACGCCTATGTATCCTTCTGCACAGATGCATACTTTTCTGTTAGGTACATACCTAGAAATGAAATTAGTGAGTCATAGGAGAGTGATAGTGAGTCATAACCTCAACTCTGCTAGAAAATGCCAAAATGTTTTTCAAAGTGGTTGTATCCTTTTACACTCCTGCCAGCAATATGTAAAAATTCTTGTTCTCCACATTGGTGACAACACTTAGTATTGTAAGATATTTTCATTTTGAGCAGATAGATGGTTTTCTCATTGTGGTTAAAATTGCTTTTCCCTGTGGGGTCTGGATCAATAAGGAGGAGTAGGAAGATCCTGAGCTCACCTCCTCCCACAGGCATACCAATATTACAACTACTTACAGAGCAACTGTCTCTGAGAATGACCTGAAGACTAGCAGAAATGATTTCTCACAATTAAAAACACAAAGAAGGAACCATAACAATATGGGTATGAGGGGTGCAGATGTGTTCTCGCCAGGAACCACAACCCGGTGCAGCAACCCACAAAGAGGAGGAAAATCACAACCATGGAAGTCCTCCCCAAGGAGCAAGGAATCTGATCCCCACATCTTGCTCCCAAGCCCAGGGGACCTGCACCAGGAAGACGAGCTCTCAAAACATCTGGCTTTGAAAACCAGCAGGACTTATGTTCAGGAGGGTCAGAGGTTATAGGAAATTAAGACTCTACTCTTAAACGGCATGCACAAAATCTCACTCACTCTGAGTCACAGTGCAGAGATAGCAGTTTGAAAGGTGCCAGGGTCAGACCTACTTGCTGATCTTGGAGAGCCTCTAAAAAGAGACAGGGCAGCTGGCACTCCCCATGGGGACATAGATGCTGGCATCGGCCATTTTTGTGATCTCATTCTACTGTGCTGACACTGGTGCTGGTGGATCCCATTTTGGAATCCTCCTTCTAGGTTATTAGTCCTGGGGGCATGCCACACCCACCAGCATATCTACAGCAGTTGTGTACCACTGGGCCACACAGTCAGCTGTCCCCGCAGGAGTTGCATGCTGTGGGGCCTCACAGCCTGCTGCACTGGGGGCCTGCCCCCACCAAATAGTGCACCCATAGCTCTTGCACACCATTGGGTATCACAGCCAGCTGCCCAGAGGCCTGCCTAGCCTGCCATCATGCCAGCAGTAGTAGCATGACACTGGCTGCACAGCCAGCCATGATGGGGGTCTGCCCTACACACCCATGTGCCTGGAGGAGTCGCATGCTGCCAAGACTCACAGCCAGCTGCAGTGGGGGCCTATCCTGCCCACCAGCAAGCTTGCAGCTGTTGCATGCTGGTGGATCTAATGGACAGCTGTGCTGGGGGCCTGCCTTGCCCACCAGTGTGTGCATAGCAATCAGCCTTGCCACAACAGAAAGGCACACACAACCCACATAGGGAATACTCTTGAAGTATTTGACTCTGGTGGCCAGAGAGGACCATGCTGCTAGGCCCCGTAGGACATCTTCTACAAAAGGTCACTTATCCAAGATCAGGAGATGTAATGAAACTACCTAACAAAGAAATAAACACAGAGAACTAGGCAAAATGAGGAGATAGAGAAATATGTTCCAGATTAAAGAATAGGACAAAACCTCAGAAAAAGAGCTAAATGAAATGGAGATAAGCAATGTACCCAATATAGAGTTATAGGGTATGATCATAAAGACGCTCACCAAACTTGGGAGAAGAACAGATGAGCACAGTGAGAACTTTAACAAAGAGGTAGAATATACAAAAAGAAACCAATCAGAGTTGAAGAATACAATACCTGAAATGAAAAATACACTATAGGGAATCAGCAGTATATTAGATGATATAGAGATCAGTGATCTGGAAGACAGAGTAGTGAAATTACCCAAGCTGAAAAGAGAAAAAAAAGAATTAGGAAAAATTAAGATAGTTTGAGGGACTTTTGGGACAACAACAAGCATACTAATATTTGCATTGCAGGAGTCCCAGAAGGAGAAGAGAGAGAAAAGGGGGCAGAAAACTTAGTTGAAGAATTAACAGCTGAAAATTTCCCTGATCTGGAGAAAGAAACAGACATCTAGGTCCAGGAAGCACAGAGAGTCTTAAACAAGATGAACCCAAAGAGGTTCATAACATGACAAATTATAATTAAAATGTCAAGAAATGAAAGATGAAGAGAGACTCTTAAAAGCAGCAAGAGAAAAACAACTAGTTACATAAAAGGAAACTCTGAGAAGACCATCAGCCAACTTTTCATTAGAAACTTTGCAGGCCAGAAGGGCATGGCATCACTTATTCAAAGTGGTAAAAAGGAAAAATCCTACAACCAAGACTACTCTACTTGGCAAGGTTGTCATTCAGAATTGAAGGCAAGATAAAGAGTTTTACAGGCAAACAAAATCTAAAGGAGTTTATCAATACTAAACCTGTCTTACAAAAAATGTTAAAAGGACTTTTTTAAGGAGAAGAGAAAAGGCCATAACAAGAAATATGAAAATTATGAAAGGCAAAATCTCATTGGCAAAGGCAAATATACAATAAAGGTAGTAGATCAACCACTTATAAAGTTAGTAGGAAGGTTAAAAGACAAAAGTAGTAAAATCATCTGTATCTACAGTAAGCAGTTAAGGGATAAAAAATTGTAAAATATGACATCAAAAACATAAAACATGGGGGGATTAAAAATGTAGGACTTTTAGAATGCATTGGACTTAAGAGATCATCAACTTAAAATGCTCAGTTATATACACAGGCTGTTACATATGAGCCTCATATTAATCACAAACCAAAAATCTATAATAGAACCACAAAAAATAAAGAAACAGAAATGCAAACATAACACTAAAAATAGTCATCAAATTAGAAGGAAGGAGAGCAAGAGAAGAGGAAAGAAACAGAGAAGAACTACAAAAACAACCAGAAAATAATTAACAAAATGGCAATAAGTACATACTTATCAATAATTTTTTAAAGTAAATGGATGAAATGCTCCAATCAAAATACATAAGGTGGCTGAGGGATTAAAAAAATTAAGACCCATTTATATGCTACCTACAAGAGACTCACCTCAGATCTAAAGACACACACACAGACTGAAAATGAAGAGATGGAAAAAGATATTCCATGCAAGTGGAAACAAAAAGGAAGATTTTGTCTGATATTTTGTCTGATATAGCAATACCTAGACAAAATAGATTTTTTAAAAGGCTATAAGAAGATAGTAAGAAGAACATTACATAATGATAAAGGGATCAATCCAACAAGAGGATATAACATTTGTAAATATCTATGCTCCCAACATAGGGACACTTAAATACATAGAGCAAATATTAACAGACATAAAGGAAGAAATAGTAACACAATAATAGTAGGAGACTTTAACACCCTGCATGCATCAATGGTTAGATCATCCAGACAGAAAATCAATGTGGAAACATTGGTTTTAAATGATACTTTAGACCAGATGCACTTAATACATACATAAAGAACATTCGATCTGAAAGCAGCAGGATACACATTCTTTTCAAGTGCACATGAAACAATCTCCAAGATACATCACATGCTAGGCCACAAAAAAGTCTCAGTAACTTTAAAAAGATTGAAATCGTATCAAGTATCTTTTCCGACCACAATGGTATGCAACTAGAAATCAATTACAAGAAGAAAACTGGAAAATACACAAACACTGACGCTAAACAACATGGTACTAAACAAACAACCAATTGATCAACAAAGAAATAAAAAGGAAATAAAAAAATACTTTGACACAAATGAATGGAAACAAAATGTAACAAAATCTACAGGACACTACAAAAGCAGTTCTAAGAGGGAAATTCATGGTGATATGGGCCTACCTCAAGAAACAAGAAAAACCTCAAATAAACAACCTAACATTACACACAAAAGAACTAGAAAAAGAAGAAAAAACAAAGCCCAACGTGAGCAGCAGGAAGGACATAATAAAGATCAGAGTGAAAATAAATGAAATAGAGACTTAAGAAAAAAATTAAAAAGCTCAGTGAAACTAAGAGTCGGTTCTCTGAAAAGATAAGCATAATTGATAGCACTTTAGCCAGACTCATCAAGAAAAAAGAGGGTTCAAATAACTAAAATTGGAAAAGAAAAAGAAGTTACAACGAACACAACAGAAATACAAAGGATCATAAGAAATTACTATGAACAATTATATGCCAACAAATTGGACAACGTAGAAGAAGTATATAATTTCATAGAAAATGTACACACTTATAAGACTGAATCAGGAAGAAACAGAAAATCTGAACAGACTGATCACTAGTAGTGTAATTGAATCAGTAATAATAATAATAAACTCCCAACAAACGTCCAGGAACAGATGGCTTCACAGGTGAATTCTACAAAACATTTAAAGAGTTAATACCTACATTACCTGATACCCAAACCAGAAAAAAACACTACCAAAAAAAAGGAATTTACAGGCCAATATCCCTGATGAACATAGATGCAAATCTTCAACAAAATACTAGCAAACCAAATACAAAATAAATTAAAAGGATCACACACCATGATCAAGTAGGATTTATCCTAGGAATGCAAGGGTAGTTCAATCAATGTGATCCCCAAATCAATCAACATGATATACCACGTTAACAAGACAAAAGATAAAAATCTCATTATCATCTCAGTAGGTACAGAAAAAGCATTGGAAAAATCCAACATCCGTTTTTGATAAAAACTCTCAACAAAGTGGATATAGAGGGAATATACCTCAACATAATAAAGGCCATATATGATAAACCCACACATAACATCATATCCAATGGAGAAATGCTGAAAGCTTTTCTTCTAAGACCAGCAGTAAGACAAGGATGCCCACTTTCTCCATTTTTAACCAACATGGTATTGGAAGCCCTAGCCAAAACAATCAAACAAAATGAAGAAATATAAGGAATCCAAATTGGAAAGGAAAAATTAAAACTGTCACTATTTGCAGATGACATGGTACTATATACAGAAAACCATGAAGACTCCACCAAAAACTATTAAAACTAATGATTGAATTCAGTGAAGTTGCACGATACAAAATTAATATACAGAAATCTGTTGCATTTCAATGCACTAACAATGAACTGGGACAAAGAGAAATGAAGAAAACAATCCCATTTACAATTGCAACAAAAAGAATAAAATATCTAGGAACAAATTTAACCAAGGAGGTGAAAGTCCAGTACTCTGAAAACTCTAAGACATTGAGGAATGAAATTGAAGATAACAAAAATAAATGGAAATATATAACATGTTCATGGATTGGAAGAATCAATATTGTTAAAATATCCATACTAACTAAAACAATCTACAGATCCCATGCAATCCCTATCAAAACACTAGTGGCATTTTTCACAGAACTAGAACAAATAATCTTAAAATTCTTATGGAACCAAAAAGACCCCCAATAGCCAAAACAATCTTGAGAAAGAAGACCAAAGTTGGAGAGGTATCATGCTCCCTGATTTCAAACTATACTACAAAGCTATAGTAATCAAGACAGTATGGTACTGGCACATAAACAAACATATAGATCAGTGGAACAGAATACAGAACCGAAATAAACCCACACTTATATGATTAATTAATCTATGACAAAGGAGGAAAGAATATACAGTGGGGAAAAACAGTCTCTTCAATAAATGATGTTGGGAAAACTGGACACCTACAAGCAAAATAATGAAACTGGACCACTTTCTTACACCATATAAACTCAAAATGGATTAAAGACTTAAATGTAGAGGAGGAGTTTCAAGATGGTGGAAGAGTAAGACATGGAGATCACCTTCCTCCCCACAAATACATCAGAAATACATCTACATGTGTAACAACTCCTACAGAACACCTACTGAATGCTGGCAGAAGACCTCAGACCTCCCAAAAGGCAAGAAACTCCCCATGTACCTGAGTAGGGCAAAAAATAAAACAGAGACAAAAGAATAGGGACGGGACCTGCACCAGTGGGAGGGAACTGTGAAGGAGGAAAAGTTTTCCACACACGGAAGCCCCTTCATGGGCTGAGGCTGTGGGTGGCGGAGGGGGGAAGCTTTGGAGCCACGGAAGAGAGCGCAGCAACAGGGGTGTGGAGGGCAAAGTGGTGAGATTCCCGCGCAGAGGACCAGTGCTGACCAGCACTCACCAGACCTAGAGGCTTGTCTGCTCACCTGCCGGGATGGGTGGGGTCTTGGAGCTGAGGCTCGGGCTTCAGTCAGATCCCAGGGAGAGGACTGGGGTAGCCTGCATGAACACAGCGTGAAGGGGGCCAGTGCGCCACAGCTAGCCAGGAGGGAGACCGGCAAAATGTCTGGAGCTGCCGAAGAGACAAGAGACATTTTCTTGCCTCTTTGTTTCCTGGTGCGTGAGGAGAGGGGATTCAGAGCACAGTTTAAAAGAGCTCCAGAGACGGGTGTGAGCCGCGGCTATCAGCGTGGACCCCAGAGAATAGCATGAGACGCTAAGGCTGCTACTGCAGCCACCAAGAAGCCTGTGAGCAAGCACAGGTCACTATCCACACCTCCCCTCCTGGGAGCCTGTGCAGCCTGCCACTGCCAGGGTCCCGTGATCCAGGGACAGCTTCCCTGGGAGAACACACAGAGTGCCTCAGGCTGGTGCAACGTCACTCTGGCCTCTGCCGCCACAGGCTCGCCTCGCATCCGTACCCCTCCCTCCCCCTGGCCTGAGTGAGTCAGAGCCCCCGAATCAGCTGCTCCTTTAACCCCGTCCTGCCTGAGCGAAGAGCAGATGCCCTCAGGTGACCTATATGCAGAGGCGGGTCCAAATCGAAAGCTGAACCCCAGGGGCTGTGCAAAGAAAGAAGAGAAAGGGAAATTTCTCCCAGCAGCCTCAGGAGAAGAGGATTAAATCTCAACAATCAACTTGGTGTACCCTGCATCTGTGGAATACCTGAATAGAAAATGAATCATCCCAAATTGAGGAAGTGGACTTTGGGAGCAACGATATATATATTTTTTCTCCTTTTCTCTTTTTGTGAGTGTGTCTGTGTACGCTTCTGTGTGTGATTTTTGTCTGTATAGTTTTGCTTTTACGATTTGTCCTAGGGTTCTGTCTGTCCGTTTTTTTTGTTGTTGTTCTTTTTATTTTATTACTTAAAAAATTTGTTTTCATGATAATTATTTTTTATTTTAATAACTTTATTTTATTTTATCTTATCTTTCTTTTTTTCTTTAGTTTCTCACTTTATTCTGAGCTGTGTGGCGTATAGGCTCTTGGTGCTCCAGCCAGGCATCAGGGCTGTGCCACTGAGGTGGGAGAGCCAAGTTCAGGACACTGGTCCACAAGAGACCTACCAGCTCCACATAATATCAAATGGCAAAAATCTCCCAGAGATCCCCATCTAAACG
This sequence comes from Phocoena phocoena, assembly GCF_963924675.1. Classification (NCBI taxonomy): domain Eukaryota; kingdom Metazoa; phylum Chordata; class Mammalia; order Artiodactyla; family Phocoenidae; genus Phocoena; species Phocoena phocoena. The sequence goes on along the minus strand of NC_089240.1, from coordinate 44,385,589 downwards.
CTAAGACCCAGCTCCACTCAATGAACAGCAAGTTCCAGTGCAGGACACCCTATGCCAAACAACTAGCAAGACTGGAACACAACCCCATCCGTTAGCACACAGGCTGCCTAAAATCATAATAAGGCCACAGACACCCCAAAACACATCAACAGACATGGACCTTCCCACCAGAAAGACAAGGTCCAGCCTCATCCACCAGAACACAGGCACCAGTCCCCTCCAGCAGGAAGCCAACACAACCCACTGAACCAACCTTAGCCACTGGGGACAGACACCAAAACCAACGGCAACTAAGTACCTGCAGCCTGTGAAAAGGAGACCCCAAACACAGTAAGTTAAGCGAAATGAGAAGACAGAGAAACACACAGCAGATGAAGGAGCAAGGCAAAAACCCACCACATCTAACAAATGAAGAGGAAATAGGCAGTCTACCTGAAAAAGAATTCAGAATAGTGATAGTAAAGATGATCCAAAATCTTGGATATAGAATGCAGAAAATACAATAGACGTTTAACAAGGACCTAGAAGAACTAAAGAGCAAAAAAGCAGTGATGAAAAACACAATAAATGAACTTAAAAATTCTCTAGAATGTATCAATAGCAGAATAACTGACACAGAAGAACGGATAAGTGACCTGGAAGATAAAATAGTGCAAATAACTACTGCAGAGCAGAATAAAGAAAAAAGAATGAAAAGAATTGAGGACAGTCCCAGAGACATCTGGGACAACATTAAATGCATGAACATTCGAATTATAGAGGTCCCAGAAAAAGAAAAGAAAAAGAAAGGGACTGAGAAAATATTTGAAGAGATTATAGATCAAAACTTCCCTAATATGGGAAAGGAATAGTTAATCAAGTCCAGGAAGCACAGAGAGCCCCATACAGGATAAATCCAAGGAGAAACATGCCAAGATACATATTAATCAAACTATCAAAAATTAAACACAAAGAACAAATATTAAAAGCAGCAAGGGAAAAACAACAAATAACACATAACAGAATCCCGATAAGGTTAACAGCTGATCTTACAGCAGAAGCATGACATGTTTAAAGTGATGAAGGAGAAAAACCTACAACCAAGATTACTCTACCCAGTGAGGATCTCATTCAGATTGGATGGAGAAATTAAAAGCTTTACAGACAAGCAAAAGCTAAGAGAATTCAGCACCACCAAACCAGCTTTACAACAAATGCTAAAGGAACTTCTCTAGGCAGGAAACACAAGAGAAGGAAAATACCTACAATAACAAACGCAAAACAATTAAGAAAATGATAATAGGAACATACATATCAATAATTATCTTAAATGTAAATGGATTAAATGCTCCCACCAAAAGACATAGACTGGCTGAATGGATACAAAAACAAGACCCGTGTATATGCTCTCTACAAGAGACCCACTTCAGACCTAGGGACACATACAGACTGAAAGTGAGGGGATGGAAAAAGATATTCCACGCAACTGGAAATCAAAAGAAAGCTGGACTAGCAATTCTCATATCAGTCAAAATAGACTTTACAACAAAGACTATTACAAGAGACAAAGGACAGTACATAATGATCAAGGGATCAATCCAAGAAGAAGATATAACAACTGTAAATATTTATGCACCCAACATAGGAGCACCTCAATACATAAGGCAAATACTAACAGGCGTAAAAGGAGAAATCGACAGTAACACAATCATAGTAGGGGACTTTAACACCCCACTTTCACCAATGGACAGATCATCCAAAATGAAAATAAATAAGGAAACACAAGCTTTCAATGATACATTAAACAAGATGGACTTAATTGATATTTATAGGACATTCCATCCCAAAACAACAGAATACACATTCTTCTCAAGTGTTCATGGAACATTCTCCAGGATAGATCATATCTTGGGTCACAGATCAAGCTTTGTTAAATTTAAGAAAATTGAAATTGCATCAAGTACCTTTTCTGCCCACAACATTACGAGACTAGATAACAGTTACAGCTAAAAATCTGTAAGAAATACAAACACATGTATGCTAAACAACACACTACTTACTAACCAAGAGATCACTGAAGAAATCAAAGAGGAAATCAAAAAATACATAGAAACAAATGACAATGAAAACACGATGACCCAAAACCTATGGAATGCAGCAAAAGCTGTGCTAAGAGGGAAGTTTATAGCAATATTATCCTACCTTAAGAAACAAGAAACATCTCAAATAAAAAAACTAGCCTTACACCTATAGCAATTAGAGAAAGAAGAACCAAAAAACCCCAAAGTTAGCAGAAGGAAAGAAATCATAAAGCTCAGATCAGAAATAAATGGAAAAAAATGAAGGAAAATGATAGCAAAGGTCAATAAAACTAAAAGGTGGTTCTTTGAGATGATAAACAAAATTGATAAAGCATTAGCCAGACTTATCAAGAAAAAAAGGAAGAAGACTCAAACCAATAGAAATAGAAATGAAAAAGGAGAAGTAACAACTGACACTGCAGAAATACAAAGGATCATGACAGATTACTACAAGCAAATATATGCCAACAAAATAGACAAACTGAAAAACTGGAAAAATTCATAGAAATGCACAACCTTCCGAGACTGAATCAGGAAGAAATAGAAAATAGGAACAGACCAATCACAGGCACTGAAATTGAAACTGTGATTAAAAATCTTCCAACACACAAAAGCCCAGGACCAGATGGCTTCACAGGCAAATTCTATCAAACATTTAGAGAAGAGCTAACACCTATCCTTCTCAAACTCTTCCAAAATATTGCAGAGGGAGGAACACTTCCAAACTCATTCTACGAGGCCACCATCACCCTGATACCAAAACCAGACAAAGATGTCACAAAAAAAGAAAACTACAGGCCAATATCACTGATGAACATAGATGCAAAAATCCTCAACAAAATACTAGCAAACAGAACCCGACACACATTAAAAGGATCATACAATATGATCAAGTGCAGTTTATCCCAGGAATGCAAGGCTTCTTCAATATAAGCAAATCAATCAAGTTATACACCATATTAACAAACTGAAGGAGAAAAAACATATGATCATCTCAATAGTTTCAGAGAAAGCTTTCAACAAAATTCAACACCCATTAATGAGAAAACCCTGCAGAAAGTAGGCATAGAGGGAACTTTCCTCAACATAATAAAGGCCATATATGACAAACCCACAGCCAACATTATTCTCAATGGTGAAAACCTGAAACCGTTTCCACTAAGATCAGAAACAAGACAAGGTTGCCCACTCTCGCTGGTATTATTCAACATAGTTTTGGAAGTTTTAGCCACAGCAATCAGAGAAGAAGGAGAAATAAAAGGAACACAAATTGGAAAAGAAGAAATAAATCATTCACTGTTTGCAGATGATATGATACTATACCTAGAGAATCCTAAAGATGCTACCAGAAAACTAGGTAATCAATGAATTTGGTAAAGTAGCAGTATATAAAATTACTGCACAGAAATCTCTTGCACTCCTAAACACTAATGATGAAATATCTGAAAGTGAAATTAAGAAAACACTCCCATTTACCACTGCAACAAAAAGAATAAAATATCTAGGAATAAACCTACCTAAGGAGACGAAAGACCTGTATGCAGAAAATTATAAGACACTGATGAAAGAAATTAAAGATGACACAAATAAATGGAGAGATATACCATGTTCTTGGATTGGAAGAATGAACATTGTGAAAATGACTCTACTACCCAAAGCAATCTACAGATTTAATGCAATCCGTATCAAACTACCGCTGGCATTTTTCACAGAACAAGAACAAAAAATTTCACAATTTGTATGTAAACACAAAAGACCCCGAATAGCCAAAGCAATCTTGAGAATGAAAGAGAGAGCTGGAGGAATCAGGCTCCCTGACTTCCGACTATACTACAAAGCTACAGTAATCAAGACAGTATGGTACTGGCACAAAAACAGAAAGATAGATCAATGGAAAAGGATAGAAAACCCAGAGATAAACCCACGCACATATGGTCACCTTATATTTGATAAAGGAGGCAAGAATATACAGTGTATAAAAGACAGCCTCTTCAATAAGTGGTGCTGGGAAAACCGGACAGCTACATGTAAAAGAATGAAATTAGAACACTCCCTAACACCATACACAAAAATAAACTCAGAATGGATTAAAGCCCTAAATGTAAGGCCAGAAACTATCAAACTCTTAGAGGAAAACATAGGAAGAACACTCTATGACATAAATCACGGCAAGATCCTTTTGGACCCACCTCCTAGAGAAATGGAAATAAAAACAAAAATAAACAAATGAGACCTAATGAAACTTCAAAGCTTTTGCACAGCAAAGGAAACCATAAACAAGACCAAAAGACAACCCTCAGAATGGGAGAAAATATTTGCAAATGAAGCAACTGACAAAGAATTTATCTCCAAAACATACAAGCAACTCATGCAGCTCAATATCAAAATAACAAAGAACCCAATCCAAAAATGGGCAGAAGTCCTAAATAGACATTTCTCCAAAGAAGATATACAGATTGCCAACAAACACTTCAAAGAATGCTCAACATTATTAATCATTAGAGAAACGCAAATCAAAACTACAATGAGATATCATCTCACACTGGTCAGAATGGCCATCCGCAAAAAATCTAGAAACGATAAATGCTGGAGAGGGTGTGGAGAAAAGGGAACAACACTCTTGCACTTCTGGTGGTAATGTGAATTGATACAGCCACTATGGAGAACAGTATGGAATTTCCCCAAAAAACTACAAATAGGGCTTCCCTGGTGGCGCAGTGGTTGAGAGTCCACCTGCCGATGCAGGGGACACGGGTTCATGCCCTGGTCCAGGAAGATCCCACATGCCGCGGAGCGGCTGGGCCAGTTAGCCATGGCTGCTGAGCCTGCACATCTGGAGCCTGTGCTCTGCAACAGGAGAGGCCACAACAGTGAGAGGCCCGCGTACCACAAAACAAACAAACAAACAAACAAAAAACTACAAATAGAACTACCATACAACCCAGCAATCCCACTACTGGGCATATACCCTGAGAAAATCATAATTCAAAAAGAGTCATGTACGAAAATGTCCATTGTAGCTCTATTTACAATAGCCAGGACATGGAAGCAACCTAAGTGTCCATCAACAGATGAATGGATAAAGAAGATGTGGCACACATATACAATGGAGTATTACTCAGCCATAAAAAGGAATGAAACTGAGTTATTTGTAGTGAGGTGGATGGACCTCGAGACTGTCATAATGAGTGAAGTAAGTCAGAAAGAGCAAAACAAATACCGTATGCTAACACATATATATGGAATCTAAAAAGAAAAAGAAAAAAAATTGTTCAGAAGAACCTAGGGGCAAGACAGGGATAAAGATGCAGACCTACTAGAGAATGGACTTGAGGATACGGGGAAGGGGAAGGGTAAGCTGGGACAAAGTGAGAGAGTGGCATGTTCATATATACAGTACCAGACGTAAAATAGATAGCTAGTGGGAAGCAACCGCATAGCACAGGGAGATCAGCTCGGTGCTTTTTGACCACCTAGAGGGGTGGGATAGGGATGGTGGGAGGGAGGGAGTTGCAAGAGGGAAGAGCTATGGGGACATATATATATGTATAACTGATTCACTTTGTTTTAAGGCAGAAACTAACACACCATTGCAAAGCATTTATACTCCAGTAAAGATGTTTTTAAAAAAGACTTAAATGTAACCATAAAATTCCTAGAAGAAAACCATAAAATTCTTAAGCTGTAAATCTTTGACATTTGTTTCTTAGCAACATCTTTTTAGATCTGTCTCCTCAGTTAAGGGCAATAAAAGCAGAAATAGACCCGTGGGACTACATCAAACTAAAATTTTTTTGCACAGCAAAGGAAGCCATGAACAAAATGAAAAGGCAACCTACTGAACGGGAAAAGATATTTGCAAATGATATATCCCATAAGGGGTTAATATCCAAAATATACAAAGAACTTATACAACTGAGTATAAAAAAATCCCTCAAAACAAAAAACTGTCTGATTAAATAATGGGCATAGGACCTGAATAGACATTTTTCCAAGGAAGACATACAGGTGGCCAACAGACACCTGAAAATATGCTCAATATCACTAATTATCAGGGATATGAAAATCGAAACCAAAATGAGATATCACCTCACACCTTTCAAAATGGCTATTATCAAAAGAACAACAAATAACAATTGTTTGAGACGTCATGGAGAAAAGGAAACCCTTGTACATGTTTGTGGGCATGCATATTGGTGCAGCCACTATGGAAAACAGTATGGAGGTTCCTCAAAAAACTGAAAATAGAACTACCATACAATCCAGCATTTCCACTTCTGTGTATTTACATGAAGACAATGAAAACACTAAATCAAAAAGATATATGTACACTTCGGTTCATTGCAGCACTATTTACAAAAGCCAAGATATAGAAGCCACCTGTGTCCATCAATGAATGTATAAAGAAGATGTTTTATAAATATTCAAAACCAAGCAGAACCCTATGGGGCCTTCCTAGGACAGACCTCCTAGGCTTTCCCTGAATTCCAAAGAATAAATTTAATCAGAGAAGTGGGAAAATGCAGAAACAAAGAAAAACAGTCAAGCAAGACAAAATAATATCAGTTTAGCCATTAAACAAATTCAAGGACATTTAGTTCCTTCTCAAGGGCTATAGATAATATTCTGTGCCAAATTCTTTGATCCTTTTTGCAGATATTGAAACCACCACCAGGTGGAAGAAGTTAACTGTATGCTCCTCACAAGCACATTAGACCCAAGACTGGTTGGAACCAGAAGGTTGATGATGTTGACTCCCCATTATCTCACCACCAACCAATCAGCAGACCTTCCATGAGCTGATCACACACCCCACAACCCTCTTCCTCACCCTATCTTTAAAAAATCTTTCCCTGAAAGCCAATGGGGAGTGCTAGCTGCCTGGACTCCTTGCTTGGTACCCTGCAATAAATGCTGCACTTTCCTTCACCACAACCTGATGGCAGTAGATTGGCTTTACTGTGCTTGGGTGAGCTGACTCAACTTTGGTTCAGTAACATTTTGTATATATATATATATACACACACATGCACACACATAGATACATATATATATACATATATATAGTTATAGTTATATGTATATAATATATATACATATATATTTCACACACACACACAGAATATTATTCAGCCATAAAAAAGAATGAAATCTTGCCACTTGTGGCAAAATCGATGGATCTGCTATTTTGCTAAGTGAAAGAAGTCAGAGGAAAACAAATACCATATGATTTCTCTAATATGTGGAATCTTAAATACAAAACAAATGAACAAACAAAACAAAACAGAAACAGACTCATAGATACAGAGACCAAATTGGTGTTTGCAAGGGGAAGGGGAGAACAGACAATAGTTGAAGGGGATTAAGAGGTGCAAACTTCCAGGTATAAGTCACAGGGGTATAATTTACACGTAGGGAATATTGTCAATAATATTGTAACAAATTTTGTATGGTGACCAATGGTAATTGGATTTATTATGGTGATCATTTCGTAATGTATAAAAATATTGAAACAGCATGTTGTACACCTGAAACTAATAGAACATTGTGTGTTAATTATAATTCATTTTTTAAAAAGAGTCAAAAAAAACTCTCCTCTTTCTTGATAAGTTTGTTCACCAGGAGGTTGAGTTTGGTGTAGATGTGAATCCCTCAGATAGATCTGTCATTTACTGTCTGGGCTTGCCATATGAGGACTGTAATTACTTGCCTGGCACTCTCTCCACCCATCAGGAGGTGATGTGGACCAGAAACTTGGGGTGGGGTAGGGAGGATAGGTCAAATGTGTAAGGGGGGGCAACAATATCCTAAACAAGGGAGCTGTGAGAGAATATCCCTCCTCTCACACATCTTTTTGGAAAGTTACATGACTCAAGGACATGGGAAGATACTTTCTTTCAGGAGCTTTACTGGTTATCCAAATTTTTAATAGGGGTGTGATCATAACCAGAAAATATTTGCCTTTTGCTCCCCAGGAATGACCAAAGAGCAAAACCCAAATTAAACAAAACAAGACATTGTTATCTGAAGTCAACAGCAATCTCCCCAACTGAGTCCTCCTAGCCTAACCTATGGAGTTAAACTTTACTTGGAACAGTCTGTATTCTTGGAAAAATTTATATAAATTACATCTGTTCCTTTGGTTATGCATTCATTCAACACTGTTCAAGGCAATATTCTAAGTACATATAATTGTGCTAAGAAAATTGACTGAAAAGGATTCTTGTCTTGGGCGGGAAGGTGGACCAAGTCCCTTTTAACTCATAGGACTCTTGTTTAAAAAAAACCCACATTGATCTCTTTCATAAACCATAGCCTCTTGCACTCTATTTGAAAAATCTATATTTTTATATATTTTGCTTAATCATGGGTTACCTGCATTCTTTTAGTAAAATTTAAAATATGGGTATATGTGTTTGTGTGCAGTTAGAATAAAATCTCAAGTGGTAGAAAGGACCTTAAAGATTCTCTATGCAATCCTACCCAATGAGTGTTTTCCTTCTACAAGTTCTTTAGAGTAGGCATTTAACGTTTGCTTGAATACATCTGGTGATGGGAAGCTCATTACCTTGCAAAGCATTTTGTTGTAGAACACTCTTCTCCTTTAAATGATCCTTGCAATTTACATTTCGGATGGAATTACTGGCTTGCTGATTTTTGATCTGGAAATGAGGAAAGAGAGTATACTTATGTGGTCTAGAGATGAACAGGGTACAGAGAAGCTTCAAGAAAGGAAAGTGGGTACTTGGGAGGAAGACCCTGAAGGTCATAAAAATAGCTGGGTCCATGGTGAAGCTGCTAGAGACTGGAGGAGGTTTCCTGGGTTTCAGGAATTCGGTTGGCTGACTGGAATATCAGTGTGGCTGGAGCAGAATGAGAAGGGGAGCAGGCAGAGGGAAATGAGGTCAGAAAGGGAGATGGTCAGGATCATAGAGCCATATAAGGGATTTTGATTTTATTCTAAGTTTGGTGGGAAGCACTTGGGTGTTTTTAAGCTGGGAAACTATTATCTTTTACCTTTTTTACACATTCCCACGGCATTTATTTTATAACTTTATAAGGAAGTTTTTACCTTTTGACCCACCCCCCCCCCTTATTTTCCTTTTAAAACACCACAATTTTATTTGTGCAATTCTCTCAGCATGCCCCCTGCTTTGTCACTTTATACCTCTCTCCAGAAAACCTGAACTATTCATAGTCCCCTGACTGCACCAGGTGGAGGAAGCATATCATATTTTCTTACACTTATGTGCATACCCACTTCTCTGTTCCTACAATTCCTTCCACCCTGCCCTTGTCCACCTAGCAAATGCTCTCTTTGGTGCCAGACTTGGCTCAACTATCACCTCCTCTAGGACATCTTCTTTTACTTTCTTAAGCCAATCTTGGTGCTTTGTAAGTGTCTCCATTATTTCAACTAGTTACAGTTGGCAACTTATGTGACATCTGTGAGGGCCAGGGCGGTATCTCTTTTGTCTCTTAATCTCCAGCATCTAGCACTGTGTCTGGGTTAATTAATCAATCAACAAATTGTTGAACTCTTCTAAAATGAAAAATAATATTTTAGGAGCAGAGATCCTCCAAAATATAACTAGTTTATATTCAATGATACCATGTGGTACATTTTTTTTCATTTTTCCTGGGTATATTTTGCAGCTATTTCATCCTGGTGGTATCATATTGAAATAACATAGCTCAAATCAGTTGTTCTTTGAAAGCATTATGGAGTCTTTTCTATAGTTGTGATAGATAATTGCTAACACCTGCTTTAAAAAGTTGCAGGTCAAAATCATTGGTACCATGTTTTAAGGTGTAGAATTTGGGGGTCTTAACTAATCATTTGTTCATATAGCTATAAAATGTAGAATTTACAAGAGTAACTGAAGAAACTAACCAGGGCAAGTAGCTGGAGACCAATAGCGATGAGCAGTTGGTAGGAAACCTAGTGAGTGAAAGCATGACCTCTGGATCCTTACTACTTAGGTTTGAATCCTGCCCCTTTCAAGCAATTACCTCACCCTTCTTCTGTGTCTTAGTTTCCTTGACTCTAAAACAGGCATGATAATAATACCTAGCTCACAGGATTTTTATAAGGCTTAAATTAAGTAATTCACTCAAGTGCAATCCAGGCTGTGGCTGGAGGAACACATAAACTGTCCTAGGGCAGCCCAGAGAAGGGAGGAACTGATTGCTGGGTTGGTTTAGGAAGGCTTCTTAGAGAGGAGACATCTGAGCTGGGGCATGAAAGATTGATAGAAGACTTTCCAAGGTAGGAATAATTCCATCCAAGATAGCTTAAGCAAAAACTTAGAAACTTTTTTCTTCATTTCCAAGGGGGGAAAAAAAGCCCACATTAAAGATGGCTTTTCCTGGGTATTCTATTAATCAAATCCCTGGGTTCTATTTTGTGCATCAGCAGAGTGGCCACCAGGTGGCAGCACAAAGTTATAAAATCGTGTATCCCAGAGAGACTGCATCCCTTTGCCTACAGCTCTCTCATAAATTAGGATTTTCTTAATTAACGTAATACAGAAACCAGGCTGAGCTCTCTAGAATATTCACAATGTCCTGCTCACCAAGATTAGGCAAGGGGTAACTGCAGCCAGGTCTGCAGAAGCCTGTGATGGAACTCAAGGTGCTGGCATCTACTCTGAAGAACCTGGGCTACAAGACCCCACAGAGCCTACTGGGTACAAGTGGGAGCCTGAAGCAGGATGAGAGACTAGTTGGACCTGTCAGTCAAGGTCTTTCACATATTTGGAGTAGCAGGTAGCCATGCAGAAAATGGCATTGCAGGGCGGCACTGCCACTGAGGTACTCACCAAGGATGTCTGGTTGACAGAGCAGGCAGCAGTGACTTTTACCAGTCCCTAAAGGCATGAGATCACAGGTTGAGACATCTGGACAGGGCCTCATATATCAGAGTCCAGTCCTTCTGTAGTGGATGCTGTAATGCACTGGACAAATCCCCCTTCAGGACTAAAGGATTTATTCTCCTAGCTGCTGGAAGCAGTGCCTGAAGATAGCTCTTTGTGAATTGCCGTTCACTGAAAACAGCTGCCTTGCCCAAAGCTGCATTCCCAAGGCTGCGTGTATTCAGTGCGTTATATGGAGGTAAAAAATCTGATTGCTGGCTCCAATTCAGGAGGGCCATCCCAATTCCAGAGTTCCTGGAGCCTTTGTTGAGGCTTTATCATAGTTCGGCATCTCCCTCTGCCCAATCCTGTTTCTTTCCTTCCCCCACAGAAGTCAATTGTGAGAACATCCCAATAAACTTTCTGCACACTGAGCTCTGACTAAGAGTCAGCTTCCCTGGGGAACACAATCCCACCCTTGTTTTACACGTGGGGAAACTGAGGCAATTTTGAGGGCCATATTTTGAGAGAGAAGTGATTATTTTCAATGACCAAAGACCTCAAATCTAAGAATAGCTGTCCTCAAAGACATGCTGAACATTAAGTGAGCAAGTCCCCAATAGCAGGGTTTGTCTGTCTTCTTCCCCACTGTATCTCTAGTGCCTCCACATAGTAGGTATTCAGTAAATGTGTGTTTAATGATTGAATAAATGAACACTGGTCACTAGATTGCAGATATAAGCAGGATTCCCTTAAACCCCTTTAATAGGAAGCTAATAAGACTAGGTTTTACTTCTCGATGTCTCTGGCAGGTGTTTTCTTCTTGAAATCCCATAGCTGTCCTCAAAGGAAACATTCTTCCCAATCCCCACTGAGAATGGCAAGAAGCTCTGGAGCAGCATGACCTACCCTATGTCAATCTTTGGATACATAGCCTGTGTTGATTGTATAATACTCAAACTGAGAATAGGCACCTAAACCATCTTCATGCACCCTAGCTGGAAGAATGCAAATATTAAGACAGAGAGTGTCTGTATTTTTGAGGCCCCAGATTAAAACCAAGAGAAATTAGTCCTAATTATATTCTAGTCAGTGCAGAGAGCATTCCTTTGACATTGGCTGAGTTTGACCTTGCTAATCCACTCTTTACACTGCCAATTTTTTTATTCTGGAACATCTAGGAGAGAGAATGGCCTAGGAAAAACGAAGCAGTGTAGCCCACAGCAGACTGATTAAGAGCATTGTTTCTAAACTCCGAGATGTTTTTGTTCAAATCTTGGTACTATTAGTTTAGTGGCAGTGTGACCCTAGGCTAGTTACTTAATCTCTCTTTACCTCAGTTTCCTCATCTATAAAATAGGGATAATAATAGTATCTCCTTGGAAGTTTTGCTGTGAGAATTAAATGAGTTAATATATATGTAATGTGCTTAGAACTGTTGCCCAACATCTAGTAAGTGTTTTATAAGGCTTGGCTATTATGCATATGTGGGATCCCACCTTGCCACATTTCTAAAGAGACCCTAGGAAAAACAAATATTGTATATTAACGCATACATGTGGAACCTGAAAAATTATTATAGACAATCTTATTTACAAAGCAGAAATAGAGACATAAACATAGAGAACAAATGGATGGATACCAAGGGGGAAAGGAGGGTGGGGTGAATTGGCAGATTGGGATTGACATATATATACGACTATGTATAAAATAGATAACTAATAAAAACCTACTGTATAGCACAGGGAACTCTACTCAATGCCCTGTGGTGACCTAAATGGGAAGGAAATCCAAAAAAGAGGGGATATATGTATATGTACAGCTGATTCACTTTGGTGTACAGTAAAAACTAACATAAAATTGTACAGCAACTATACTCCAAGAAAAAAATTTTTTAAAAGCCTCTAGGTACTGGAATATATATTCCAAGGAACCTGTGGAGTCCTGGATGCCCTTTGCTTTAGGATTATCTGGTTCTGTGGCTACTGTTTGTTTAGCTGCATAACTTACGAGAAGCTGAGGTTTCTGGTCAGAAAATGAAACAAATGCCTTAATTTAGCCACTCTCAAGTAACTGGTAAGCTGTGTGTGTGTTTTTTTTTTTTTAAATTATAGCTCTCGAAGGTACAGGGTGTTTCTACTTACAGTTACCTCCATTCTATAAATACCATTGGAGGGATTTCCAACCCTGGCCCTAGTCAACTTATTCATAGCTTTTGGGGCAAAGTGGTAAGGGTGAAAGATGTGGAAATTTTACACAAATTGAATTCCCCCCTTAAGTACTCTGGATGTAAGGAGGCACAGGGGATCAAGAAAATAAACTGATGGTGTAATTATGGGTTCTCTGCAAAGTGTACTCCCATGGAATTTTATTGGGATAGTTCAAGGGTGCTTGCTTGCTAGTTAAGATGAAATCTGGTTTTATGTACTTCCCAAGTTTTTTACAATGACTATGTAATTAAGAAAAATGGGGCGTTCCACTGAGAGTCTCTCCTTGGATAGAAATACTCATCCAATTCTTTCTGTTATCTTGGGATAGGAATTATGGCTTATGGAGTTCTGGGATTGTTCAATTTTAGGGTTTCAGGGTCAAGGGTTTGGTGTTGGAGGGAGAAGGGCTTCCTACTGCCAGGGTCTGGCAATCAAAAGAAAAATGTAACTGACCATCCCTCCCTTGGCTAAGAGCATGAAGGGTGCTTCCTTCTGGACATCCATACAAAGGTTGTCTTATAAATAGACAAATATTAGGTAGGAGTTTGTTTTATAAAGATAAAGATGGTTTAAAGCAAATAAGATCATAGCAAAATAAAATTTAATAAATTTCATTTAGGGAACTACAGAAAGAAAAAGAAAGGTAGGAGTAAGTAAACATTAGCTAAGGTGTATACTCCAAAGATAATGAGGCAAATGTGAATAAATTTACATACCAGGGTAAAGTAAAAACAGATCAACTAAGAAAGAAAAACAGTGGTTATAAAGTCCAAAGCTTAATTTTTCCCTCACCTGCCCCCATCTCTGTTCCTGTCTGTGCACTTTATCTGCAGCTGAGGAACAGGTAGATAACCACCAGATGCCCTTGGACTCACCCGGAGGGACTCCAGGCAATTTTCATGCCTAAATAGAGACTCCCCTAGTGACCATCTCCACCAAGGGTTCCTCGCCCTAGGCAGCTGACATCTTTCTACCTGGATGTAAAGTGTATATATCTTTCCTAAGGGCCAGTGAGCTTGGGTCCTCTTCAGGGTGCCAAAGTTGAAATACAGGATCATAGGAAAAGAGGAAAGCCCACTTACAGACTGCCTCTAGCACTGCCACAGGAAGTAATGGCTTGATACCTGTTGGAGATGAAAGAGGAAGCCAAGATGCTTTTTTAGACTATTCAACTTATATTTTTGTAAGGTTTCAGAGGAGCTGCATTTCAATATTAAGATTGGGTGGGGGGATATTTCATATGGGGAGACTGGAATGTCTGCCTCAAACACTGAATTTCCAAAGAGGTGAAACCTCTTTTCTTAAAAGGAAGAGAACGATGTCAAGCAATAACAAGGATACTGTAGCATGAGACAACCTCTCCATTTCCAAGCAGGAAATCATACTCGACCTGCCAAGAGAAGGAGAAAATAAAAAGGGAAGGAGTAACTGCTTACAATCTGTGAGCTCCTATTGTTTGCCAGAAACTATGCTGAGCTTCTTATGTATGTTATCATCTACTAGGTGAGTTGGGTATTATTTTCATCTCCATTTTACAGACAAGGAATCTGAGGCTCAGAAAGGTTAAGTTACTTGTCTGTGGTTACACAGCAAGTAAGATACTACTAGAATTTGAAGTGAGGTCTGATTTCAACACCTATGTATTTTCCATTAAACCAAAGGAAAGAAGTACCATTATCTTTACTGAAGAGTGAAAGTCCATTGTGATTGTTGCTTACGCTCTTGATAGGGCAGTAAAATGTCTGTTATTTAGACTAGCTTTGGCCTTACACTGCCTGGTTTGAATCATTGTTTTGCTTCTTACTTGGCTGTATGACCATGGGAAAGTTACCCTACCTTGTTGCACCTTAATTTCCTCATCTGTCAAATGCCTCCTAAGGCTGTTGTAATGATTAGGAGGCATAATATCTGCAAGCATATAATAACTCATACTTGTTGCTATCATCCTGCAAGGCCAATGAGATCAGAGAAGCCAGGGTTACATGGTTCTGCCATTGACTAGTTCTGTGATTCTGAATATGTCTCTTAACCTTTTTGTTCCTCAGCTTAGTCATCTATAAAATGGAGAGAATAACAGTATATACTTCGTAAGGGAGTTTCTGAGGATCAAATGAGTTAATACATATAAAACTCTTAGAATGGTGCCTGGCACATAGTAAGCACTCAATATTATAAGAATTAGTATTATTGTTTAAATGGAGGGTTCAGTGACTGCTTAAACTAACAAGGAACTTTGGAGCTAATTCAGGTGGCTGAATCATTGGGAATTTGAATTAGGAAATAAACATTGCAATCCTCTCCAAGTAATTATTTGGGGGTAGGGATGCTTCTTCCCACTAACTACATAGATGACTTGTCTCTTCCCAGCCTGAAGCGTACCCCCAATTTGTAGCACAGTTGGGAGAGTCTCTTAGTATGCCAGACATGTGAGCTGTTCTTGTACTCAATTTTTCCTTAGTTAAGTAAATGGGACACTCAGTATTGATCTCTAGGGCTATATCAGAATTATTCAGTGATTTCCTGGTAGATGATCTAGAAAATTGAGCTAAGCAAGATCAACAAAATGGATTTAATAAAAGTAAATCACAATCAGAGAGATTTTACTCTAAATGAAATAGACAATAATTCCAAGTTTGAATGGTTGAGGAGGGGTTTTTCAAGTAGTGGAAGGGGCAATGATATCTGTGCTATGTAGCCATTTTGCCCCAGATACCAAGTCACAAAGGAATAAAGGAGAGAAAATCACAGTCCACTGTCAAAGGGAATGCATGAAAAGTGAAGAGGTGAAGCCTCTTTGGCTCATATACTTAGGTACTCAGAAGGGCTTGTTTCCACTTCTGTCAAAGGAGGTAGTTAGAATAGGTCCCTTTGGGATTCAACATTCTCTTCTCCTGGGAGCATTTTCCCCCTATTTCACTACTTGCCAAGCCCAAAGAGTACTAAACAATACATGTGAATGCCTGCTACAGCAATATGACACAGTGGTTATATGTGTAGGTTCAAGGGCAAAACTATCTGCTACTTACTAACTGTAGGCTTTAGGGCACGTTATTTAATCTCTCTGTGCCTCAGTTTCCTCATCTGTAAAGTGAGGATTAATAGTACCTGCCTAATAGGGTTGTAAGGAATAAATGACAATACGTAAAATATGCTTTGGACAGAGCTTGGGAGATAGTAAAATACTCAATAAATGTTAGCTATGATAAGAGACCTTGCAGGAGCTCCAGCATTGACTGAGTCTATCATTTTAAGTATTTCCCAAATCCTGACATTTAGGACCGTCTTCCTTTCAGATATAGTAATGGTTCTCAAAGTCTTCTCCCTGAAACTCCTGCATCAGAATCCCTATTGAGGATTACTTTTAAATGTACCTTTCTGGGCATCCACTCCCAGTCCTACTGAATCAGAATTTCTGAGTATGGGGCCCAAGAATATGCATTTTCAACATGCCCTCTGAAATTCGAGCACTGCTGCTTTGCAATTTCTGTAGCTTTATAGAGTCCTTCTAAAAATGGTGCTGAAGCCCTTCCTGCTAAACTTTAACCTCAGGAACACCACTTAGGATCTTCATTTTTAAAATTTTTTATTGGAGTATAGTTGATTTACAATGTTGTGTTAGTTTCAAGTATACAGCAAAGTGAATCAGTTATACATATACATATATCCACTCTTTTTTTTTTTTTTGAAGGTTCAACTTTTTTTTTGGCTGTGTTGGGTCTTCATTTCTGTGTGAGGGCTTTCTCCAGTTGCGGCGAGCAGGGGCCACTCTTCCTCATGGTGTGTGGGCCTCTCACTGTCCCGGCCTCTCCGGTTGTGGAGCACAGGCTCCAGACGCACAGGCTCAGTAGTTGTGGCTCACGGGCTTAGTTGCTCCGTGGCATGTGGGATCTTCCCAGATCAGGGCTCAAACCCGTGTGCCCTGCATTGGCAGGCAGATTCTTAACCACTGCACCACCAGGGAAGCCCTATATCCACTCGTTTTTAGATTCTTTTCCCATATAGGTCATTACAGAGTATTGAGTAGAGTTCCCTGTGCTATACAGTAGGTCCTTCTTAATTAAGTAATCAGGTCTCTTAGTGATGGTATGTGTAAAAATCCTTCAGGAGACCTGAACTGGACTGGCTTGGTCCTAATAGAGTTCTTAAGGTAGATGGATAGCTACTAAAGTACAGCTTATGTTTGGTAGCACCAAAAGTCCAGCAACTTTCCTTACACTACTTAATAGGTCATAGAGATGACCACCATGTTAGCATCTTTCTTCACAAAATTTTTCAACAGTTTCTTTGGAGAACTCTCCCCCACGTAAACCCCATCTCTGATTTCCTAATGGGACCATGGAATTCAGTTTAAATGCTTTTCAGTTTTAGTCTTACAGTTGGAAATTTGTGGAATTAATCTAGCTCATAAAGCAAAGTATATGTGTTTTATACCATCAAGCAAATATAAATAATACTGATTCTCTGATCAACCACCCTACTCCCACCAGCAGAGAAATCAAATTGCTATGGGTTTATCTTTAACTCATTGGTGAAAATTATTTGAGCCAAACTAGCTCCCTGGCAGATATTTGTGAAGTTTAAACCATGTTTCTTATTTTATTGCCAGTTTTATGCAAGACCAAATCCAAAGCTGGCTGAAGTGAAGATTTAGTTTAACATGTACTTGTTGTGTAGTCAGAGTCAATGATCCTAGGAGCCATTTGCTTCTGGATGAACCCCATGGATTTGGATCAAAATCAGACCCTGGGATTTTATTGGGAGAAAAAAAATCATTGAAAAAATGCAACTTGGTGTCTCCATAAGAGACAAGAGTTCAGGACTTTTAATCTCCAAAACTGACCTCAAATCTGATGCCCTTCTCAGTAGTCCTTAGGTCTTTATGGAAAGCAAGTCAGTGTGATCTTATGGTTAGGTCCTGAGCTCTGATATGGTTTCAAGTGTGCTGAAATTTCTGAGGAATTTAGAACAGGTCTAACTTCTCCAGGTCTAGTTGTCAGCTATCTGAACCCCTGGGCATCTCTTGAATAAGCAAGTTTCTGACTGAGTCTCAAGGTGCCTGCAAAAATCAATTTGTCAGGCATCTCACATGTCTAGACTCTTAGCAACTTCCATGACTTTGTAACATATATGAATTATATATCAATAAAGCTTTTACAAGTAAAAACCCATTCAAGGATGTGCTAGATAGACTAGGTATGCCCAAACCAGCCATGGCTAGTAATACTGGATTCCTATCTCTTAGCAGGGCTACAACATACGATTTTCAAACTGTGTACTCTGCAATTCCAAGAAACACCATTATATAGACTACAATGTGAATGGCATCCCTGAAGTTTTGTAGTGTATAATATGCACAGCCTTAAGCTTTAGCACTGGCTCTTAGGAGAAGAATTCTGAAGCTGATGGTTATGGTTGACCAAAGTTCATTCCCAAGGATTCAGAAAGAAGCTAGTTTTCAAGGAAGGGGTATGAAAGGTAATTTTCCCCATACAGTTCTTAAACTCAGCATTCAGGTAAGCATTGTACTCCCCATCTTTTATTCCTTCTATTCAAGTGAATTTTTTCCCTTCAATTTAAATAATTTACAATTAATACAGTAAATAGGTTTACCCATAATCCTCCACCCTGAACACAATTGCTTTTATATTTCTAGACCCCCTTCTAGTTTTTATTCATATGTACACATGCTTTTAAAAACATTAAGACAAAAAAAACCCATTAAGACAACTTTTTAGAGCAGTTTTAGGTCCACAGCAAGCTTTAGGGAAAGGTACAGAGATTTTCCACATACTCCCTGCCCCACACATGCATACCTTCCCCCATTATCATCAGCATCCCCCATAAGAGTGGTACATTTGTTAAAATTGACACATCACAATCACCCAAACTCTATAGTTTACTTTATGGTTCACTCTTGGTGTTGTACATTCTATAGGTTTAGACAAATGTATAATGACATGTATCCATCATTATAATATCACACAGAGTATTTACACTGCCCTAAAAATCCTCTGTGCTACCTATTCATCCCCCTCCCCCAATCCTTGGAAACCACTGATTTTTTAAAAAATTTTCTCCAGTTTTGCCTTTTCCAGGATGTCATTTGTTGGAATCATACAGTGTGTAGATTTTTCAGGTTCTTTTACTTAGTAATATGTATTCCTCCATGTTGTTTCATGACTTGATAGCTCAAAACTCATTTATTTTTAGCACTGAATAATAATTGTCTGCATGTACTACAGTTATTTATTCATTCACCTGCTGAAGGACATCTTAGTTTTTTCCAAGTTTTGGCAATTATGAATAAAGCCACTGTAAATATTTGCATGCAGATTTTTGTGAGGGCATTCAACTCCTGCAGGTAAATATCAAGAAGTATGATTGCTGGATCCTGTGGTAAGCATATGCTCAGTTTTGTAAGAAGTTGCCAAAATGTCTTCCAAAGTGGCTGTATCATTTTCTGCTCCCACCAGCAATGAATAAGGGTTCCTGTTGCTCCACATCTTTGCCAGCAGCATTTGGTATTGTCAGTGTTCTGGAGTTAGGCCTTTCTAACAATGAAGTCTAGCTTATCAGTTATTTATTTCATGGACCATGCCTTTGGTGTTGTCATACTATTTTACATAGTTATAACCATAGTATACATGCTATTTGGTTCTATTTTTTCTATGTAACATTATTGCATAAACAGTGATCTAAACTGCTCCATAGTCTTTGCATTTACTGTTAGTGAATATATAGCATTTCTTCCAGGTGATGTGCTATAATATATTTGATCCTTTCATTCTCTGAATGCAAGACAATTTGTGAAGTTACATAACAACCCCAACATGGAAACACCTATCTGCATGGATTCTGCTCTATGCCCCCACCCCCGCCATTTCTTGTACCCATAGATGCATAGTATCTAATTTACTCAATTATACTTATTGCTTATTATTGGTTCCTCCCACTTTGAAGTTAATCTACAAGGGCAAGGTCCTTTGTCTCATTTGTTTACTGATGTATCCCAGATCCTAGATGCTCAATAAGTATTTGTCAAACAAATGGATTTTAAATAATTCTCTTAAGCTCAATTCTTAGTAGTAAGGTATTCAAAGGGAATATTTAAAATGCCAAATTCATAGAAACAAAGAGTATAACGGTGGTTGCCAGGGGTTGGGGGTGGAGAAAATGGGGAGATGTTGGTTAAAGGGTACAAATTTTCAGTTATAAAATGTAAGTTCTGGGGCTCTAATATACAGCATGGTGACTATGGTTAACAATATTGTATTATACACTTGAAAGTTGCTAAAAGACTAGATCTTAAATGTTCTCAACACACCAAAAATAAATCTGTAATTATGTGAGATGATGGATGTGTTAACTAGCCTTATTGTGGTAATCATTTTGCAATATGTACATGTAACAAATCATCGTATTGTACATGTTAAACTTCCACAATGTTATATGTCAATTATATCTCAATAAAGCTGGAATAAAAAGTGCATGAACATTGGCTTTTGAACAAGAAATTATAGTTGGAATTTTCTTCCAACTCTGTGCCAGCCAAATGGACCTTCAGCTAGAGTTAGGAACATATGATTCTGGAGGTAGTACTTAGGTCTTTAACCTATGGCACTGTGGCCCACAATTAGCACCCTAGTTTGTGCAAAATGTTCATAGCTTGAAAAGATAAAATTAGAGGAGGGAACAACCATTTCCCTATTTAACATGAGAGTTTGAACTTAAGGCCAGGCTGAGAGCAGATCTAAAATATGTGTTTTGAAAGCCATCTTTGGAAACTAGATCCTCTTTTTCATGAGAATGGACCCAGTGCAAATGACAAGAACCATAAATACTGTTGTTCCAAATTTTTGTATTGACAACTTCTCTAGACTCCAGGAGACTTTTTATGGAGAAGAGGACCTTAAAGTATACTTGGAAACCTGAGCTCAGGTCCAGTCTGTAGGAAAACAGTGATTAATCTATAGAAAAAATGTACTGTCCCACCCCTATGCTACCATCTCACTCTAACACTCTCCATGTTGTCTGTCACAAGCAAACACAAGGACTCCATGAGATCTGGAAACTGTGTCATGATGTAATAGTAAGATTAGAGAAAGAGCACTGGATGAACAAAGAAAAAGCACTGACATTACTGTCTGCCACACCCTTCACATCCATTTACTATTCACCACAATCCTATGAGGTGGGTACTATTTTTCCACACAAGAAGTTGAGGCATGTAGATGTGAAGTAATTTGTCTAAAGTCAAAGGGTAAGTGCAAGAACAGGGACTCAAACCCAGATTTGACCGACTTCAAAGTCATATATTTTCTGTGGTAGCATTAAGACATTATAATTCCACTCATAGGAGTGGCATCCTAATACCAGCTGAGTGGCTTAGAGTATGAGAAATATCCTTCTCTTGGGGCCTCAGGTTCTTCATCTATACAGTGAAGAAGTAGACACAGAGTTGGATTTCTAATTGCTCTTCTTTTTCTGATCACATTTGATTATCACATCATCCCATGAAAGAAATTGGGCAAATATCGTCTCCATTTTATAAATGAAAAATGGAAGTTCAGAGAGGTTTTGGGTCTTGGATACAGTCACATAACTAGTTTCTGGGAGTCAGACTGAACCCATGTTTCTGAACTTCGAGAATGAAGCATCACAGGCCACTGGTCAAGATCATGTGACCCTCTGTTTCTTCTCACCATGGGAAAATTCCCCATTCCCATAGACCAGGGCTCCCATGAATAAAATGTTTGCACATTATAGTATGATCTGAAATCCTCACATATTTTCTCTGAATCTGAATAAGTCATCAGTTAGAGGTTTGTTCTTGCTGTTCCAGAGATAGAATAACCCATTACTCACACCTTTTTCCAAAGGGTTTTGATGGGAAGAAGCTCCTTGACATTGGTCTTGGTGGTGACTTTTTTTTTTGATATGACTCTTAAAAGAAAAGGCAACAAAAGCAAAAATAAACAAGTGGGACTGCATCAAAAAGAAAATCTTCTCCATAGCAAAGGAAATCATCAACAAAATTAAAAAGCAACCAACTAAATGGGAGAAAATATCTGCAAATCATATATCTGATAAGGTGTTAAGATCCAAAATATATAAAGAACTCATACAGCTTGGTAGCAAAATAAAAAAAATACACCAATCCAATTAAAAAATGAGCACAGGATCTGAATAAATATTTTTCCAAAGAAACAAAAAGCCACCAATCAATTAAAAAATGAGCACAGGACCCGAATAAACATTTTTTCAAAGAAGACATACAGATGGCCAACAGGCATATAAAAAGATGCTCAACATCACTAACCATCAGGGAAATGCAAATCAAAACCACAATGAGATACCACCTCACACCTGTCAGAATGGCTGTTATCAAAAAGAAAAGAAATAACATGTGTTGGCAAGGATTTGCACTGTTAGTGGGAAGATTAAAAAGGGGGAGTGAGTTCCGTACACCGTCCGAGCATTAGGAATTACCTTTCCTGATCCTCAAGACAGTAATAGAGGACTTCTGGAGCTCTTTGTCTGTGCCATTGTGCCCACTTCTGTGTTTCAGGCTGTGTTAAGACTACGGGAAACTAAAGGGAAAAAAAGGGTTAAAAATGGTAAACTTACTGCTAAGAGGGTGATTCTAATTCTGGTATCCATTCTTAAAAAACTAAAAATAGAACTACCGTATGAGCCAGCAATCCCACTCTTGGGCATATACCTGGAGAAAACCATAATTCAAAAAGATACATATGCCCCAATGTTCATTGTGGCACTATTTACAATAGCCAAGACATGGAAACAACCTAAATGTCCATCAGCAGAGGAATGGATAAAGAAGATTTGGTACATATATACAATGGAATATTACTCAGCCATAAAAAGGAACAAAATAGTGCTATTTGCAGAGACTGTCATACAGAGTGCAATGTTTATATGAGTATATGGAACCTATAATTTTTATATAAAGGAAAAATCGTTATTTTTTTGCTCCTTTCTTCTGCCATTACTTTTTCCCTTTCACCTGCCAAAGCTATTGTTATTCCCTAATTTAAAGAAAAAGTACAAAATGTGTGCACTTTATTGTACATAAATTTTATCTCAAAAGAAACAAGGAACTGCAAAATATTGATCTCTAGTTAATTATATGCATCCAATAAAATATTCAGATGTAAAAAATAGAATCAAATTCATGTATTTGTAGACTTGTTTATTCTCCTTTTTCCATGGAAATTTCAGTTCTCAGAGGGCAGAAATTCTCTTAGTCTTTCTTGTTCACTGCTGTATCCTCAGTATATATAGTAGCACTTTACACATAGGAGATTCTAGATGTGGCACATATAAACAATGGAATATTACTCAGCCATAAAAAGAAATGAAATTGAGTTATTTGTAGTGAGGTGGATGGACCTAGAGAGTCTGTCATACAGAGTGAAGTAAGTCAGAAAGAGCAAAACAAATACCGTATGCTAACACATATATATGGAATCTAAAAAAAAAGAAGGTTCTGAAGAACCTAGAGGCAGGACAGGAATAAAGATGCAGATGTAGAGAATGGACTTGGAGACACAGGGAGGGGGAAGGGTAAGCTGGGATGAAGTGAGAGAGTGGCATGGACTTATATATGCTAACAAATGTAAAATAGCTAGTGGGAAGTAGCCACATAGCACAGGGAGATCAGCTCGGTGCTTTGTGACCACCTACAGGGGTGAGATAGGGAGGGTGGGAGGGAGACGCAAGAGGGAGGAGATATGGAGATATATGTATATGTATAGCTGACTCACTTTGTTATAAAGCAGAAACTAACACACCATTGTAAAGCAAGTATATGCCAATAAAGATGTTAAAAAATAAATAAAAAAAATAAATTGTTCAGTGAATGAACATCTTTTATATCCTATTTTTTATGCATACATTTTAAAATTGTAAAACATTTTTGGTAAAGGCTATGTTTAGTAGGGCTTAATATTCTGTTTCATTAAATGTATTTCAACATTACCTCAAGAGCTGCTTCATTGCATTGGGTGCTTTTGCATGAAGTGGCATAAGAATCTGCATTCAGCCATTCCTCCAGTATCTAATTTGCTTTGTGCTGGAAATATAATCTTGTCTTCATTCATTTTGTCACTTTCTCATCCTTTTAAGATTTTAGATGTCTTTTCATAAAGCATTTCTTCACTGAAATCATCTTGTTTATTAGATTACTTGATTATTTTTATGCTTACCCCTTAACAATATAAGCTTCAGAATTGCTGTTTTGTTCACTGCTCTATCCCTAATTTCCAGAACAGGCACTCCATCAATGTTGGTTGAATGAATACATCATATTTAACTTCTTCAATTGCCTCACTTGTAAAACAGGGATGGTACTACCTATGTCATTGACTCTTAGAGAGAACAGTAGTGCTGTATCATGACGTGGATGCTAGAGGGCATGTGAGATACTGTGACTAGCTAAGGGTCTGGGTGCTACATACCAGTTTCCACAGCAACACTAATTCAAATCTGTGTTTCAGCAAAACTGCAAACTCTAACCTGAAGTTGAACATTGGCATTGCACTTATATAGTTAAAACTGCAAGTGTGAAATCCCAAAGTGTTTTTTCCACTCCATACGAAGACAATGAGTTCTGTAAAGAACTTTATATGCTGGGAAATAGGGGTGAAATTGATTATGAAACACCTCATTTCTAAAATCAGGGAATTTCAGAACTTGGGCTTGATAGAGTGGGCACCGGAAATAATTTTAAATTTCTGAGCAGGGAGGCAGTGTTATAAAAATGGTGTTTGCACGAAGACTGCTTCCATGTCCTACCTGTCGTCTGCTGCACGTGGTGGGGTGTCTCTCCAGGACCTTGCTTCAGGCGTGTAAGCTCGCCCATCCTGTAAACCACTGATGTCTCAAAAAAATGGTGTCTGTGTGTGAGTGTGTTTTTCATTGCCAAAGGAGAACCAACAGTTCCATGCTATTGATTTTGGTGGTGCTGTTGGTCAGGTAAATGGGAAGAGTAGGTAGGTTCTTTGTGGGGCTTTCAGTATTGGGAAAAGCTTCCCAGCAGCAGTGTTTTGTGGTGGAGGAGGGGTGTGGAAGAGAGTAGGGATGAGGGACTTTTTTGTAGCTGTGTTTGTTTGCAAATTTAGAATATTTTGCTATGTTCCATGATGGGTAAAATGCCAATAATATAAAGATACTATGTGTTCTAAGTCTCCTCCCTTTCACACATATTCCTTGAGGCTACCTCAGCTTGGGTAGCTCTTTGCTTTTCACTCAATAATTACCTTTCTCAGTATGCTGCAGTGAGCTTGGAAAGTACTGATGTCTCATTCAGTGATTCATCCTATTTACTGCCTAATTTAGAAGGACAGTGAAAGCACTCATAATTACTTTGTGATTTTCCACATTGACAGCTTAGCTAAGATATGGCAAGTCCCAAAGTAATTCAAGTATTTTCAAATTCTCTGCAGCCTGGCAGAGTGCGTGTCTAGAAAGAGAGAACTTTACAGGGATCCAGTCTTAACACTAGACTCTCCAGCAGTCTTTGCCATCATTCCTCTGCCAAGCTAAGAGCTGTAAGGAGACTTCCTTAATCTTCTGCCTCCACCTGAATTGGCTTGTCAGGAAGATGGCTGCCTTAAGTCTAAGGTCTAGAGTTTACACAAAGGTATGCTTTGGGAACATCCCTAAAAGAACTCCTGCCTCCAAATCCCTCCCCCACTACCTTGCCACACTGCCTAAACATTCCAACTGTATGAATTAATTCCTGTATGACATTACCAAGAACATATGCTAAAATTATTTATAACAAGGAGAAAGATAACTGTTTAATTCTGGAAGGCATCCTTTTTTGTCCATGTAAAAAACCTATCTTCATCATGATTCCTTCCATAGCCTAAAGAAATTACAATTTAACTTTAAAAATTCCTTCTTTTAGATTCATGCTTTTTGCATCTACATGACTCCTGGTTTGAAATACAAACTCTGTTTAAGCTAGGAGTTAAGCCATTTGAAGCCATAGGTATCTTGGGATGCATTAGTGTGGCAGAGTGGACAAAACCCAGGCTTAAGTCCCGCATATCTGGGTTTGAATCCCTGCTATACCAGTTAGTAACTGTGTGGCTTTGGGAAAGACCCTTTAACTCTTTGTGTTTCAGTTTCCTGAGGATGGTGTTACTTAATTCTTAGGGTTTGATTAGGAGAGGGAAAGAGAAGAGAGGACCAGTTTATGTGGGTAATGTAGAGCTATTGTGTGGCCAGCTTTAGAGTCTCCAGAATTTCTCTGTGAGAGGTTGATAATGGGGTGAAAAGAGCAAAAGTGGTGGGCACAGGCTAGGGGGCTTGCTTGTTCTGTTTTAATGTGGCATCATACTGTTTTTTACTCATATATCTATTGGGGGTAGCTAATGCTGATGAGGAGAGGGGCTAAAGCCCTCCAAGCTTCCTGCTGTCACTGGATCTCAAGAACAGACCAATATCAAAAGAGGTCTTGAGGGCTTCCCTGGTGGCGCAGTGGTTGAGAGTCGGGGACACGGGTTCAAGCCCTGGTCTGGGAAGATCCCACATGCCACGGAGCAGCTGGGCCCGTGAGCTACAAATACTGAGCTCTGTGCGTCTGGAGCCTGTGCTCCGCAGCAAGAGAGGCCGCGACAGTGAGAGGCCCGCGCACCGCGATGAAGAGTGGCCCCCGCTTGCCACAACTAGAGAAAGCCCTCGCACAGAAACGAAGACCCAACACAGCCAAAAATAAATAAATGAATAAATAAATTTAAAAAAAAAAAAAAAGAGGTCTTGAATACAAATTTGCTGACTTCACACTATTGCAGAGGTCTCTACCTAGGATGCTGCTGCTGCTAATAATAATAATAGTACTACTAATAATAATAGCAACAACAATAACAACAAAACCAGCTGATATACAGCTAACATTTATATAATGATTATTGATGTGCAAGGTATAGGTTTAAGCACTTTAATTCGATTTCATCCTCCCAAAACCCCTAAGAGGTAAACACCATTGTTATCTACATTCTATAGATGAGGAATGTCATCTGTTAGATGACAGATATATGACAAAGGTAGGAAAACTCTTAATTTTTAGGTCATTTGTAGGCAGGACTCTGATCTCTCTCCTTGCTTCTAACCTCAGTAATTTCCCTTCCAGGGACAGAGAGAGCATGGTCCAATATAATAGGCACTGTATTTTAAATCTGGCTGAGTCACTGAGTCTGGAGGTTCCAATCCTGATAAGCAATTTGGTGAGGTGGTAGCAGATTTTGTCTTTGGGGATCAAGCCCACGCTGTCCCAAAGATGTCCACTCCCCCCAAACACCCCATAATTGTTAGTTTTATGTGTTAATTTGGCTATACTGCCCAGTTGTTTGTCAAACACTAAACACTGTTTCTGTAGATGTGATTAATATTTACAATTGGTTGAGTTTTTCACAATTTTAAAATTTACTTTTATTTTTTATTGAAGTATAATTGACATATAGCATTCTATTAGCTGCAGGTGTACAACACAGTTCAACATTTGTGTACATTGCAAAATGCTGACCATAATAAGTCTAGTTAACATTTGTCAGCATACATAGTTTTTTTTTCTTTTTTATGATGAGGGCTTTTAAGACCTACTCTTAGCAACTTTCAAATATGCAATACAGTATTTTTAACAATAGTCACTATGCTTTTGACCCCCGTTCACTTGTTTTGTCCAATCCCCCCTGCCACCCAACAACCACCAATCTGTTTTCTGTATCTATGAGCTTAAGTTTTGTTGTTGGTTGGTTGGTTTTGTTTTTAGATTCCACATATAAGTGAGAACATATGGTAGTTGTCTTTCTCTTTCTGACTTACTTCTCTTCGTATGATAATCTCTAGGTCCATCCATGTTGCTGCAAATGGCATTATTTCATTCTTTTTAATGGCCGAGTAATATTCCATTGTGTATATGTACCACATCATTTTTATCCATTCATCTGTTGATGGACACTTAGCTCTCACTTGCAGTATTTGGTTTCACATTCTATGGTCTAGCACAAGCAGTCCCAACATATTTGCCATGAAGGATTCTATAGAATGTAGTCATCCTAGCCACCTGGAGATGATTGGTAGACCCATGCCATCTAATGGTTTTGCCACAGCCTCACTTACAGCTTCAAAAACATTATCTTCAGTTGGGTTTGAGTAAGGGTCTGAAAAAAAGGAAAAAGGAGAAAGTAGATTCAATCTAGTGCTCAATGTGTGCCCATCTCACACACCTCCCAAGGCTTAGCATTGTGAAATTCTATCAGACTTATCAGCTGAGGTGTCAGCAGTAGTAGCAGCAAAACATGTCATAATTCCAGTAAGGTATAATATGCACATAGTGCCAGAAAAGAATCTTGGCAGATTTCAGCTGAGTCTCTGTTATTTCAGTGAGAAGTAGTAGAGTTACACTAAGCTTCCTTATGCTCCGTAGCCCATCATCCCACACCCACTCTTGAGATTGCTCCTCCTACCTAACAGACATTGTTCAAGTATTTGATACATTTCTGAGTATGGAAATCCCTTTGCCTCTGCCTCTCTGACCCAAACACCTCCCATCTTCTTTCTCTGATATTTTTCTGTCGGTACTCCCAGGGTCAGATAAAAGCACAAAGTTTAAGGTCAATTTTCTGCTTGCTGAACATAAAAGCACTCAAAATCACAAAGATGAGAAAGTGATAAAAGCATTTGATTCTTGTGTGTAGGGACACCATCTTCCTCCACGTTAACTCTACTTGCAAACGAATTCTAGCAATGAACTCTAGTTGCAAATGAGATTGCATATGGGACAGAAGGATGGATAAACGAATAGATGGATGGATGAATAGATAGATGGACATATATAGATTTATATCCATCTATAAATAAATTTACATATGTAGAAGATGGGGTATAGGTATGCAGAAAAGCATAAAAGTATATAAACACTCTGGTTTCTAAGTCTATTTAAAACTTAGAGGATGATTAGAAATAGCTGAATTATAGGGATCCTAAAGAAGAAGAGAAAAAAAAAAGGGACTTAGAATATATTTGAAGAGATTATCATTTAAAACTTCCCTAATATGGGAAAGGAAATAGTTAAACAAGTCCAGGAAGCACAGAGAGTCCCATACAGGATAAATCCAAGGAGAAACATGCCAAGACACATATTAATCAAACTATCAAAAATTAAATACAAAGAAAAAAATATTAAAACCAGCAAGGGAAAAGCAACAAATAAAATAAAAGAGAATCCCCATAAGGTTAACAGCTGATCTTTCAGCAGAAACTCTGAAAGCCAGAGGGAGTGGCAAGACATATTTAAAGTGATGAAAGGGAAAACCCTACAACCAAGATTACTCTACCCAGCAAGGATCTCATTCAGATTCAATGGAGAAATTAAAAACTTTACAGACAAGCAAAAGCTAAGAGAATTCAGCACCGCCAAACCAGCTTTACAACAAATGCTAAAGCATGTGTTGTAAAGGAACTTCTCTAGGTAGGAAACACAAGAGAAGGAAAAGACCTACAATAACAAACACAAAACAATTAAGAAAATGGTGATAGGAACATACATATCGATAATTACCTTAAATGTAAATGGATTAAATGCTCCCACCAAAAGACATAGACTGGCTGAATGGAAACAAAAACAAGACCCATATATATGCTGTCTACAGGAGACGCACTTCAGACCTAGGGACACATACAGACTGAAAGTGAGGGGATGGAAAAAGATATTCCATGTAAATGGAAATCAAAAGAAAGCTGGAGTAGCAATTCTCATATCAGACAAAATAGACTTTAAAATAAACACTATTATAAGAAACAAAGAAGGACACTACATAATGATCAAGGGATCAATCCAAGAAAAAGGTATAACAATTGTAAATATTTATGCACCCAACATAGGAGCACCTTAATACATAAGGCAAATGCTAACGGCCATAAAAGGGGAAATTGACAGTAACAAAA
The DNA here is from genome assembly GCF_963924675.1 of Phocoena phocoena. Lineage (NCBI taxonomy): Eukaryota > Metazoa > Chordata > Mammalia > Artiodactyla > Phocoenidae > Phocoena > Phocoena phocoena. The sequence goes on along the minus strand of NC_089240.1, from coordinate 44,355,490 downwards.
TAATAGTAGGGAACGTTAACACCCCACTTTCACCAGTGGACAGATCATCCAAAATGAAAATAAATAAGGCAACACAAGCTTTCAATGATACATTAAACAAGATGGACTTAATTGATATTTATAGGACATTCCATCCGAAAACAACAGAATACACTTTCTTCTCAAATGCTCATGGGACATTCTCCAGGATAGATCATATCTTGGGTCACAAATAAAGCCTTGGTAAATTTAAGAAAATTGAAACCATATCAAGTATCTTTGCAGACCACAACACTATGATACTAGATATCAATTACAGGAAAAAAAACTGTAAAAAATACAAACACATGGAGGCTAAACAATATGCTACTAAATAACCAGGAGATGACTCAAGAAATCAAAGAGAAAATCAAAAAACACCTAGAAAGAAATGACAATGAACATACGACGACCCAAAATCTATGGGATGCAGCAAAATCAGTTCTAAGAGGGAAGTTTATAGCAACACAATCTTACCTCAAGAGACAAGAAACACCTCAAATAAACAACCTAACCTTACACCTAAAGTAATTAGAGAAAGAAGAACAAAAAACCCCACAAATTTAGCAGAAGGAAAGAAATCATAAATATCAGATCAGAAATAAATGAAAAAGAAATGAAGGAAACGATAGCAGACATCAAAAACTAAAAGCTAGTTCTTTGAGAAGATAAACAAAATTGATAAACCATTAGCCAGACTCATCAAGAAAAAAGGGTGAAGACTCAAATCAATAGAATTAGAAATGAAAAAGGAGAAGTAACAACTGACCTTGCAGATACACAAAGGGGTGAGAGATTACTACAAGCAACTATATGCCAATAAAATGGACAACCTGGAAAAAATGGACAAATTTTTGAAAAGCACAACCTTCTGAGACTGAACCAGGAAGAAATAGAAAATATAAACAGACCAATCACAAGCACTGAAATTTGAGACTGTGATTAAAAATCTTCCAACTGGGCTTCCCTGTGGTGCAGTGGTTGAGAATCTGCCTGCTAATGCAGGAGACACGGGTTCAAGCCCTGGTCTGGGAAGATTCCACATGCCGTGGAACAACTAGGCCGATGAACCACAACTACTGAGCCTGTGCATCTGGAGCCTGTGCTCCACAACAAGAGAGGTCGCGATAGTGAGAGGCCCATGCACCACGATGAACAGTGGCTCCCGCTTGCCACAAGTAGAGAAAGCCCTCACACAGAAACGAAGACCCAACACAGCAAAAATAAATAAATAAATAAATAAATAAACTCCTACCCCCAACATCTTCTTAAAAAAAAAAAATCTTCCAACAAACAAAAGCCCAGGACCAGATGGCTTCACAGGTGAATTCTTTCAAACATTTAGAGAAGAGCTAACACCTATCCTTCTCAAACTCTTCCAAAATATAGCAGAGGGAGGAACACTCCCAAACTCATTCTATGAGGCCACCATAACTGATACCAAAACCAAAGATGTCACAAAGAAAGAAAACTACGGGCCAATATCACTGATAAACATAGATGCAAAAATCCTCAACAAAATACTAGCAAACAGAATCCAACAGCATATTAAAAGGATCACCCACCACAATCAAGTGGGGTTTATCCCAGGAATGCAAGGATTCTTCAATATATGCAAATCAATTATATGGTACAGCATATTAACAAACTGAAGAATAAAAACCATATGATCATCTCAATAGATGCAGAAAAAGCTTTCAACAAAATTCAACAGCATTTATGATAAGAACCCTCCAGAAAGTAGGCATAGAGGGAACTTACCTCAACATAATAAAGGCCATATATGAAAAACCCACAGCCAACATCATCCTCAATGGTGAAAAACTGAAACCATTTCCACTAAAATCAGGAACAAGACAAGGTTGGCCACTCTCACCACTATTATTCAACATAGTTTTGGAAGTTTTTGTCACAGCAATCAGAGAAGAAAAAGAAATAAAACCCAACTCAGAAAAGAAGAAGTAAAGCTGTCACTGTTTGCAAATGGCATGAGACTATATATAGAGAATCCTAAAGACTCTACCAGAAAACTTCTAGACCTAATCAATGAATTTGGTAAAATAGCAGGATACAAAATTAATGCACAGAAATCTCTTGCATTCCTATACACTAATGATGAAAAATCTGAAAGAGAAATTAAGGAAACACTCCCACTTACCACTGCAACAAAAAGAATAAAATACCTAGGGATAAACCTACGTAAGGAGACAAAAGACCTGCATGCAGAAAACTATAAGAAACTGATGAAAGAAATTAAAGATGATACAAACAGATGGAGAGATATACCATGTTGTTGGATTGGAAGAATCATCACTGTGAAAATGACTATACTATGCAAAGCAATCTACAGATTCAGTGCAATCCCTATCAAATTACCAATGGCATTTTTTACAGAACTAGAACAAAAAATCTTAAAATTTCTATAGAGAGAAAAAAGACCCTGAATAGCCAAAGCAATCTTGAGAAAGAAAAATGGAGATGGAGTAATCAGACTCCCTGGCTTCAGACTATACTACAAAGCTACAGTAATCAAGACAATATGGTACTGGCACAAAAACAGACATATAGATCAATGGAACAGGACAGAAAGCCCAGACATAAACCCACGCACCTATGGTCAACTAATCTATGAAAAAGGAGGCAAGGCTATACAATGGAGAAAACACAGTCTCTTCAATAAGTGGTGCTGGGAAAACTGGACAGCTACATGTAAAAGAATGAAATTAGAACACTCCCTAACACCATACACAAAAATAAACTCAAAATGGATTAGAGACCTAAATGTAAGACTGGATACTATAAAACTCTTAGAGGAAAACATAGGAAGAACACTCTATGACATAAATCACAGCAAGATCCTTTTTGACCCACCTCCTAGAGAAATGGAAATAAAAACAAAAATAAACAAATGGGACCTAATGAAACTTCAAAGCTTTTGCACAGCAAAGGAAACCATAAACAAGATGAAAAGACAACCCTCAGAATGGGAGAAATTATTTGCAAATGAAGCAACGGACAAAGGATTAATCTCCAAAATTTACAAGCAGCTCAGGCAGCTCAATATCAAAATAACAAACAACCCATCCAAAAATGGGCAGAAAACCTAAATAGACATTTCTCCAAAGAAGACATGCAGATTGCCAATAAACACATGAAAGAATGCTCAACATCACTAATCATTAGAGAAATGCAAATTAAAACTACAATGAGGTATCACCTCACACCATTCAGAATGGCCATCATCAAAAAATCTACAAACAATAAATGCTGGAGAGGATGTAGAGAAACGAGAACCCTCTTACACTGTTGGTGGGAAAGTAAATGGATACAGCCACTATGGAGAACAGTATGGAGGTTCCTTAAAAAACTAAAAATAGAACTACCATACGACCTAGCAATCCCACTCCTGGGCGTATACCCTGAGAAAACCATAATTCAAAAAGAGTCATGGCCCACAATGTTCATTGCAGCTCTATTTACAATAGCCAGGACATGGAAGCAGCATAAGTGTCCATCGACAGAAGAATGGATAAAGAAGATGTGGCACATATATACAATGGAATATTGATCAGCCATAAAAAGAAATGAAATTGAGTTATTTGTAGTGAGGTGGATGGACCTAGATTCTGTCATACAGAGTGAGGTAAGTCTGAAAGGGAAAAATAATACCGTTTGCTAACACACTTATATGGAATATAAAAAATTTTTTTCTGAAGAACCTAGTGGCAGGACAGGAATAAAGATGCCGATGTAGAGAATGAACTTGAGGACACAGAGTGGGGAAGGGTAAGCTAGGACGAAGTGAGAGAGTAGCATGGACTTATGTTCACTCCCAAATGTAAAATAGATAGCAGGTGGGAAGCAGCCGCATAGCACAGGGAGATCAGCTCGGTGCTTTGTCACCACCTAGAGGGGTGGGATAGGGAGGGTGGGAGGGAGACCCAAGCGGGAGGAGATATGGGGATATATGTGTATGTAAAGCTGATTCACTTTGTTATAAAGCAGAAACTAACACACCATTGTAAAGCAATTATACTCCAATAAAGATGTTTTAAAAAAATGAAATAGCCTATTATCTGGAGAATTTTGTATCTGTTGAACAAAGGAGTAGAGAAGACATGGAGCTATAGATCTCTGGCGAAAGTCACAGTGAAATGGGGCTAATAGAAGACCACTTCAGCAATGGTGCAGCTAGGAGCTCCAGAAATCCACTCAATAAAATCAATAAACATAGGCAAAAAATATATATATATATAAAAATCAACTTTTGGGTAATTCCCAGGTGGTCCAGTGGTTACGACCCCGTGCTTTCACTGCCGAGGGCGCACGGGTTCCATCCCTGGTCAGGGAACTAAGATCCCGTGGCACTTCACCCCCACCCCCCTAAAAACTCAACTTTTTCAGAATTCTGGATTTAACCAAAGGCTTGCAACAATCCAAAAAGCAATTATTCAAGGAATATGACTGAACCTCCATGAGAATACTGAGCTGTATGGCATTTTAACTTTTTCTATTCTAATCCCCATCTCGTCACCTCCATAGTAGCCTTGAAAAATAACAGCCTGACAACAACCAGTAGTTGTGAAAATCTGTAGCCTAGAAGCCACTGGAGGGGGCAGACTGGGTTTGAGGTCCCCAAAAAGCCCCATTCCCAGAGAATTGTCACAATTTGACCTGTCTGGCAGTTCTTGGAAACACCCACTCACATGACTCATCATTATTTGCCCTGGCTTAGAGCTCACTACACACAAAAAAGCCTTTTTTTGTTTTAAAAGACTTTTTTTTAAAGAGCATTTTTGGTTTTAGAGAAAAACAGAAAAAAGTACAGAGAGTTTCCATATACTACCCTTCCTTCCTCTCCCCCTGCCACAGTTTTCCCCTATTATTAATAGCTTGTATTATTGTGGTACACTTGTTACAGCTGAGGAACCAATATTGGCACATTATTATTAACTAAAATCCATAGTTTACAGGAAGTTCACTCTTTCAGTTGTATATTGCATAGGTATTTTGACAAATACGTATGCCATGTATCTACCGTTACAGTGTCATACAGAAGCATTTCACTGTCCTAAAACCCCCCTATCCTCCATGTATTCATCCCCCATTTCCCTCCTTCTGAACCAGTGGCAATCACTGATCTTTCTTACTGTCTCTATAGTTTTGCCTTTTCCTGAATTTCATATTCATGGAATCATACAATATGTAGCCTTTTCAGACTGGCTTTACTTAGCAATATGCATCATAGCTCATTTATTTTTATTGCTGAATAATATTACATTGTATACATGTACTAATTTGTTTATCCCATTTACCTATTAAAAGACATCTTGGTGTCTTCCAAGTTTGGGTAATTATGAATAAAGCTGCTGTAAACATTCATGTGCAGGTTTTTGTGTGGACATAACTTTTCAACTCATTTTAATAACAAGGAGTGTAGTTGCTGGATTGTATGGTGAGACTATGTTTAGAACTGTCAGACCGTCTTCCAAAGCATCTGTTCCATTTTACATTCCTACCAGCAACTGGTGCTGTCAGCATTTTGGGTTTTAATCATTCTAATAGTTGTGCAGTGGCATCTTGTTGTTTTAATGACATATGATGTGGAACGTGTCTTCATATGCTTATTCGCCATGTATATGTCTTCTTTGATGAGGTTTCTATTCATATATTTGGCCCATTTTATAATTTGGTTGTTTTCTTACTGTTGAATTTTAAGAGTTCTTTGCATGTTTTGAATACAAGTCCTTTATCTAATATGTGTTTTGAAAATATTTCCTTCTAGTCTGTGGCTTATCTTTACATTCTCAACGGTGCCTTTTGCAGAGCAGAATTTTTAATTTTAATGAAATCCAACTTATCAGCTTTTTCCTTCTTAGACCATACTTTTGCTGTTACATCTAAAAAGTTATCATCGGGGCATCAGACAGATTCAGGTTAGGATCCAACTACCCACTCATTTGCTATGCTTTATGACTTTGGGCAAGTCTCCAGAAACCTTCGTTTCCACAAATGTAAAGTGAGATGATACTTGTTTAAGCCAAGATGAAATAAAATGATAAAAAGCCCTAAAAGAGCAAAAAGTAAAATTAGGAAAGAAATAAAAGTCATCACCAAAGCAAAGTTTACCTATGTTATCTTCTAGAAGTTTTATAGTTTGTGTTTGACATTTATGTCTATGCTCCATTTCCAATTAATTTTTGTAACAGGTATAATGTCTTGGTACAGATTCATTGTTTTGCATGCGGTTGTCCAGTTATTCTAGCACCATTTGTTGAAAAGATTATTTGTTATCCATTTAATTGCCTTTGCAGCTTTGTCAAACATTAGTTGACTATATTTGTGTGGGTCTGTTTTGGGGTTCTCTATTCTATTCCATTAATCTATTTGTTTATTCTTTCACGAATAGCACACCGTGTTGATCAGTATAGCTTTAAAGTAAGCATTGAAGTTGGGGAACTATGAAAAACCACAGTTAACAAATTTATTGGTAAAAGACTGAATGTTTTCCCTCTAAGATCAGGAAAAAGAATGTCTGTTCTCACTACTTCTATTCAAAATTGTATTGGAGGTTCTAGACAGGGTAATTAGAAAGAAATAAAGAAGAAATCCAGATTGAAAGAAGTAAAACTATATATATTCACAGATGACATGATCTTGTATATAGAAAATTCTAAGAAATCCATACAAACTATTATAGCTAATAAATGAGTTTAGTAAGGTTGCAGAGTACTACTAGTTCAGTATACAAAAATAAATTGTATTTCTATATACTAACAATTAATGGCCTGAAAAATTTAGAAAAAATCCTTTAATAATAACATTAAAAAGAATTAAAAAACTAAGGAATGGATTTAAAGTGTAAGACATATACTGAAAAATGACAAAACTGTTGAAAAAGTTAAAGATGTCCTAAATAAATGGAAAGACATCTCATTTTTACAGATCAGAAGGTAATAATATTAAGATGGCAATACTCCCCAAACTTATATATAGATTCATTTCAGTCTGTAATCAAAAAAAAACTCAGCTGGTATTTTTTTAGAAATTGAAAAGCTGATTCTAAAATTCATATGGAAATACAAGTGACCCAGAATAGCCTAAACAATCTTGGGAAAGAAGGAAACATTTGGAGGAATCACATTTCCCAATTTCAAAACTTACACAAAGCTACAGTTATCAAGACAGTGCTGTCTTGGCATAATAGACATATGGATCAATGAAACAAAACTGAGAGTCTAGAAATAAACTCTGATGGTCAATTTTCATTAAGAGTGCCAAGATAATTCGATGGGGAAAAAAATTAGTCTTTTCAACAAATGGTGCTGTGACTATTGGACATCAACATGCAAATTAATGAAGTTAGACCTTTACCTCACATAATATGCAAAAATTAACTACAATGGATTAAACACTTAAACGTTACAGCAAAAACTATAAAACACTCAGAAGAAGACATAGGTGTAAATTCTCACGATCTTAAATTATTCAATGATTTTTAGATGACACCACAAGCATAAGAACAAAAGATAAAAACAGATAAATTGGATTTCTTCCAACTTAAAAAATTCTGTGTTTCAGAGGACACCATCAAGAAAGTTAAAAGACAATCCACAGAATCAGAGAAAATATTTGCAAATCATACATCTGATAAGAGACTAACATCCAGAACATATAAAGAACTTTTACAACTCAACAATATGAGAGAACCCAATTAAAAATTGGGCAAATGACTTGAATGGACATTTATCTTAAGAAGATATGCAAGTTGCAAATAAGCACATGAAAAGATGCTCAACATCATTAGTCATTAGGGAAATTCAATCAAAACCACAGCAAAATACCACTTTACCTCCACTAGTATGGCTAAAATAAAAAAGGCAGACAAAAGAAGTGTTGGTGAGGATGTAGAGAAATTGAAGCCCTCAGACATTTCTGGATTGTAAGATGGTACAGCCACTTTGGAAAACAGTTTAACAGTCCCTCAAAATGTTAAACATGGACATACCATGATTCAGACTTAACACTCCTAAGTATATATGCCAGAGGATTGAAAATATATGTCCACACAAAAACTTCCACATGAACATTCTTGTCAGCATTATTCATAATAGCTGGAGTAGAAACAACTCAAATGCCCATCAATTGATGAATGGATAAATAAAATGTGGTATATACTACAATGGAACTTTATTCAGGAAAAAAAAAGGAATGAACGACACAGATGAACCTTGAAAGCATAATCCTTATTTGAAGACAGTCACAAAAAGCTAAATATTGCATGATTTGACTTGTATGAATATCCATAATCTATAGAAAAAGAAAATGGATTAATTGTTGCCAGGGGCTGGGGTCAGTGAAATGGAGATTAACTGCTGCTAATGGGCATGGGGTTTCTCTTTGTGGTGAAATCGGTTGTAGTGTTTTTTGCACAAATCTGAATATACTAAAAACCACTGAATTGAACACTTAAAAATGGTGGCTTCTATAGTATACAAATTATATCTCAATAAACCATTCTTTTTTTAAATGGGGCTAATAGCTCCTGCTTCATAGTGCTGTTGGGAGCATTAACTGAAGACGTTTGAAAACTTGCAAAATTAGGCACCCAAATATTTGGTGAAACTGAAGATAAATTTCACCTGCTTCCTAACTTTGCCCAGAATTGGACAAAATATACTACCTAGGTAAATGTAACAGAGCTCCAGGGTCAGAAGAAAGCTTAATCACCTGCTTCTTTTGCACCCACACATTGAATGGAGTTCTGGCCTCTTCACTGGGGGAGCTGGGACAAGATGGGCTCTGCACTGTGCTTTCCCTTTCTGGACCAAGTAACTATTTCTCCCCACCCACCTGGGCAGAATCCCATACACATACACTCCTTCACTAGCAAGCATGCCTCCTTCCTCCCAGAGAAAGATTTGAGGTACAGATGTCTCACTTTGGACTTGAGCAAAAGTGCTGAGCTGAAAGAAATGTTTCAAAAGAAAAGAATCCGTAACATCAGCCACAACTGATTCTGTCCTGCCAGTGTTTTCTTTGGGTATTCTGACAAGTCAGGGCTTAATGGATAAGGGGGCCAATTAACCCTAAGCCCTCCATAAACAGATTAAGTTTCAGACATATTCAGGACTCAAGGGTAGGAGACCATGATTTCCTGAAAATTCCAAAGAACACTGAGGTGCTGAATTCAGAATCTGGTCTAGTGACCAAGGTCTGTTTTCAGGCCTGTTAGGTATTCGTGCCTACCCCAGCTAGGCTGGGGAAATGACTGGCCTGGAAGCCCATATTTACATTCCCATTTTAACTCCCAACATATATAACAATTCCATGAACTGCCTTACTCAAGAACACAACTGTCACATTCTATTGTAACCTGAATCACGATTTTGAAATAATGGGGCACAAGAATTCACCTTACTTTATATACAAAGTATATCTTGTATTGCATTTATTCCAATGGAAAATGAGATGTGAACATTGAAATAGTCCATGTTAGGAAGGATGCGTCCCTCACAAAAAAAATAGTGTGACTGTCCTATGTTTGTATCCATCAAGGACCTACTATGTGCCAGGCTCCAATAATATGGAAATGGATAAAACACAGTTGAAACTCTCAAAATGAGCTCCATCTTTTGTCAACAAAGACAGTTACACTAGAGTGTGTTAAAGGAAAGCAAATAATGCTGTGAGCACAGAGAGGGAGATCCTACCTGAGTCTGGGGTATTATGGGGGCATTAAGATGAAGAGAAATGCCTGAGCCCATTCCTAAAGATACAGTAAAGAAGATAGCTGGACAAAAGGATGCTAAGGAATAGCTCCTCAGGCAGTAGAATAAAATTTGTATATTTATAGACATGTAAGATGTTTAGCTTAGCTGGAACCAATTTAAGGGGGTGGTAAAAATGAGTTAATCTACAATGGATAGGGGATAAAGAGATAGGGATTTACATTTGGCAAATATATGAGGCCACCCTAAATCAGTACCATTCCACTGATAATTACCATAAGACAAGTCAAGGAACAGTTGGGCAGGGGAAATGCCTTACTGGGCTTCCTCAGAGGGGCCCTTTGGTGAGGGCTGATTGCTAGCAGTGCTGCCTTAAGAGAGAACTTCATTGGCACCTCCAGCCTCACCCTGGGGGATTAGGGTTGAGTTCCTGGCCATAGCTAAAGGGAACAAATGAAATAAATCCCTTCCACCCACTCTCTCCCAATCCCCAAAACATTCAAGATTTTCTTTAACAACAACAAATGATTTATTTGCAACACAGCCCAGTCCCCATCATTTCAATACAGCACAAGAGTAGGAAAGAGTCACACTGCAAGCATCATTTAGTTCAAGGCAGAGTTCCATGCCTCCCAATACAGCAAGCCCATCTCCCCCAGAGACCCATGCCCGGAGCCCAGCTGAACACACAAACAGGCAAGCTCAGAATGAAGTTGGCCCCAGGCCTCATCACATTTCACCCTTCCCCCACAGCCCTTTTAAGCTTCCTAACTGCAGCCTTCTACCCCCTCCACTTCTAACCAGGCCAAGTCCCAGCCTCCTAGCCACCAGGGAGCTTTCTTTGTGGGATCATTATCAGGTGTTTAAGGGTTACCTAAAATGAGAAAATACCCTGTGAAATCTATTGTTCCATAGAAAGTTTAAAACGACTCCCCCATACATAATCCTAATCAGCAATGACAGCTCTTCATCTCTTCACTGTAGACAGGCGATTTTGAAGTGACTGTCATCTCAGCTCCATACACATTTCCCTACTGGCCTTATTAAAGACTGCTCTCCTCACCCCAGGGTATAAAGGAAACCCAGGTATTTCCCCCAGGTTCAGAGCCTGAGAGGAAAAGCCCTGATGGCTTAGAAAAAGATTCCCTTCCTTCTGTTCCCCTCAAAAGATTTTTATGGAGATTATTGCCTAAAAGTTTTCTAGTCCATCTGAGAAACGGTTTTAGATTTAGAGGGAAATCCAAATACAGAAGCAGGCAGTCTTTCCGATATGGTACTAGTTTCTAGGATTCAGAAGGCAAGGAAGAGGAGTATAAAATCTCAAGTTGCTTTCTTCACCCCAAATCTTCTAGATCCTCAGAAGATGGACTCTAGGACGATTCCACCTTTCCCAGGACTTGGCGGTACAATTCCTAAAGTTCTACCATCATGGACTGGTGACGTTTGACAAAGTCACAATAAAGAAAAGACAAGAAAATAGAGAGGGCCTCTCCAAAGGAAGATCTTAAACATTAAGGGCTCTGACTAATGGTCAAAACATACTGATGTTTGATATCAGAACTATTTTTATAAAGTAAAGTAGGGGAAGAGACTTAAGTAACAACACTGAAGGCAAGGAATAGAACCTATAGATTGGGTAGAGCATCACTTGCAGCTTTAACATTAATATTAGTTTATTTTAAACCCTTTTCTAATTTCTCAGGCAAACCTGAGCTAGCTGTACTTTTGCTATCACCTGCACGTGCAGGACTGGGCAATCATATCCTCATATTCCTTGTACAGGATACTCCCATTTGCTTCAATCAGAAGAATGCTAATGGGAACATACTTATAAGGGACACAGGAGGGCTGAGGGACGCTCTGGTCCACCAGCTCATTGACAAGGTTCTGGATGATGGCATGATTGGGAGAATTGAGACCATAGTGTAGTACCCGAGGGCAGACTCCCTTACAATAGTTTGGAGTATAGAGATGGGGAGCAATGATCCAGTGATCCCAGCCCAGCTGCTGGAAGCTGACTTGGAAAGGGTGGAGGGAACACTGGTTACTTTCAGGCCCATCACGCTCCCTGGAGCGGCCAGGAACCTCAGATGCGATACTGCCTGCTTGACGAGCCCTCCGCAAGAGAAGAGAAGGATCTATTTCCGTAAACTCTTCCAGGCCTCTTGGGAGAAGTTTGGCCTTCTGAACACTCTGAGTGTCATTGAAATAGAGTAACAAGAAAGCAGTGTCCAGGGATGAAGTGCCATGCCACTGGAGCTCAAGAACCTCACTACCTCTTGGCTGCTGACACAGGAAGCGGAGTCGTAGAACCCTGTGCCCCTTGTGATTCCAGAGATTTTGCCCAACATGTTGCGTGATATCCATCTCTGTCCAAGCTTCGGGCAGTAGGGAAGGCTTTGAGGAGCCACTTCCTGAAGAAGGAAAGTGATCGGTTGGGCTTTTCTGGACCCAGGGCTCCACATGGCAGGAGAGGTGGGAGTGAGCTAGGTGAAGTTGATGGCGGTAAACCACAGTGGCTCTGACTAGTTGGTATGCTACCCAGTTTGGTCTCAGAGGAAAGTCCAGGGTCTGTTTGTGCCAGGGGCCTGCATCAGTAAGAGGGAACAAGAGCAGAGCATTAGCTTCTTACCTCCTAGCCTGAGTCTCGCTCAAAAACCTGCTCAGTGCAAACTGACAAGCAGCCCTAAAATGAATTCAAGATCATAATAATAACTATCATCTATTGAGCACTTACTAATGTATTAGATGCTTTACATACATTAACTCTTGAATCCGCAAGAGCCTTATGAGATAGTTATTTTCCCCATTTTGTAGACAAGGAAATTGAAGCTCAGAGAAGCTATGCCAGAGGACGCACAGCCAGTGTGTTAGAATAAAGATTTGAGCCCAAGTATTTTTCCCTTAAGACAAATTGTGTCTAACTTTTAGATCACTCACAGCACCAGGCTGAGAAAAACACCTCAAATGCAGAATTGTGTATATATATTGTATGTATTATTAGCTGACTATTAAAGGTGACCAATAAGGAGGGTCATTGAGACATACATGAATAACAAATCCTCATGCTATATCACTATACAGATGCAGCTTTAGGGTGACAGTCCAATACTGGGGGCTATGGTCCGCCATCACTTCAAATCCGGGGCTGAGATGGCACAAAATAATTTTGTCTATCCACTCCTAGTGGGGGCAGGTATTTACCGTTTCTGCCTTCTATTTGAATTTCTTCTTGAGCAGCTATTCCCTTCTTGGGCCGTTTCCCCCTTAACCCTCAGTCTCTCCCTTTTCCATTCCTTACTGGAAATGATTCTTCATTTACCCCATTCATTGTAAATACCATTTTCAACAAGGCCCTGTTCATGTAAATATTTCGTTAGCTAAGAGTCTACTTAGAAGCTATATGCCTTAGTGATTAAGAGTTTTAATCTAAACTGTGATGCTGACACCCAGTGGCCAAAGTGTTGGAAAGCTGGGCCTGCAGTGCTCTGACCTTCTGCGCCCTCTCCTGGCAAATGTCAAGAGCAACAATTACAAAAACCACGCACAGCAAGAAAAAGCCTGTCATCTTCACACATCAGTAAACATTCCCATGTTAATTTACATATTATTCACCTAACCTTCCTTCTCCACTGAATCCAGGAGCCTGGAATTCTTCAGTAGGCCTGGGACGTTCAATATAGAAACTCTTTAATGTTTTGATTCATCAGGATTTTTTTAAATATTACGTATTATGTAAGTTTCAGGTGTAAAGCATCATAATTCAACATCTGTGTACACTACAGTGTTATCACAATCACAAGCCTAGTTATCATCATCTGTTATCACACAGTTGACTCCCTTCACCTATTTCACCCACTCACCCCCCACCCCCTTTCCCTGGTGGTAACCACTAATCTAATCTCTCTACCTGAGTTTGTTTTTATTTTTTGTTGTTCATTTGTTTTGTTTTTTTATATTCCACATATGAGTGAAATCACACATCAGGATTTTTTTTTAAGTTCATGTTCCAACTCATGCTTAATACACCCTCAAGTTTGGGGCACTTAGATATCATTCAGACAAGGCCCAAGCCAGGCTTGTATTTGCTTTCTCAAATTACTCCATACTCCCATCCTACAATAATCTTTCCAAGAGACCCACGCATACATCTGCCCCACCCTGCCTGAAAAGGAATCCAAACCCAGCCTCTAACAGGCTGTCTGGTGAGGAACTGCCCTTTCCTTTCAGACCCTGACATCACATATTTCCTGAAGCAGGGTGGGGTTGCTAAGGATCAGAGCCAAGAAGGGTCTGCTCAGAACTTTTCAGGGAAATGGCTGACTCACACATCCTGTGTGATTGAACCTGGAATAGCTCTCCAGGCAAGCTCGATTCAGCTGGGTCATCTCCTGATGGAAAGATCAGGCCCAGCTCTCTTGTCATCCATTTCTGGATCCTTTCCAGAGTCCCTAGATGCCCGTATGTCCCACAGTCACACCAGGGTACTGGCCTAATTCTAGGCATCTTCCTTTCTAGCCTCATATCATCTGTACAGAATTGATTTGTGCAGCTCCCAGTTGCACTTGGGAATGAAACCCAGATCCCTTGTAATGACCTCTGAGTCTCATATCCCATTGCTCTCCACAGTCTCACTAGGTTCCAACCATCCTGATCTTCCTTCTGTTCTTCAAATTGGACAAGCTTCTTTCCACCCTTTAGGTCTTTGCACATGTTGTTCCCTCTGCCTAGATCAGACTTCTCCTTCTCGCTCCCCTTCTCATGCAGAGCTTCTTATCTTACAGACCTCAGCTCAAATATCACCTCTTCAAAGGTGCCTTCCCTGACGATCCCATGCAAAGGGAAGATCTCTTTGCTATTCTCTATCAAAACCACCTATTTCATTCTTTGATAGCATTTACCACAATTTACAACTATCTGTGTTTACTTACTTGTCTCACCCATGAGAACCATGCCTATCTTGATCATATTCCCGCCACCTAGTACAATGTCTAGCACTTAGCAGTTGCCAAATAAATATTTGTTGAGTAAATCTCCACCCACACCAAGTTATCTTCTTTTTCCTTAATCAGAATGCATTCCCCTCCTTGTATGCATTATCTCTTTACTCCTTACGCAAAAGTCCAGCTCAAATGCCACCTCCTCAGTGAGGTCTTCCAACTGTCTCACTGCTTCCCTCTCCTTGCACTAAGCAGCAACCTATTTCTTCTTTGGAGTCCCGGGAGCCCTACTGCTTATCCTTTTCAAAGCATTTGCCACACTGCACCACCATTGTGTGATTACTTATCTATCTATTCTACCATAGTGGGGGCTCCTGGAGGTCAGGGAAGTGGTTGTTTGCCTCTTTATACCCAACCCAAACACAGTGCTTGGTGCTCAGTTAAAATCTGTTAAGCAGTCAGCACAACAGGGTAATTAAAAGCACAGGCTCTGGAGCCTGAAACCCTGGGTTAGAAACCCAGCTCTGTTAATTACTAGCTGTGTTACATTGAGCCTCAGTTTCTTCATCTATAAAATGGGTATGTTCATGGTATCTACCCTGTATGATAGTGAGGAGGATTAATGAAAATAATGTTTGCAAAGTACTTTGCCCAATGCCTGGCACATGATAAGCTCACACTAAAGGTTAGTTTAGGGAATTGGTAGTTGTTTTACTTGGAGGGAAGGAGGATAAATCATGTCTGTTGTAATCGCTGAGACTAGCAAAGGCTTAAGATTGATCTCACCAGGTTCCCAAGATTTCCCTGAATGATGGCTTTCTGCATTTCACTGAGAGCCCCACACTGCAGGAGCCCACTGCTGCCCTGGAACAATGTCTAATGCAGATGTTTAAAGCAGAAGCAACCATAATGGGAACAAAGAAAACTCCAAAATACATTTGGTACCAAAAACCTGAAGTAGCAACCACAGTCTGAATAGAAAAACTGGTGTACCAGGGTATCAGGGTACCACATTCAAACACAAGTAGTTACGGACAGACAGACTTGAACTCAAATCCTGTCTATGCCACCCACTGTCCTTGTGACCTCTGCAAGTTATTTAACTTCTCTCTGTGTTTTACTTTTATCTTTAAAAATTAGGCTAAGTGCTCCAGGACAGCTAATGAGAGTAGCTGTCATTAAGGATTAAATACGATAGCAGATGCTCAGGGAGCCAGGTATACAGACTCTCAGATGTGAGCCTGTTCCTGTCCTTTCTGGGGCCTTGTAAATTTCCCCACTTCAGCATCCTGTACCCTTTGCCTTCTAAGAATAAAACAACACAAACAACCCTGCACAGGAATGTATATGGCTATTTCTCAATTATAGCTTTCAGTGATATAACAAGCATTAAGACTTTCTTTGAAAGATAGGAGCTGACACATTGCTCAGTTGCCCTGGGGCCTGGGAGAGCTTCCTCAGGTAGGCCCCAAGGCAATCTGCTCTTAAATTGGGCCCCTGAAGGGAAGCAGGCTTGGAGCCAGCTTCTCCCAAGTTTTCCATCTTTTGAAAACCAAGCCTGAGAAAACCACCTTCCAGGCAATGAAGCCTGACAGTAAACTCGCAGATCCCCTTTTCTCTACACTCTTCTTCCCCATTTTTCTCCCCTCTAGGACAATATGGTATGATAACTCACCTCTGAGAGGTCTTGCTACATTACCCAACGGCCTCACCAGCCTCACCATGGTGGCCCCAATGGTGCGGTTCTCCCTAGGGTGCCCACTCTCATCAGCTGAATGCTGGTACAATTCCAGCATATACCGCAAGGGAGGCCCTAGGACCCGTGGCTTCCTCTGCTGCTTGCCAGGGGCTTCTTCTAGCAGCTCCCGAATCAGGGGCAAGGTAGGGTCCTCAGGCAGGAGGGCAACAGAAGGCTGCCCTACCTGTGTCATTTGGACCCCGTGTTCCATAAAAAACACCAGTCCCCAAAGAAGAAGGATTCTAAGGATGCTCAGGAGGACCATCTTGAAAGGCTTGGTGTTCAGCAACACTTTCCAGCACAAGCCCAAAGGATGCCACTCTGACCCTTTCCTTTCACACAGGTAATAGCATCCAGGCTCCACTACCACAAAGGATAGGGCAAGAAAAAATGAAAGGCAGGCAGGCAGGTCCTATGTTGCTTCCTCTAGGAGGATCTCCTTGACCAAAAGGAGGTCTTCTAAATTGTCCTCTTTGCATCAAAACAAACAGAAACGCAGGAGGGACAAGGCAACATGCCCCTCCTGCTCTCCAGGGCCAGGAACAAGATAGCACTTAAAAGGAGAGGTCCATCCCAGGACCTGCTCCCTTACCTTATCCACTAGGATGAAAAGAAGCAACCCTATCCTGCTCCACTCCAGAGCTTTAAAGGCAGCCTCTTAATCAGTCCTTAAAGGGCCAGAGGCCTCCTGCTCCCATTCCACTTCCATGCAGTACTTTTCCTAATGCAACATTTCCCAAAATGTGGTCTACTAAGGACTTGCAGTGAGACTATCTGAGGTGATTGTTAAGAATTCAGGCTCCGGGGCCCAGCCCAAAACATGAACTCTCTGAGGATAGGCTCCAGAAATCTGAATCTTGAATCCTCCAAGAAGTTCCCACTAAAATATGGGAACCTCTGTGTGAGTATGGCTGCTGGAGCTTGAAGAAGATACCTTAACAGTGGTTCTCAATCTTGACTCTACACTGAAATCACCTGGGGAGTTTTAACTATTATGGATTCCTGGGTACCATCCCCGAAGATTCTGATGTTGTGGGTCTGGGGTGTTACAAGGGCATCAGGATGTTTTAAAGTTCTGCAGGTGATTTTAATGCACAGCCAAGTTTGAGAACTCTGACTTAGAATGTTCTGGTTTCCCCATGGAAGGTGTTGAGATCCTGAGTGGGCTTCATCAGAGAAGCCTGGGGCAGTGGGAGATGAATCTGTGGAAGTTGGCTGGGAGCTGACCTAGCTTGGCTGGTTAATGGAGGCATCAGGGCTGAGCCAGTTAAGGCTACCCCAGACCAGGATTCTTCAGAAAAATGGTAGGTGTTGTCCTGGCCCTGTCCAAGTAGAATCAGTTTGCTGGGGCTCTAAGGAGAAGGTGGGGCAGGAGGTCAAGATGTGGCTCTTGTGGAACAGGCATGGACTTTGTAAACAGACAGACCTGTGATTCTTTCTCTTATTAGCAGTCATTTAACCTCTCCAAGGCAAATCTCTTCGTTTCCCTGAGCCTCAGTCTCCTCACCTGTAAAATGGAGATAACATGTTTTATCTCATAGCTTGTTGTGAGGATACAAGGAAATAATCTGTGTTAATTCCACAAAACCTAATTAGGCATATGATATATGGTTACATGCTAGAAATTATTTGTTTCCTTCCTCTGTTTTTTCTAACATGGCCTTGGTCCCTGGCATGTATCGTAAAACAAAAGATATGGGCCCTCTAGTTCTGGACTCAAATCCCAAGTCAACAACCCATTAGCTGGTGACCTCAAGCAAGGTTACTCCCAGACTGAGTTTCTTCATTTGTACTGCTGGCTCCTACAGAGAGTTGTTGTGAGTGTTGTATTGTGTACCTTTTTATTGTATACAATGACATACAAGTAAGAGATATAAGCAGATGATTCACAATAGGCAAAACCTGAATGGCCAAAACACGAAAAGATGTAAAAGAAATCAGAAAAATGCAATTTAAAACCACATGTGCTTCCACACCCATTGAATTGGCAACATATTAAAAGTCTGATGCTATTAAATCCAGGTGAGGATGTAGAATGCAGGTAACTCTCTTACACTGCTGGTGGGAATGTGATTTGGTGCAATTGTTTTAGAGAGCGATCTGGCATTACCTCTACTGAGTTTGAAGATGTGCAATTCAGGTATTGCTACTATTGCTAGAACAGTAGCTTTTAG
Source organism: Phocoena phocoena (assembly GCF_963924675.1). NCBI lineage: Eukaryota > Metazoa > Chordata > Mammalia > Artiodactyla > Phocoenidae > Phocoena > Phocoena phocoena. The sequence goes on along the minus strand of NC_089240.1, from coordinate 44,336,889 downwards.
ATATTTTGGTCTGTGATTCACAGGAATAAATATATTTTACATCAGACCCAATAGAAACACAAGCACACACACACACACACACACACACACACACACACGTATCTGAAGTAAACATTTCCTGCAACAATTTTTATCTTTCCAACATGTTGGGAGGGATAATATATCATAATGGGTAAGAACACAGCTCTGGAGTCAGGATCCTAATTTCAAACTCCAGCTCTACCACTCATTAGCTTGACCTTGGGCAAGCTACTCAACTTCTCTGTGCCTCAGTTTCCTCATCTGTGAAATGGAAACCATAGCCTCTCTCTTCTTCAATTTTGTAATATATATGTAAAATGAGCTTAAAAGACTTACCTCATAGGATTTTTGTGAGTATTTAATGAGTTAACACATGTAAGGCACTTAAAAGAGTGCCTGGCACAAAGTAAGTACTAGACACAGGTTAATTATTATTACATTTTATGCAAGTTGTGCTCTCCAGAAAGCTGGGCTTACCCTGAAGTGCTAGTTCTGACCTCATATGAACTGTGGAGAGGTGGCCCATAAGTTTCTCTGTCCTCCATGTCCACACCGCTTCTCCCTGCTTCCTTTCCCCCTTCTCTGCCTCCCAACATTCTCTTTGGCCCTTGGCCTCTGTTACCAATTTAAACTTCCTATTTTCTATCCAACATAACTCAGTAAAAGAGCAAGTTATTAGGACAACTAGCAAAGGATCCATACAAGATTTCCCAGCACAGTTTTCTTTGATGTTTCTGTGGTATTTGAGTGGGATTATATACATCAATAACATTTTTCTGCCATAGTAGTAAGATTTTGATACAGGACCGAAAGAAGTAAAAAGAGACAGCATATTCACTGGAAATAACATGATTTGGGTTAGAATTCCTGGTTCTGCCATTTTTGTCTGTTGCTTAACCTCTCTGCATCTCAGCTTTCTTAACTGTAAATTTGGAATATTCTTTAGGGCTGTGGTGAGATTTAAATGAGATAATGTATACAAAGTATTAGCATATAGATACTCTTAAATAAATGTTAAAATTTGTCATTAATAACCTATGATTTTAAACTGTATGTAAAGTGTAACTGACTGAAGGAAATATCTACTCAGCATCCTTCTAAAGTTCAGCTGAATTTTTATTCCATCCCTCTACTCACCAGGGCTTCAGAAGACTCACCTGAATGAATAGGTCAGCTTTCTTATTTCAGAAAAAGATCCAAAAACTAACTCCATTCTTATCACCAGAATTGAAAGAAGCTGACTTGATTATTTCCTGGAAATGCCCCCGGTGGGCCTGATGGATGCTACTGCCCCAAACCCCCAGAAGAGGGCACCAACTGTCTTTCCAGCCTTTATGGTTGGAGGGGTGGGGTGGAGTGGCGGGGCAGGTTATAGGTGATTGGAACAGGATCTACTAAATGATATTTACCAGGCCTTTCTGCTTTAGAAAAAGCCAGTATGTGAAAACACTAATTATTTAAATTGGACAGTTTAGGAGGTGTTTATTGACATGACTAAAAGTGTTCTTGACACAACAAAATAGGTCACCACAAGTTGCTTTGAGCAGCAGAAAACCTTGATGCACACTGTGGGTTAATTTTTCAAACTATAATATGCTGGGCACACTGGTAAAAGGCATGAAATTTACAAAAGAATAGATTTTTATCCAATTTGGGGGAGCATGGGTATTGTTTAAAGTACATATGTACTTTAAACATCATCTTTTACATGATTATAATTTACATTTCCTTACAATTGTGTTCATTCAACAAATATCTAATAAGTACCTCCTATGTGGTTGTGTAAGGTATTAAGGGTGCAGGCCTATTGCCAGACTGCCTGGGTTCAAATTCCAGCTCTACCACTTAACTAGCTTGGTAATTTTTGCAATTGACTTAACCTCTCTGTACCTCAGTTTCCTCATCTAATAACAAGGCTAATAATAGCAATATTTTAGAAGACTGTCGTGAAGATTAAATGAGTCAATGCATATAATAAGCATACTATGTTCTAGATACTGTACTAGACGCTAGGAGTACAGAAATTAATAAGACAAGTTCTTGGTCTTTAACACTCCCAGTACTATGCTTGGCACTGCAGTAGGTTGGGGGACACCACGATCAAACAGTTTCTATCTCAAGAAGATAACAACCTTGATAGAGACATAAAAGATAGGAAATATTTCCCATAACCATGATATTTCCTCTGATTACTCTTCTGAGTTCTTAAAATATGGACCTATTTTCTAGATGTTCTGTTAAAAAAATCATTTTCCTTAAAACAGAGAGTATGGTATATTTTATAGAAATATTTATTTGGCACTAGACTGTATCATTTTACATATTATATCTCATTTTATCTTCATATCAACTCTGTGAGTTAAGTACTATATTCCCATTTATAGGTAAAGAAGTTGAAAATCAGAAAAGGAAACTTGTCCAAGGTTGTACAGCTCACAAATGGTGGAATCCACTGGGATTTGGACCCAACTCAGAGGAAATTTCAGAGCCCCTCTCTTTGTATCTTGTAGGTTGCTATATAAGCTGCCAATGAACATTTAGCCCCTTAAGAAGACTCAGTTCCCCAATAAGATAATCCCACAAGGATTCCTGAGTACAGAATTTTAACTCTCATCATTGCTTATAGACCATAACATTCCCAGACAACTAGAAGACCAGGTTTTCTTTTAGCCAAGTAAGCAAGTGAGAGCTAAGTAAGAGCTAAGCATGATACACTCTGAAGTTCCTTTTGGCCTCAGAGACACCTGCTGTCTTTGGAGCTTTTGGTCATTTTTGGGTAATCAAGTCATCAGTAATCATTGACTGTATTCCCATTCTATGGCCTCCCTCTGTTTGATCCCAGTAGCTACTTGTATTTCTTTAATTTGATAATAAAGCAAATGACTAGGTAACTGACTTCCCACATTAAAGGTAGGGAGACTGTGCTTCCCCTGAAAGACCTACAGAGACTGGTTGCATACGTATCACTCCATTTTCTATTGTATGTCAGCTTCGCAGGGATTGGCGTGGCTGAATACAAATGGATCCTGGGCCATAACAACTCAGTACAAGGAAGACATTCTTGATACTTGGGACAGGGAAGAAGGACATTAAGAGTCACCTCTTCAAAGATTCAGCAGCTATTCTTCTACTCTGCGGGTCTACAAGCCCTGCCCTCACCATAAAAGTAGAGTCTGGTGTTAAAAAGGAAAAGATCTAGAGCATAGACCTAAGCCAAGCACTTGAGATCAACAGTGGGGAGTATAAGGGCTTATTTTATTTTATTTATTTTTATTGGAGTATAGTTGATTTACAATGTTGTGTTAGTTTCAGGTGTACAGCAAAGTGAATCAGTTATAATTCTTTTCCCATATAGGCCATTACAGAGTACTGAGTGGAGTTAAGGGATTATTTTAGAATGGTCACTTTCTCTCTCTAAATAAATTGTTGACACTGTCTTGCTGAGTCAGACAGGGCTAGAAATGACTTTATCTAACTTTTCACTTCTGATGTCAGTAAGAAAATGTGCAGGTTGATGTTTCTTCTGTCCATAAGAAGTATTCCCTTCCCCTACTACTATGGCAAGGCTTCTGGAAAGACCAGAGCATAAGCCCCCATTGACCTGGGAGCCAGAATCTGGGACACAGACACTGTGGGTCATGAGGTTTGGAAGTACAGATTCCTTGTCTCACCTTTTACACCTTAGATTCTAAGATTTACTGCTCCACTGGGGCCATGAGGAGAGTCCAGTTCCATCTCTCATCCTGAAACAGAAAGTTGAAGGAGAAGCAAATTTGTGAAAGATAAATTAGTTGCATAAACTTGGAGACATCCCCAAACTTCAGCCAAATTTCAAAGCAGACTTCAAATCCTTTGGATTCTCAGGAAAATCTAGTGACCACTTTAAGGCTATTTTTCTTTTTATCTCTTCGCAGGTTAAGGAAAAGCTGGTAGATTCTATTTGACATAATATTAGAAGTCCTATCCACAGCAATCAGACCCGAAAAAGAAATAAAAGGCATCCAAGTTGGAAGGGAAGAAGTAAAACTGTCATTTTGCACATGACATGATACTATATATAGGAAACCCTAAAGTCTCCACCAAAAACTATTAGAACTAATAAACAGATTCAGTAAATTTGCAGGATACCAGATTAATATACAGTAATCTGTTGCTTTTATATACACAAATAGTGAACTATCAGAAAAAGAAAGCAAGAAAACAATCTTGCTTAAAATCATGTCAAAAAGAATAAAATATCGGGGCTTCCCTGGTGGCGCAGTGGTTGAGAGTCTGCCTGCTGATGCAGGGGACACGGGTTCGTGCCCCAGTCCAGGAAGACCTCACATGCTGCAGAGCGGCTAGGCCCGTGAGCCATGGCCGCTGAGCCTGCGCGTCCGGAGCCTGTGCTCCGAAATGGGAGAGGCCACAACAGTGAGAGGCCCACGTACCGCAAAAAAAAAAAAAAAAAAGAATAAAATATCTAGGAATAAATTTAACTAAGGAGGTGAAAGACCTATACCCTGAAAACTATAAAGCACTGATGAAGATATGAAACCATAAAACTCCTAGAAGAGAACATAGGCAGAACACTCTTCGACATAAATTGTAGCAATATTTTTTGATCAGTCTCCTAGGGCAAAATAAACAACAGCAAAAATAGACAAATGGGATCTAATTAAAAGTAGCACAGCAAAGGAAACCATTGAGAAAATGAAAAGACAGCCCATGGAATGGGAGAATATAATTTGTAAATGATATGACCAATAGCAGTTAATGTCCAAAATATATAAGCAGCTCATGCAAATATCAAAAGTATTAAAATATCAAAAAACCCAGACAACCTTATTTAAAAGATGAGCAAAAGACCTGAATAGGCATTTTCCCAAAGAAGACATACAGGTGGTCAACAGGCACATTAAAAAATGCTCAACATTGCTAACCATCAGAGAAATGCAAATCAATACCACAATGAGATATCACTTCATACCTGTGAAAATGGCTATCATCAGAAAGAACACATATAGGTTGCTTCCATGTCCTGGCTATTGTAAATAGAGCTGCAATGAACATTTTGGTACATGACTCTTTTGAATTATGGTTTTCTTAGGGTATATGCCCAGGAGTGGGATTGCTGGGTCGTATGGTAGTTCTATTTTTAGTGTTTAAGGAACCTCCATACTGTTCTCGATACTGGCTGTATCAATTTACATTCCCACCAACAGTGCAACAGGGTTCCCTTTTCTCCACACCCTCTCTAGCATTTATTGTTTGTAGATTTTTTGATGATGGCCACTCTGATCATGTGTGAGGTGATACCTCATTGTAGTTTTGATTTGCATTTCTCTAAGGATTAGTGATGTTGAGCATCCTTTCATGTGTTTGTTGGCAATCTGTATATCCTTTGGAGAAATGTCTATTTAAGTCTTCTGCCCATTTTTTGATTGGGTTGTTTGTTTTTTTGATATTGAGCTGCAAGGGCTGCTTGTAAATTTTGGAGATTAATCCTTTGTCCATTGCTTCATAGCAAATATTTTCTCCCATTCTGAGGGTTGTCTTTTTGTCCTGTTTATGGTTTCCTTTGCTGTGCAAAACTTTTAGGTTTCATTAGGTTCCATTTGTTTATTTTTGTCTTTTTTCCATTTCTCTAGGAGGTGGGTCAAAAAGGATGAATGGATAAAGAAGATGTGGCACATATATACAATGGAATATTACTCAGCCATAAAAAATGAAACTGAATTATTTGTAGTGAGGTGGATGAACCTAGAGTCTGTCATACAGAGTGAAGTAAGTCAGAAAGATAAAAACAAATACCGTATGCTAACACATATATATGGAATCTAAAAAAAAAATGGTCATGAAGAACCTAGGGGTAAGATGGGAATAAAAACACAGACCTACTAGAGAATGGACTTGAGGATATGGGGAGGGGGAAGGGTAAGCTGTGATAAAGCAAGAGAGTGGCATGGACATATATACACTACCAAACGTAAAATAGATAGCTAGTAGAAAGCAGCCGCATAGCACAGGGAGATCAGCTCACTGGTTTGTGACCACCTAGAGGGGTGGGATAGGGAGGGTGGGAGGGAGAGAGACACAAGAGGGAAGAGACATGGGGACATATGTATATGTATAACTGATTCACTTTGTTATAAAGCAGAAACTAACACACCATTGTAAAGCAATTATACTCCAATAAAGATGTTAAGAAAAAAGATGTTAAAAAACAAAAAAGAAAGGAAGAACACAAATAACAAATGTTGGCAAGGATGTGAAGAAAAGGGAACCTTTGTACACTATTAATGGGAGTGTAAATTGGTGCAGCCACTATTGGTGCACCCAGACTCCTCAGAATGACAAGCAAGGCCCTTTCTGATCTGACCTGTAACTATTTCTCAGGTCTTGTCTATATTCACATGCACATTTGCATCCTACACTTCATTTAAGCTCAAGAACTTACAGTTCTTGGAATCAGGCAAGCTTCCCCTTAATCCCCCCATCTTTTCTCATGCTGTTCCCCTTGCCTATAATGCCTTCAGCTGAGGTACTCAACAAAAATTGTTAAATAAATGAATAAGTGAATGAGTGAATGAATCTGTTTATCTGTTTCCTTGGCCATTTTTGAGAGCGGCTACATGGCTGTGCATGATCATGAGTGGGGTATTTATTTGGGGAAGTTGGAGGATATTTACATGGTAGGATTTCAGGGAATCATTGAGATCCTCACTGCATTAAACCATCACTCCTGTTAGCTTATCACTGGACCTTATCCCATGAGCTTTATTTCCCTGAACAAAGGCTTAGTGTTATTGGAAGTCTCTGATGGAGGGAGGAGTGCTAAAAAAGAAAGAGGGGGCCAGACAGAGAAATTGGAAGTGGGAGGCAGCTGATGGGAAAAGCTAACAGTACCACTTTGCCCAGAACAGATGATGTTGTGATGACACTGGAGCAGAAACAAGCCAATGTGAAATATAACGAAGTGCAAGGGGAAAAAATTGACTTAGAGCCTAAAATATACTGTGGGCAGTTTTAATCATCCTGTTGTTGACCTAAAAGGCAGATTAAAATCACGTATACTCCTAATCCCAGATACCTAAGGTAGAGAACTAAGTGGAATGCAGCAGGGTTTTGGGCCATTTCCAGAGACAGATCATTTTCAGTAGAGCCCTTTGGGCTTGAGAAGGAACGGCATGGAGCATGGGTGGGTTAGGATCCCCTAGCAAAGCCAAGTCCATTAGACAAACAGCTCTAAAAAACCACAGGTTTTTCATAGTCCCTGTGGAGGGACAGGAGAGGCCTGGATTGCAGATATCAAAAACCTGGTGAAAGACCAAGATATGTCCTCTTCTGGCCACTTTCAGGCCTATCCAAAAGAAAATCAAACTCATTTAGTCTACTAGGCTTTTCTGGGATGGCTAGGGTTGATGTTTATGGGAGTCCAGTATCCCAGGTCAAAAGATTTCTACCCTTTTCCTAGAGCCTGGACTGGAATTGTAGGTGAGAAATGAGAGAATCAAATCAAGCTCCATTGTACTTTCCCTCTAGACTCTGCTCCCTGTCAACTACTAAGCATAACTTCCTTCCATTGGTGAATTTTATTAGTTCTTTGAAGAAACAGGAAATTGGAGAATTGAATAGGAGATAACACTTGGGAAAACATAGGATACAAACGAGCATTCTGGGCCTGGTTAAATAAAGGTCCCATAGAAGTTGTCTCATAGAGGGGTAGTGGAGAGAATACAGACCTTGGACTCATTTTGTTCAAATTCCCCTTTGCCAACTTATTAGGTACATAATCTTAGAAAAGCCCCTCATTGAGCCTCAGTTTCTCACCTGTAAAATGAAACCAATAGTACCAACTTTGCCCCTATGAAGGTTGAATGCCTGGCACCTAGGTTGTAGTCAATCAATGTTAGTTAATTTTCCCCTATTTGTGGAAAATCATGGAGTGGTAGGTGAATCTGGTCCTGAGAGACAAGAATTTTGAAATCCTGAAGTCTGGGTTGAGCAGAAAGGGCTTGGCTAAGCACTCAGGTCTTATAGATTTGGTATGTAGAGGGGAAGGTCATTGGATGGATGAAGTACAACTCTAGCTGGGAACTATTGTCTGGGTACTTTCTATATGGGTAAGCTGAGTTTGGGGGGTAATATGTAAGTGGATGATGTAATAGGGCCTGTGATGCCATAAAATCTGGGCTTCTCATCCTGTCTGGCTCAGCTTTGCACTTGTTGTGTTATCTTGCATAAGCCACTGTTTTCCCAATTCTAATCACTTTCTCTCCCCTCCTGCCCTCACTCCCACAGTCAGATCAAGATATTATACACAGTAATTATTATTTACAAACTATGAAGCTCTGAATTCTCTGTGGAGAAAGATAAAGGAGAAAGGAAGGTAAAAACAGAGAGAACAGAAAAAGAGAGAGAGAGGCAGGGTGTCATCAGTGGGAGAAGGACGTTTAGAGAGGTGCTCTGGAAAGATGTTTTGCATAAGAAGGAATATGGTTTGGCATTTAACATATGGAATTTGAGACTAGAAGTCGTAACTATCTCTTCATCAAGAGTGGAATTTGATTGATTCGCCCAATTGGAGGGCCTTGCTTTGAGCCATGTAAGATAGTTTGAGAACATGAATTTATATTGTATGACATGTACGTTTTTACAGGATTGGTAAGGGTTTGTGGTGTGAGTAGAGGTGGGGAGGACTGGAAAATAATATTTGCCATGCAATCAATTGGGTGAATTTAAAAAATTGCTCAATCACTTATGTAAGGAACTCTACAAGTAGCTATATTAAACAAGCTTGTCTCTCAATGTTTCTACTCCCTAGAGATATATTTCCGTCTCTTTCCCTCTTGCCATCAAACTTCTAGCTTCATAATACATAACTGTATACTGACTTCTGGTCCTGTTATTCAACCAATACTATTATCTCAGATGTTTCAACAATCTTCACATAGTGTAAATCTCTGTCCTCCTTTTTTGTGATTCTCTAACGCTGCTGATTTCTTCCTCTTTGAAATTATTTTTTCTTCCCCCTAGGCTTCCATGAGCCAGCACACATCAGGTTCTCTTATTACCTTTCTGACAGCTCTTTCTTTGCCTCTCAAGGCTCCATTTTTCCTCTGGCCCACTCAGAGTAGATTTTCCTCATGATTCTCTTCCCAACTCTCCTTCTGCAGATTCTTTCTTTGCCATCACATTCCCACAACATCAGCTATCCTCTCTGAGTGATTTTGGTCTCCTTATTCCAATCTCAAGCTCCAGTTAGTATTTCTAATTGCCAGCTGGGCACCTCTGCCTGAATTTCCTGCTGTAATACGCTACTCTTGTCCTAACAACACATATCTACTTTCCCAAGCCAGTTCTCCATCATGTATTCCTTTCTCTTATTGCACTACCACTTTCTCTGCCAAAAAAACCCCCAGTCATCCTTGAATTGTTTCTCTCTTTCAGCCTTCATATTTGGTCCCCACATCCTATTGATTCTACCCCTCAAAAGTATCTTCTCCCCCAAGAAATTACAATAACCTCTTTATACATTTCATTACTGTTACAACAACTCATTTCTTCAACAAACATATATTGAGTCAATTACAGGGTGCTGGGCACTGGGTATACCACTGTGTATCTGATCTCAAGGAACATGCAGTCCAGTAGGGAAGGCAGACAACTAAAAAGGAAATAAAAATACAGAGATAAGTGTCAGAATAGATGTAAATATAGGAAACTGTGGGACACAGAAGGACAGTTCCTAAGCCATATTGCAGGGTTAAGGAAAGCACAGAGAAGTATAAGAGTTTATCTGGCACAGGAGGATTAATGGAACGTTCTAAGCAGAGGGGTAAGCACAAGCAAAAGCAGGGGAGAGAGCACACTTTTGGGAAATATAACTTATTAGAGATGACTAGAGTGCAGGAAGAGAAGTAGGGCAGGACACTAGACTGATTGGCAGGGGTCAGATCATGAAAGGTCTAATATCCCTGCTGAGGAGTTTAGAGAGTTTGGGAAATTCAAGATATTTTAATCAAGAGAAGAACAATATCTGTTTTGTACTTGAAGTTTGTCCTGGCAGTAGTGTGGAGGCTGAATTGGATGAAGGCAATTCCAATGAAAATCCTAATAATAATAATTAGAATCCATAAAAATACAATTGGAAAAGTAAACGGCAAAATAATTAAGAAAGTTGTACGAAGGGCCAAGTAATAAGCATCAAGGAGGGTGGGCACTAGTAAAATATTCCTATGGTTAAACCCACTGTGATGGCTAATTTTGTGTTAACTTGGTTGAGCCAAGGGGTACCCAGACATTTGGTCAAACATTATTCTAGGTGTGTTTGTGAGGGTATTTCTGGATAAGATTAACATTTGACTTGGTAGACTGAGTAAAGCAGATTGTTTTCCCTAATATGGGTTGGCCCCGTCCAATCTGTTGAAGGCCTGAATAGAACAAAACCTTAGACTATTCTGTGAATAAGAGGGAACTCTTCATGCCTGAGTGCTTGAGCTAGGACATAGGTCTTTTCCTGCCTTTGGACTGTAATTGAAAAATCAGTTCTTTTGGTGTCTTGAGCCTGCTGGCTTTCAAACTGGAACTTATACCATTGGCTCTCCTGGTTCTCAGACCTTTGGACCCGGACTGGAACTACACCATCAGCTCTCCTGGGTCTCCAGCTTGCCTACTGCAGACCTTGGGATATCTCAGCCTCCACAAGCATGTGAGCCAATTCCTTATAATAAATTATATATAAATATAAATATCCTGTTAGTTCTGTTTCTCTGGAGAATGCTGATTAATACAGATTTTGGTAACTAGAAGTAGGGTGCTGATATAACAAGTACCTAAGAATGTGGAAGTGGCTTCAAAATTGGGTAATGGGTAGAGGCTGGAAGAGTTTTGAGGTACATACTAGAAATATGGATATTAAAGGTGATTCTGGTGAGATCTCAGACAGAAATGAAGAATAAGTTATTGGAAACTGGAGGAAAGGCGATCTTGTCATAATGTGGCAGTGAACTTGGCTGAATTGTGTTCTAGTGTTTTGTGGAAGGTAGAAGTTGAGAGTGATGAAATTGAATATTTAGCCGAGGAGATATCTAAGCAAAGTATTGAAGATGCAGCTTGGGTCCTCCTTACTTTTTATAGTAAAATGTGAGAGAAGAGAGATGAATTTAAGAAGGAATTGTTAGGTAAAAAGGAAGCAGAACTTGGAGATTTTGAAAATTCTTAGTCTAGCCATATTGCAAAAAAATGAGAAAGCTTGTTCTGAAGAGAACATAAAGGGTGTGGCTGAACAATCATTTGATAAGGAGATCATGGGCGCAACTCATAAATTTGATCAGCCATCTCAGCAGAAGCTAGGAATAGAGATGGGATTACACCAACAGAAACACTGCCAGTTGGGCCTAAAAAGGACAGAAAAAATGAAATGAAGAAAGGCTGTCAGACTTCCTAGGTCTCACAGGACCAGCCCATAGGACCATTTGGCTGCAAACATGCACTATTCAAAAAAAGGGGAAAATGGCCCTGAAGGTGATCCAGAGACCATCAGGGCTTCCTCCTTGGTTTCAGAGTATCGTTGTCCCCTCAGTGTCAGCAAGCCAGGTGGCCCTCAACTAGAGCTGTGGGGAAAGGGCTGCCTGGAGCCTTTTGTGTGGGACTGCCACCTTTGTGGGTCCAGAAGGCAGGATATCAAGCCAAAGAGGATTATTTTTGAAACTTAACATTTAATGGAATTTGCCTTGCTAGGTATGGACTTGCTTGAAACCCTTCACTCCTTCCTTCTTTCCTATTTCTATCTTTTGGAGTGGGATTTTCTATCCTATGCCTGTTCCATCGCTGTATTTGGGAAGCATGTAACTTGCCTGGTTTCACAGGTTCACAGCTGGAGAGGAATTTTGCCTCAGGATCAATTGTACCTCAAGTCTCATCCATATCTTATTTAGATGATATTTAGATGAGACTTTGGACTTTTGACATTAGAGTGATGCTGGAATGTATTAAGTCTTTGGGGGCTATTGGGGTGGAATGAATGTATTGTGCATGCAATAAGGACAGAAATTTGGGGGGGCAAGGGACAGAATGCCATGAATTGATTTGTGTCCCCCTAGATCCATATATGGAAGCCCTAATCCCCTGTGTGACTGTATTGGAGATAGAATCTTTAAGGAGATGATTAAGGCAACATGAGGTCGTAAGTGTGAGGCCCTGATCTGATAGAATTGGTATCCTTAGAAAAGAGGCTGAATCACCAGAGATTTCTCTCTCCAATATGCAAGGACACTGTGAGAAGGCTGCTGTCTGCAGCTCAGGAAGAGAGCTCTCACCAGAAACTGAACTCTGCCAGAACCTTGATCTTTGACTTTTCTGTCTCCAGAACCATAAGAAAATATATTGCTGTTGTTTAAGCCACCCTGTTTATGGTATTTTGTTATAGCAGAGTGAGCAGACTAAGACACCCACAGACTCTTCTGCATTGCTTGAGTTCAAGTCCCAGCTTTATCATTTACTGACTGAATGAACTTGTAGAACTGACTTGGCATTCCTGTGTTTTAGTTTCTTTATCTCTAACACATAGTTTCATGTTTCTGCACAGTTTTCATAACTATCATTTAAAATTTGAATAGCCTTTACAGTGTTGTTGAGTTTTAGGTATTTTCTGTATTCTTACTATTATAAAACATATTCATACATTTAGCTTTTTTGTTTTCTATTGAGTTTTCCCCATAGGATTGACTCTCAGGAGTAAAATTACTAGGTCAAAAAATATTTTTATTGCTGCAGATGCATATTACCAAATTGCTTTCCAAAAGGACCAAACCATTATGGACCGATTTAATAGATATAAACAACTTCCTATTTATTATTTCACTTCACATTTCCTTTGTTATTAGTGACCTTGAACTTGCCCCCAAATGTTTGTTTACTCTTTATATTTCTTATTTTGTGAATTATCTTCATGTTTTTTGTCTATTTATCTAGTACATTCTCAATACCCCTATACATGTAGGTATTAATCTTTTTCTATCATATTTTATGTACATACTTCCTTAACTATTTCTTCCTTACTTTTTAGATTTGTTCCATTTCTCTAAACAGAAGATTTAAAATATATAGTAAATTCTACTGAGCTCTAACTTTATAATTTTTAAAAACAGAATTAAAACGCTAAAATAATTCCAAAGGACATCTAAAAATTATTCCAATCCTCCTTTTTCAAAGTTTCTTATGATTGAGTTTTAAAATGTATTCTTTAATCTACCTTGAATTTACTTTTGTGTACATCATAAGGCTTAAATCTAAATTTTCTTTTCCTGATTGTTAAATAATAAATCTAATATCAATAATTAAATATCCTTTCCACACTCCCATTGGTATATATTTTTTACTTCATTGTGTAGGCAATGATGCTAATAATAATTAATATAATAATAATTATATATATTTATGTTCTAGTGATCTGTATTTGGCTAAAAACCACTATATTTGCACTATGGTTACTTTATTTTTTCATTCCAATATTATTTATTTAATTTTGATAGTTCTCATATGGTTATTATTTTTTTAACATCTTTATTGGAGTATAATTGATTTACAATGGTGTGTTAGTTTCTGCTGTATAACAAAGTGAATCAGCTATACATATTTCCCCATATCTCCTCCATCTTGCAGCTCACTCCCACCCTCCCTATCTCACCCCTCTACACAGACACAAAGCACTGAGCTGCTCTCTCTGTGCTATGCGGCTGCTTCCCACTAGCTATCTATTTTACATTTAGTAGTGTATATATATTTTTGCCACTCTCTCACTTCGTCCCAGCTTAACCTTCCCCTTCCTTGCATCCTCAAGTCCATCCTCTATGTCTGCATCTTTACTCCTGTCCTTCCACTATGTTCTTCAGAATCTTTTTTTTTTTTAGATTCCATATATATGTGTTAGCATACGGTATTTGTTTTCCTCTTTCTGACTTAATTCACTCAGTATGACAGACTCTAGGTCCATCCACCTCACTACAAATAACTCAATTTCGTTTCTTATTATGGCTGAGTAATAATCCATTCTATATATTTGCCAAATTTTCTTTATCCATTCATCTGTTGATGGACAATAAGGTTCTTCCATGTCCTGGCTATTGTAAATAGAGCTTCAATGAACATTGTGGTACATAACTCTTTTTGAATTCTGGTTTTCTCAGGGTATATGCCCGGTAGTGGGATTGGTGGGTCGTGTGGTAGTTCTATTTTTAGTTTTTTGAGGAACCTCCATACTGTTCTCCATACTGTTCTCCATAGTGGTTGTATCAGTTTACATTCCAACCAACAGTGCAAGAGGGTTCCCTTTCCTCCACACACTCTCCATCATTTATTGTTTGTAGATATTTTGCTGATGGCCATTCTGACCGGTGTGAGGTGATACCTCATTGTAGTTTTGATTTGCATTTCTCTAATGTTTAGTGATGTTGAGCATCCTTTCATGTGTTTGTTGACAGTCCGTATGTCTTCTTTGGAGAAATGTCTATTTAGGTCTTCTGCCCACTTTTGGATTGGGTTGATTGCTTTTTTGATATTGAGCTGTATGAGCTGCTTGTATATTTTGGAGAGTAATCCTTTGTCAGTTTCTTTGTAGACAACTATTTTCTCCCATTCTGAGGGTTGTCTTTTCGTCTTGATTATGGTTTCCTTTGCTGTGCAAAAGCTTTGAAGTTTCATTAGGTCCCATTTGTTTATTTCTGTTTTTATTTCCATTTGTCTTGGAGGTGGGTCAAAAAGGATCTTGCTGTGATTTATGTCATAGAGTGGTCTGCCTATGTTTTCCTCTAAGAGTTTTATAGTGTCCAGTCTTACATTTAGGTCTCTAATCCATTTTGAGTTTATTTTTGTGTATGGTGTTAGGGAGTGTTCTAATTTCATTCTTTTACATGTAGCTGTCCAGTTTTCCCAGCACCACTTATTGCAGAGACTGTCTTTTCTCCATTGCATATCCTTGCCTCATTTTTCATACATTAGTTGACCATAGGTACATGGGTTTATGTCTGGGCTTTCTACCCTATTCCATTGATCTATATTTCTGTTTTTGCACCAGTGCCATATTGTCTTGATTACTGCAGTTTGTAGTATAGTCTGAAGCCAGGGAGTCTGATTCCTCCATCTCCATTTTTCTTCCTCAAGATTGCTTTGGCTATTTGGGGTCTTTCATGTTTCCATGCAAATTGTGAAAGTTCTTGTTCCAGTTCTAAGAAAAATGCCATTGGTAGTTTGTTAGGGATTCCATTAAATCTGTAGATTGCTTTGCATAATAGAGTCATTTTCACAATGTTGATTCTTCCAATCCAAGAACATGGTATATCTCTCCATCTGTTTGCATCATCTTTAATTTCTTTCATCAGTTTCTTCTAGTTTTCTGCATATAGGTCTTTTGTCTCCTTAGGTAGTTTATTCCTAGGGATTTTATTCTTTTTGTTGCAGTGGTAAATGGGAGTGTTTCCTTAATTTCTCCTTCAGAGTTTTCATCCTTAGTGTGTAGGAATGCAAGAGATTTCTGTGCATTCATTTTGTATCCTGCTACTTTACCAAATTCATTGATTAGGTCTAGTAGTTTTCTGGTAGAGTCCTTAGGATTCTGTATGTATAGTATCATGTCATCTGTAAACAGTGACAGCTTTACTTCTTCTTTTCCAATTTGGATTTTTAAAATTTCTTTTTATTCTCTGATTGCTGTGACTAAAACTTCCAAAACTTTGCTGAATAGTAGTGGTGAGAGTGGGCAACCTTGTCTTGTGCCTGATCTTAGTGGAAATGGTTTCAGTTTTTCACCATTGAGAATGATGTTGGCTGTGGATTTCTCATATATGGCCTTTGCTATGTTGAGGTAAGCTCCCTCTATGCCTACTTTCTGAAGAGTTTTTTTCATAAATGGGTGTTGAATTTTGTCGAAAGCTCTTTCTGCATCTATTGAGATGATCATATGGTTTTTATCCTTCAATTTGTTAATATGGTGTATCACATTGATTGATTTGTATATTTTAAAGAATTCCTGCATTCCTGGAATAAACCCCACTTGATCATGTTCTATGATCCTTTTAATGTGCTGTTGGATTCTGTTTGCTAGTATTTTGTTGAGGATTTTTGCATCTATGTTCATCAGTGATATTGGCCAGTAGTTTTCTTTCTTTGTGACATCTTTTTCTGGTTTTGGTATCAGGGTGATGGTGGCCGCATAGAATGAGTTTGGGAGTGTTCCCCTCTCTGCTATATTTTGGAAGAATTTGAGAAGGATAGGGGTTAGCTCTTATCTAAATGTTTGATATAATTCACCTGTGAAGCCATCTGGTCCTGGGCTTTTGTTTGATGGAAAATTTCTAATCACAGTCTCAATTTCAGTGCTTGTGATTGGTCTGTTTATATTTTCTTTTTCAGTCTCTGAAGGTTGTGCATTTCTAAGAATTTGTCTATTTCTTCCATGTTGTCCATTTATTTGGCATATAGTTTCTTATAGTAATCTCTCATGATCTTTTGTATTTCTGCAGTGTCAGCTGTTACTTCTCCTTTTTCATTTCTAATTCTATTGATTTGAGTCTTCACCCTTTTTTCCTTGTGAGTCTGGCTAATGCTTTATCAATTTTGTTTATCTTCTCAAAGAACCAGCTTTTGTTTTTTTATTTTTTTCTGACCTGATCTTTATGATTTCTTTTCTTCTGCTAACTTTGGGATTTTTTTTGTTCTTCTTTCTGTAGTTGCTTTAGGTGTAAGGTTAGGTTGTTTATTTGAGATGGTTCTTGTTTCTTGAGGTAGGATTATATTGCTATAAATGTCCTTCTTAGAACTGCTTTTGCTGCATCCCATAGGTTTTGGGTTGTCATGTTTTCCCTGTCATTTGTTTCTAGGTATTTTTTGATTTCCTCTTCTTTGATTTCTTCAGTGATCTCTTGGTTATTTAGTAGTGTATTATTTAGTGTCTATGTGTTTGTATTTTTTACAGAATTTTTCCTGTAATTGATATCTAGTCTGATAGCCTTGTGGTTGGAAAAGATACTTGATACAATTTCAATTTTCTTAAATTTACCAAGGCTTGATTTGTGACCCAAGATATGATCTATCCTGGAGAATGCTCCATGAGCACTTGAGAAGAAAGTGTATTCTGCTGTTTTTGGATGGAATGTCCTATAAATATCAATTAAATCCATCTTGTTTAATGTGTCATTTAAAGCTTGTGTTTCCTTATTTATTTTCATTTTGGATGATCTGTCCATTGGTGAAAGTGAGGTGTTAAAGTCTCTTACTATGATTGTGTTACTGTCGATTTCCCCTTTGATGGCTGTTAGCATTTGCTTTATGTATTGAGGTGCTCCTATGTTGGGTGCATAAATATTTTCAATTGTTATATCTTCTTCACTTGATCCCTTGTTAATTATGTAGTGTCCTTCTTTGTGTCCTGTAAGAGTCTTTATTTTAAAGTCTATTTTGTCTGATGTTAGTATGGCTACTCCATATTTCTTTTGATTTCCATTTGCATGGAATATACTTTTCCATCCCCTCACTTTCAATCTGTATGTGTCCCTAGGTCTGAAGTGGGTCTCTTGTAAACAGCATATATACAGGTCTTGTTTTTGTATCCATTCAGCCAGTCTATGTCTTTTGGTGGGAGCATTTAATCCATTTACATTTAAGGTACTTATTGATATGTATGTTCCTATCATCACCATTTTCTTAATTGTTTTCCAATGTCTTTTCCTTCTCTTGTGTTTCTTGCCTGGAGAAGTTCCTTTAGCATTTGTTGTAGAGCTGGTTTGGTGGTGCTGAATTCTCTTAGCTTTTGCTTGTCAGTAACGGTTTTATTTTCTCCATCAAATCTGAATGAAATCCTTGCCGGGTAGAGTAATCTTGGTTGTAGGTTTTTCCCTTTCATCCCTTTAAATATGTCCTGCCAGTCCCTTCTGGCTGGCAGAGTTTCTGCTGAAAGATCAGCTGTTAACTTTATGGGGGTTCCCTTGTATGTTATTTGTTGCTTTTCCCTTGCTGCTTTTAATATTTTTTTTCTTTGTGTTTAATTTTTGATAGTTTGATTAATATGTGTCTTGGCGTGCTTCTCCTTGGATGTATCCTGTATGGGACTCTCTGCACTTCCTGGACTTGATTATTTTCTTTCTCATATTAGGGAAGTTTTCAACTATAATCTCTTCAAATATTTTCTCAGTACCTTTTTTTTTCTCTTCTTCTTCTGAGATCCCTATAATTTGGATGTTAGTGTGTTTAATGTTGTCCCAGAGGTGTCTGAGATTGTCCTCAATTCTTTTCATTCGTTTTTCTTTATGCTGCTCTGTGGTAGTTATTTCCAGTATTTTATCTTCCCGGTCAGTTTTCTGTTCTTCTGCCTCAGTTATTCTGCCATTGATTCCTTCTAGCAAATTTTAAATTTCATTTATTGTGTTGTTCATCATTGTTTGTTTGTTCTTTATTTCTTCTAGTTCCTTGTTAAACATTTCTTGTATTTTCTCCCTTCTATTTCTAAAATTTTGGATCATCTTTACTATCATTACTCTGAACTCCTTTTCAGGTAGACTGCCTATTTCCTCTTCATTTGTTTGGTCTGGTGGGTTTTTACTTTGCTCCTTCATCTGCTTTTTATTTCTCTGTCTTCTCATTTTGCTTAAGTTACTGTGTTTGGTGTCTCCTTTTCACTGGCTGCCCTTTCATAGGTCCCGTTGTTTTTGGTCTGCTCCCAGTGGGTAAGGTTGGTTCCGTGGGTTGTGTAGGCTTCCTGGTAGAGGAGCTGGTGCCTGTGTTCTGGTGGATGAGGCTGGATCTTGTCTTTCTGGTGGGCAGGACCACGTCCGGTGGATTGTTTTGGGGTGTCTGTGAACTTAGTATGATTTTGGGCAGCCTCTCTGCTAATGAGTGGGGTTGTGTTTCTGTCTTGCTAGTTGTGTGGCATAGGGTGTCCAGCACTGTAGCTTGCTGGTCTTTGAGTGGAGCTGGGTCTTAGCGTTGAGGTGGAGATCTCTGGCAGAGCTTTTGCTGTTTGATATTATGTGGGGCTAGGAGGTCTCTGGAGGACCAATGTCCTGAACTTGGTTCTCCCACCTCAGAGGCTCAAGCCTGACACCTAGCCAGAGCACCAAGACTCTGTCAGCCACACGGCTCAGAAGGAAAGGGAGAAAAAAGAAAGAAAGAAAAATTAATAATTAAAATAAAGTTATTAAAATGGAAAAAAATATTACAAATTAAAAAGCAATTTGAAAAAGAAAGAGAGAAAGAAAGGAGAGAGCAACCAAACCAAAAAACAAATCCACCAATGATAACAAGTGCTAAAAACTATACTAAAAAAGAAAAAAAAATAAACGGACAGTCAGAACCCCAGGACAAATGACAGAATCAAAGCTATACAGACAAAATCACACAAAGAAGCATACACATACACACTCACAAAAAGAGAAAAAGGAAAAAAAGTATATATTTATATATATAAAAGGAAGAGAGCAACCAAATCAATAAACAAATCTACCAATGATAATAAGCTCTAAATACTAAACTAAGATAAACCTAAAACTAGAAAGAAATTAGATGCAGAAAGCAAACCTCAAGTCTATAGTTGCTCCCTAATTCCACTGCCTCAATTTTGGGATGATTCGTTTTCTATTCCGGTATTCCAGAGATGCAGGGTACATCAAGTTGATTGTGGAGATTTAATCCACTGCTCCTGAGGCTGCTGGGAGAGATTTCCATTTCTCTTCTTTGTTTGCACAGCTCCTGGGGTTCAGCTTTGGATTTGGTTCTGCCTCTGCATGTAGGTCTGTTCCCCACCCAGAAAGGACGGGGTTAAAGGAGTGGCTGATTATGGGGCTCTGGCTCACTCAGGCCAGGTGGAGGGAGGGGTACAGAATGTGGGGTGAGCCTGTGGCGGCAGAGGCAGCATGATGTTGTAACAGCCTGAGGCGCGCTATGTGTTTTCCTGGGGAAGTTGTCCCTGGATCACGGGACCCTGGCAGTAGCAGGCTGCACAGGCTCCCGGGAGGGGAGGTGTGGATAGTGACCTGTGCTTGCACACAGGCTTCTTGGTGGCTGCAGCAGCAGCTTTAATGTCTCATGCCCGTCTCTGGTGTCCGTGCTGATAGCCATGGCTCATGCCTGTCTCTGGAGCTCGTTTAGGCAGTGTTCTGGATCCCCTCTCTTTATGCACCCTGAAACAATGGTTTCTTGCTTCTAGGCAGTTCCAGACTTTTTCCCGGATTCCCTCCCAGCTAGCTGTTGCGCACTAGCCCCCTTCAGGCTGTGTTCATGCAGCCAACCCCAGTCCTCTTCCTGGAATCTGACCTCCAAAGCCAGAGCCTCAGCTCCCAGCCCCCACCAACCCCAGCGGGTGAACAGAGAAGCCTCTCAGGCTGGTGAGTGTTGGTCGGCACCGATCCTCTGTGCGGGATCTCTCCCCTTTGCCCTCTGCACCCCTGTTGCTGTGCTCTCCTCCGTGGCTCTGATGTTTCTCCCCCCCACCCTCCGTCTCTGCCAGTGAAGGGGCTCCCTGGTGTGTGAAAACATTTCCTCCTTCACAGCTCCCTCCCACTGGTGCAGGTCCCGTCCCTATTCTTTTGTCTCTGTGTTTTCTTTTTTCTGTCGCCCTACCCAGGTACGTGGGGAATTTCTTGCCTTTTTGGAAGTCTGAGGTCTTCTGTCAGCGTTCAGTAGGTGTTCTGTAGGAGTTGTTCCACATGTAGATGTACTTCTGATGTATTTGTGGGGAGGAAGGTGATCTCCACGTCTTGCTCCTCCGCCATCTTGAAGGCCCATTATTGTTACTTTATAAGAGGTTTTAATATCTTTTTGGGAGCCTACCTCTCCCCGTTATTGCCCTGCCTTTTCCAAACCTTCTTTGATAGTATTTCCTGTTTATTTCTCAGTTATATTTTAGAAATCATCCAGAAGAATAAAAACTGGAACATGGTCCCAGTGCTTTCTTCTATATACTTCTTCCTCTAGGCACTCAATAAACATTTGTGGAATTAATAAAAGATAGAAGAACGTATACAGCATGGTGTTTGCTGAAGGATACCAAGGTAAAAACAAGTTTACACCTGCTTCCTCTAACCCCTGACACTTCCAAAAGACACTTGGACTCTAGACTGTGTATTTGAGAAACCCTACTCTGCTGTTGGAGGATTACTGTTTGCTCATGCATGCAGCAAATATTTGCTGAGCACCTACTTTATCCCCAACATCATTCTAGATACTGGGGATAGAGCAAATGAACAAAAGAGACAAATAAAATAAACAAATGAATATATTATATAAACCATTTATATATAGTTTATGAATATACTTATATAAGTAAACACACATGTACAAAGTATGAAATAAAAATATAATTCAAAAATAAATAACTACATAAAATAAATAATAAATAAAAATATAACTTCAAGTTGATATAAATGCTCTAAAGTAAAATAAATCAGGGTGTGGACATAGGGAGTGACTGAGTTGGGATAACATTAGAAGGGACAAAGAAGGTTTCTCAAGAGGTGCCTTTGGGCTAAGACCTAAATAAGAGGCAGGAATGGGAAGACCTGTGGGAAGAGCATTCTAGTCAGAGGGAACAGCAAGCATAAACATTCTTAGTCAGAAATAAACTTTATGCTCAAGGAAGGAAAAGATAACTATTGTGGTTAGAGTCTCATAGACAAGAGAAAGACTCTCAGCAGATGTTGCTCAGGTCTGGGTTACTCTTTGGCCCATAGACTCCCTAGTCCTGAGCTTCTCTTTTGATGGCAAGCTTGCTGGGCTTGAATGAGGAAAGTCCTGGGGAAGGGTTGTTTTTTTCCCATGGTTATAAACCATTCAAGCTACACTACATGACAAGTGTCATGGCTGGCCCTTTCAGGCTGATGTTTGCAAGTCAGCGTCTGTTGAGTTATCGGTTTGGAACTATCAGGCCTAGGATCACCAGCCTTTCCTCTGTTCCAGGAAAGGCAAAAATCAAAAGTTGCTATCTGTCATCAAAAAGTCTACAAATAATAAATGCTGATGAGGTTGTGGAGGGAAGGGAACTCTTGTACACTGCTAGTGGGAATGTAAATTGGTGCAGCCATAGTAGAAAACAGTATGGAGGTTCTCAAAAAACTAAAAATAGAACTATCATATGACCCAGCAATTCCATTCTTGGGTGTATATCCAAAAATAAAGCCCCACTAATTCGAAAAGATACATGCACCCCAATGTTCATGGCAGCATTATTTACAATAGCCAAGGTATGGAAGCAACCTAAGTATCCACCAATAGATGAAGGGATAAAGAAGATGTGATATGGCTTTTCGGGGTCTTTTGTGTTTCCATACAAATTGTGAAATTTTTTGTTCTAGTTCTGTGAAAACTGCAGTGGTAGTTTGATGGGGATTGCATTGAATCTGTAGATTGCTTTGGGTAGTAGAGTCATTTTCACAATGTTGATTCTTCCCATCCAAGAACATGGTATATCTCTCCATCTATTTGTATCATCTTTAATTTCTTTCATCAGTGCCTTATAATTTTCTGCATACAGGTCTTTTGTCTCCTTAGGTAGGTTTATTCCTAGATATTTTATTCTTTTTGTTGCAGTGGTAAATGGGAGTCTTTTCTTGATTTCACATTCAGACTTTTCATCATTAGTGTATAGGAACACCAGAGATTTCTGTGCATTAATTTTGTATCCTGCTACTTTGCCAAATTCATTGATTAGCTCTAGTAGTTTTCTGGTAGCATCTTTAGGATTCTCTATGTATAGTATCATGTCATCTGCGAACAGTGACAGTTTTACTTCTTCTTTTCCGATTTGGATTCCTTTTATTTCCTTTTCTTCTCTGATTGCTGTGGCTAAAACTTCCAAAACTATGTTGAATGAGAGTGGTGAGAGTGGGCA
Source organism: Phocoena phocoena (assembly GCF_963924675.1). Taxonomy (NCBI): domain Eukaryota; kingdom Metazoa; phylum Chordata; class Mammalia; order Artiodactyla; family Phocoenidae; genus Phocoena; species Phocoena phocoena. Next base: position 44,314,010 of record NC_089240.1, on the reverse strand, counting down.
ACCTTGTCTTGTTCCTGATATTAGTGGAAATGCTTTCAGTTTTTCACCATTGAGGACGATGTTGGCTGTGGGTTTGTCATATATGGCCTTTATTATGTTGAGGAAAGTTCCCTCTATGCCTACTTTCTGCAGGGTTTTTATCATAAATGGGTGTTGAATTTTGTCAAAAGCTTTCTCTGCATCTATTGAGATGATCATATGGTTTTTCTCCTTCAATTTGTTAATATGGTTTATCACACTGATTGATTTGTGTATATTGAAGAATCCTTGCATTCCTGGAATAAACCCCACTTGATCATGGTGTATGATCCTTTTAATGTGCAAGACAAATACCGTATGCTAACACATATATATGGAATTTAAGGAAAAAATGTCATGAAGAACCTAGGGGTAAGACAGGAATAAAGACACAGACCTAGTAGAGAATGGACTTGAGGATATGGGGAGGGGGAAGGGTAAGCTGTGACAAAGCAAGAGAGAGGCATGGACATATATACACTACCAAATGTAAGGTAGATAGCTAGTGGGACACAGCCGCATAGCACAGGGAGATCAGCTCGGTGCTTTGTGACCGCCTGGAGGGTGGGATAGGGAGGGTGGGAGGGAGGGAAACACAAGAGGGAAGAGATATGGGAACATATGTATATGTATAACTGATTCACTTTGTTATAAAGCAGAAACTAACACACCATTGTAAAGCAATTATACTCTAATAAAGATGTAAAAAAAAAAGAAGATGTGATATATATAATGGAGTCTAACTCAGTCATAAAAAAGAATGGAATTCTGCCATTTGCAACACGTGGATAGACCTAGAGGGTATTATGCTTAGTGAAATAAGTCAGAAAGAGAAAGATACTCTGTTATCACTTATATGTGGAATCTAAAAAATAAAACAAACTGATGTATATAACAAAACAGAAGTAGACTCTTAGATACATAGAACAAACTAGTGGTTACCAAAATGGAGAAGGAAGGGGGGAGGGGCAAGTTAGGGTTATTTGATTAAGAGGTACAGACTACTATGTATAAAATAGAGAAACAACAATGATATATGGTACAGCACAGGAAAATATAACCATTGTTTTGTAATAACTTTAAATGGAATATAATTTATAAAAATACTGAATCACTATGTTGTATACATGAAACTAATATAATATTGTAAATCAACTATACTTCAATTAAAAAAATGAGTTGTTATTTGGGAGGAGATGGGTTTCCCCCCCTCCCCAATTGTTTCTTTGAGCCTAGATGGAAAAATCAGTGAAACTAGTTTTAACTGTTTTGCTCAGAGTGACTGGTTATCAGCTATCCATAGTCTTTGAGAAATCAACTTCAGATCTCAGAGTTGGTTCTCTCCCTATGGATAAAAGGGAAGCTCCCACACAAGAGTGCTATGTAAACAAGTAAATATCTGTCTATAATGTAAAAAGACACAATGTAAGTGTCTACAAAAATCCTATTTGTAGAGTGGAAATTCCATTAGAACATTGCTCAATAGGACTTGCATTCAGATATATCACTTGGCAAGTAATAATGGATGGCATGGGCACACAGCCTAAGAGTTTATAAAGCACTTTCACTTCCATTATTTCATTAAACTTCACAACAAATCCACAAGATGGAGGGCATTCACTTCTGTGAATGAGGGCATTCAGTGGCTTAAATCAGTGAAAGCATTTGTTTTTACTCAATATAGGGGCAGGACAGGAATAAAGACACAGACGTAGAGAATGGACTTGAGGACATGGGGAGGGAGAAGGGTAAGCTGGGACAAAGTGAGAGAGTGTCATGGACTTATATATACTACCAACTGTAAAATAGATAGCTAGTGGGAAGCAGCCGCATAGCACAGGGAGATCAGCTCTGTGCTTTGTGACCACCTAGAGGGGTGGCATAGGGAGGGTGGGAGGGAGAAACAAGAGGGAGGAGATATGGGAATATATGTATATGTATAACTGATTCACTTTGTTATACAGCAGAAAATAACACACTATTGTAAAGCAATTATACTCCAATAAAGATGTTAAAACATTTTTAAAAAAATAAATATAGAGTGTTTACTCATTCTATATTGCTGGTCAGTGGAAGATTCTGGTCCATGTCATCTTCACACAGAAACCCAGGCCAAAGGAAGCACTACCATTTTGAATGTTGTCCAAGGGGAAGAGAAGACAGTGAATCATGTGATCTCTGAAATGCTTCCACCCTAAAGTGACACACATCACTTCTGCTCCTATTTAATTGGTCAGAGCAAGTCAATGGCCACATTTAACTTAAAGGGGGCAAAGAAGTATAATAACCCCATATTCCTGAAAGTAGAAAGGAAGTGAATAGTGGTGACAGTAGTAATTTCCATCACAGCCTTATTTTACAGCCGAGAAATCCAAGACTCAGAGGTATGACATGTTGAGGGAAAGAGTTTGGAATTGTTGACCGAGCTTACAATAAAGGATGTTTAGGTATTGTTACTAAGAGATAGTATCATTTCATTTGAAAGAAGGTTCTTAAAAGTTGAGAATATGAGAACCCCAAATCGTGCCACTCACTGAGTTCCTTAAGCAGGTGATATCACTTCTCTGAACTTCCATTTCCTCATCTATAATATGCGGCTAAAAGATTAAAAAGAAAAGCTTGCAGGGTTGATCGATAATTGGAGTCAATTGGAATTAATGTGGATAAAGTGCCTGAGCCCAAACTCAGTTATTCTAACCCCAAATTTATCCCCCTTGACTCTCTTAGGTGTGCCAGAACATGGAAATCTCATGGAGCAAGTCTTAGTCCAATTCTTCTCTGACTATTTCCCATTGTGACATGTGAATAGGTGAGAGGATAGAAAGGAAAAGGAAAACGTGAGACAAGAAGGAAGGTCAAAAAATAAAAATTAAAAAAAGAAGGAATATAATTTTTACCAAGAGTTCAGAAATACCTTTTTATACCCCATTCCCTCTCTTTACAATGCCCTCTCCTGTCTCCTTCTTCCAGTCAACCCCTACTTATCCTTCAAGACTTAGGTCAATCCAATCATTTTTCTGGGAGGTACTCCCAGACTCCCTCATGCTGAATTTGATGCCCCTTCTCTAAACCTCCAAATCACCTTTTGTCTAGGTCTATCTCAGCACTTAGCACATGATGTGTAAGTATTTGGCATATAGCAAGCACTTAATAAACATCTATCTAAGGAATGAATAATATCATTGTGTGGCATAGAAGTATCCTGTTGATTTTTCTATCTAGCCTCATTTCTCTCTATCCATCTCCTTACCCTGTCTCACCTATTCCTCCCACCAGCACCCCAAACACACACTTGTTATTCCAGAAATACTACACCGTTTACAGACCCTGAATTCCCTCAGAATCCCCAGCCCTCCATTTTTGCACATCCTGCTTCCTCTGCATGGCATGCTCTCTCACCACCTTTCAAACCCTTAATCATCTTTTGGCAGAAGCTGAGGACATGGTAGTTTCTGAAACTAGGCCACCTGTATTTAAGTTCCAGCTCTGGTTATTAGCTGTGTGACTTCAGGCAAATTATCTAACTTCTATGGGTCTCTGTTCCCCTTTTATAGGGCTAATAAAAGTACCTACCTAATAGGCTTGTTATGGAGAGTAAATGAGTCACTACATTTGAATTGTTTATAAGCATACCTGGTACACAGTAACCTCTATAGAAGAGCTTGCTATTATAATTTAAATCTTAGCATCAATACTACCTCTGTCTACGCTGGGGTGGCAAATGGTCAGGTTGCAGGCTATATTTTATTAGGATCACATGGTGTTTACATTTTATATTGCAATGCCCTCCAATTAAGTAGAAACTCTACCACTCCCTGTATCCACCTGTTTGATTCATTTGCCTGGTCTTGGAAGCTTTGGGTTTGCAATCTTGAGTAATCACATCTCTTTTCTGACCCCCTTGGACAAACTCCCACAGGTTCAGTGCATACATCCATTAAAGCAGTTCTACAAATAAGTTCATTTGTATCATTTTTTTTAGATTCCACATATAAGTGATATCATATGATATTTGTCTTTCTCTGTCTGACTTACTTCACTTAATGTGATAATTGTTTAGGCCCATCCATGTTACTGCAAATGGCATTATTTCATTCTTTTATTATGGCTGAGTAATATTCCAATGTATATGTATACCATATCTTCTTTATCCATTCATCTGTTGATGGACATTTAGGTTACTTCCATATCTTAGCTATTTACCAATGGGGAAATTTGGGGGGAGGGATAAATGAGGAGTTTGGGATTAACATATACATAATACTATATATAAAATAGATAAACAACAAAGACCTACTGTAAATCACAGGGAACTCTACTCAATATTCTGTAATCACCTATATGGGAAAAGAATTTGAAAAAGAATGGATATATGTATAACTGAATCACTTAGCTGTACACCTGAAACTAACACATTATAAATCAATTATACTCCAATATAAAATAAAAATTAAATTAAAAAATAAATAAATTACATGTGCCATAAATGAATGTCTGACTTGCACAAAATTATGATAGGTTATACTAATTTTGTGTGGCATATTTGTATTTAGTGACTCTTAAACACAGCATGTAAGTGCATATATAGTGGAAAAACTGTGAAAGCATGAGTACTATTCTTTTCAAATAACTCTGTGACACTGATTTCCAATTATTAAAAATTTAGAATATCAAATTAGTAGTAGTTAGAGAGAAGTTTTACACTGCTGACTAAGTTGGGAATCTTCACCTACACCTTATTTTTAATCTCACAAATTATTAATTACCTGCAGTATAGTTTAGATGCATTCTTTCTGTAAGACTGTTTAAAAGAAGCGCATGACTGTAAATAGGGTCTGACACAATCATCACTGTGCAATAAGCCAGACAGTATAATAAACGTACCCTGTTATTTCAAACAAACAAACAAAAAAGCAGTTCTACAGCCTTCTGATTATTTTCTTGTCTGTCTTCACTCCACTGTGAGCTTCTTGAGCAAAGGGATGGTGATCTCAGTATTGCTAGTACCTAGAAAGTTGCCTTACACAAAGAATTGCTCAATAAACACTTATTGAATGAATGACTGAATGAATGAAATGAAATGAATAGTTGATGTAGCCCCTATTGTCACTTAAGAACAGGCTTCTGGAGAGAGTTATAGGGTTTCTTTGCAGGCAAACCTAAACTTTAGAAGCCATCTGCAGAGAGCTTTCTGGTCCTGGCTGTCTGATTTAAAGACCTCTCTTTAATTCCTTTCCTCCAAGGCCTCATCTTCTCTGACAGTCATTAATGGGATCAAACTAATGAGACTTAGCCACAAAGGCAAAAGAGGCACAACACAGCACAACTCCCTTTGCCTTTGTAAATAACTTGGAATTTGTCAGGATAAGAGCTGAGGTCTCCTAAAATGAAAAGACATGTATCCTTTTTTTTGGAAGATAACAAGCTCAGGGTTTGCACAAAATTTTCCCAAAACAGCATTCCATCTTTAGAAGTGATGAATTGTTTTTTCTAAGTTAAGAAAGTGGGGATGTGTCCATATGTCATTTGGCTAGGACCCTAGGCTGTGTGACCCAGGCCACAGGTTTACAGGCAGAGCAGGCTTCATGGATTTACTCTACTCTGCTTGGGAAATGCACCTTTAATAGGTGTACATACATTTGGGAGTAATAGGACTGGATGTCATGCATCCCTAGTGGCTACAGTGTGATCCAGTGGAAAGATCACTGGATTTGGAATCAGACAAAGCTGGATTGGAATCTATGGCAAACAGATGTTAATGTGGCAACCATAACCTCCACTTCTGGCACTGATATGCCTGTGTAATGCCCTCCCCTTGAGTAGGGGTGTAACCTGTGATTTGCTCCTCACCAAAAGAATATGGCAAAGGTGATGAAATATCTCTCTCATGATTATATTATGTTACAGAGTCATCCCTCAGTATCTGTGGGGGATTGGTTCCAGGACTGCCTGCAGACACCAAAATCTGTGGATGCTCAAGGCCCTTATACAAAACGGTGTAGTTTTGGCATAAAACCTACGTAATCTTCTTGTATACTTTAAATCATCTGTAGATTACTTATAATAACTAATAAAATATAAATGTTATATAAATAGTTGTAAATACAATGTAAATAGTTGCCAGAGCACAAGTTTTGCTTTTTGGAATTTTCTGGAATTCTTTTTCTAATATTTTTGATCCATGGTTGGTTGAATCCATGGAAGTGGAACCCACGGATATGGAGGGCCAACTGTTAATGACACCATCTTGCTAGCCAACTCATTCTCCCCTTGCTGGCTTTGAAAAACAAGCTGCGGTAAATCCTACAAGGAACTGAATGCTGACAACAACCACATAAGTGGGGAAGCAGATTGTTCCTTAGTTGAGTCTCCAGACGAGAACCCAGCCCTGGCCAGCACTTTGATTGTGGCCTTGCAAGACCCTAAGCAGAGAACTCATCTAAGCCATTCCCAGAGTTCTAACAAAATAAATTATGAGATAATAAATGTTTGGTGTTTTAAGCTGCTAAGTTTGCGGTAATTTGTTACACAGTACAGCAAACCAATACAGAGTTGTACCTCTACTACTCCACCACATGACTCTGGGCATGTGCCTTCCCCTTTCTTGGCCTCTATTTGCTCATCTGTAAAATAGGAAATGATAACCATGCAAATCCTTACCCTGCCCCCTTTCCAGGGGACTTTAGAATCCAATGAATTGTGGGAGCTCTTTGTAAATCATAAAGCCTGATACAAATGTGAGGAATGCCTGTTATTTTTCTTTGCAGACTCTCCAGGGCATAGCAGCTCAAGTAGATGACCTTGAAAAAAGAGAAAATGGGAAACAAATAACAAAAAACTGCAGTGGCCTTAAAATTGACACTGGCTTATCTGGCCCATGTTGGAATATATGATTTTATGAAAAACAATCCCTGTGGATAGACTGAAACATCTCAAACTGTTTGGAAGACATCCTAGCTAGATCCTTAAGGTGTCTGGCTCCTTTGGCTTCAGACTACCCAGCAGCCAGGTGCAATGTCCCATCTGTTTTCTCTCCATCCACCCCACTCCCAGATCCTCACTTTACAGACATCAGCTCCAAAAGCTGTCATCCAATAGCCTCATTACTTCTAGGTCACTGCCTGAGGCCATGGAGGTTATATGAGGATGCAATGGCCTGAAGCTCTTGCCAGATGGAGCAGAAAGCTGCTGACAACCGAGAGAGGGTTGAGTTCCTTTCTCTTTTTTTCTTATAAATTTATTTATTTTATTTTTGGTTGTGTTGGGTCTTCGTTGCTGTGCATGGGCTTTCTCTAGTTGCGGTGAGCAGTGCGCAGGCTTCTCATTGCGGTGACTTCTCCTGTTGCGGATCATGGGCTCTAGGCATGCAGGCTTCAGTAGTTGTGGCACATGGGCTCAGTAGTTGTGGCTCACGGGCTCTAGAGCGCAGGCTCAGTAGTTGGGGCGCACGGGCTTAGTTGCTCCTCAGCATGTGGAATCTTCCCGCACCAGGGCTTGAACCCGTGTCCCCTGCATTGGCAGGTGGATTCTTAATCACTGGGCCACCAGGGAAGTCCCTGAGTTCCTTTCAAAACAGACCAGCAGTTCATAAGGCCACACACAGCCATTCAATCTTGTGAACCTGAGCTAGGGAAAAAGGTTTGCTGCATGCTGGGGTCACTAGACCACATGTACAGGTTGAAAACCCAGCCTGCTCTTCCTTGAAATAGCAGAAATGTAGGTGTTGGTCAACCACCTCTTTAGAGACCCTGCTCCAAACCCATTCTGCCACATCGCTTGGCATAATGCATGACATTCAAGGCACTGAATGATCTGGCCCCTGCCTGTCTCTTCTTCGTCCTCCTTCCAGGCATCTTGTGGCTCTTTCGCAAACACTGGTTTAGGGCCTTCTCTTAGCCATTGGGACTCTACCATAGAATAGAGAAAGCACCCCCTCTGCCACCACCACCACCAGTAATAATAACAATAATAGCATCTAACACTTATGTGCTTCGTAAGTTTATTGCATATATTAATCCATTCATCACCACAACAATCCTATTAGGAATATGCTGATATTATCATCTCCATTTTATGGATGAGGATATCGAGGTGTAGGTCCTATTGCTAATATGTAGTGGTGCGATTTGAACCCAGATACATTGAGCAGGAAAGTATGTTCTTAATCATCATGCTATGCTTTGCTTTTGTTTACTTGACTATCTCTCCCACCAGACTGTGTGCTTCTTATGAGCAGCAATTTTGTGCCCAGTTCCCAGTACATTGTTTGTCACACAGTAGTGTTTAAAAAATGTTTATTGGATGAGTGGATAAATGAATACACAGTGAAAAGAGCACAGAATTTGGAGTCAGAAAGCCTACTGTCCAGCCTAGTAATCTATCTTCTAACAATTTTTGTGGCTTTGAGCAAGTGAGTTTACCTTTCTAAATCCAAATAGCATAGTGTTCACACATGTGGGCTCTGGAGCCAGGTTGCCTATTTTCAAAATGAGGCACCAACACTTACCGGCTGTGTGACCTTGTGCAAGTCCCTTAGCCTTTCTGAGCCTCAGTTTCCTAAACTTTAAAATTAGATAATTGTAATAATGAGGTCGTGGCTTGTTGTGAGGGAAATATGAGTTAATACATACACAGTGCTTAGAACACTACCTGGGATGTAGCAAGTGCTTGATGCATGTTGGTCATTAATGTTATTATCACGCTTTGTTTCACATATGAAAATGGGGATGAGAATATTTGTCTCACCAGGTTGTCGTGAGGATCATATGAGACAAAAGACGTGGAAATGCCCTGTCATCTTAATAGCACAATGTAGATACTACAACTAAACTTAGAAAACATCCCAAATCAGTTCAGGACCTGAAGCTCAGATTCTGTGTAGCTTAATTTCACACTCACAGGTGAATGGCAACCCCTCCAAAAGTTTGGATAAAGACACTAGTGTCGGTCTTGCCAGTGGCTTACAACTCCCAGATTATGTGTGAGCATGGTGCTATATAAATAGAGACCTTCCCTTGTGTAAATTGCGGGCCAGAAAGTCTTCCGGATATGTGGCATGTATCCCTATAAGAGGACAGGAGGTGGTCAGAGTTTGGCAGGAAGAGTGACATGACAAGAAGAAAGGACCTGTGAAGCCTTAGAAAAGTTTCCACCCTCTGCACCATCTCCACTGAGAGAGGGAAGGCACAGAGAAAATGAGGGGCTTGGGTTAGATCAATGTGTCACAGTCCAGGCTACACACCATCTACCGTGGACACCATGAGTGAGAGAGAGGAGTTGTCAAGAGGACAAGGAGTCAAGCAGTGGTCCAGCAACCCTGGTTTCCAAGAAGAAAAGGAGTAGGGAGGGAAATAACCACAAATTGCTCTAAAACATCCTGGGCTACTGCGTAGGAAGGGCCCAAGAAGATGATTACAGTTTCCACGTACTAGGATTCCCAGAGACAAGGGTGGCTAGATTTTGCTCAGGCTGTGACCCTTTTTGGTCTGCCTAAGACAAGGGCCTCATCCACCCAGTCTCACTGAGGGCAAGAGGGATCTAATAACTTCAAGTGAGCAAAACACATTTTTTAACAATGAGGCAAAGGTGAAGTGTCTGGAAAAAAGCCCCATTTGGGTTCTAAAAGCCCCTTACTGCTGGCAGCTGCCAACTGAGATTTGAGTGGGAGGGCACAAAGGAGAGGGAAGGGAGTGAGAGATTTATGCCCAGACTAGACTGAGGGACTGATCTAAAGGAGGCTGTGTTAAGTATAAGAAAGTATAGATACAGTGCTTGGACTGGAACCAGAGGGACAACAGTGAGTGAAGGTTGCAGACATTTTTCCTATGTGGAGGCTGGAGCAGATCTTGTAGTATTTTCTTCTTGCTTTGTAATTCCTGCACTGACTAGAATAGGAAAGACCACACAAACAGCTGACTGACTGTTTGATAGAAGAGGGGCTGCTGAGGGAGGCCTTAGTGAGGTTTGGAAAGCATAGGAGACCTCAGACTGGATGTGAGTGTTCTGCTATACATCTGCAATTTTAATGTGATTTCCACAAAAACATACAACTCCAACTATGTGGCTACCTGCTTGACTGGCTTGTACTACATCTACTGCTCAGCAACTGGATTTTAATCTGGATTTCCTGAGCACTTCACTGGGGCCTAGTCTCAGGAGAAGGGGATTATAGTAGATACAAAAAGGCTAAGACTTAGCCTTTGCTATCTAGTTGGGAAGACAAAACAAACCCTTGGGCTCCATTATAAAATATACCAAAGGGCCAAATGAGTGAGCTCAGAGACCCCTGGAAGGCAAAATCGACTGAACTGCTAGACCTTGAAGAATGGTTAGATTTGTGAAAGGAGAAAAGGGAAAAGACAAGAAGGGAAGGGAAGATAAACTCCGGGCAAGGTAACAACTTGAGTAAAGACTTGGAGGTTGGAGTGAGCATAGTCTGTTCCAGATACACAATCTTCATGTGATGTAACACGACTCATATTCAAGACACTTCCTCCACTCTTTGATCAAACACAGCTTTGGCTATGTAGATAGATGGATAGATGTTAGAGATAGATAGATAGATAGATAGATAGTCCGGGGCCAAGAAACAGAACTATGTTTAAATATTTTGGGTTTATCATTAATTCACTATATACTAATTCAATAATTCACCATGACTTTGGACACGTCATTTATTCTCTGTGACCTCTGCTCTCCTCTCTGCAGCAGAATGGGGGGGCAGGTACCCAGAGTCTTATCCTGAAGGAGATTCACCCTCTAACTAGCCCCTCCATCATCCACACACTCTTTACAATGCTCCCAGGAACTCCCAGGAACCCAGAGAATAACTGTGAAGTGAACAGTGTTTCCCAGATCTAATCAGAGGCAATGACACCAAGAGCCAAAGCCCATGAGAGCCTGAGTCCCTTCTATTCTCCTGTTCCCAGGGTTAAACTTTAGGTTCAGGGTGCTGCGCAGGAGAAGGGACCCCAGTGTGGACGTGGGGTCTGCATGGCTGCAGGAGAAACAGCCCTGTGTCTTTGGGAGGCAGAAGTTTCAGTCTCCCATCTTGAACCTCAAAGGCTCCCCCTTGGTCACCCTGAAAACAGGTGGGGTTGAAACTGGGCAGGCAAGAGACAGAGCTGAAGCAAGGCACCCGAGTGTCAGGTACAGAAGGGGCCTGGGGTCCATCTGTCCCTCTTCATCAGTCCTCCTCCCTCCAGGCCCTCATCAGACTCAGACTAGAAACTCTTTCAGCTCACCTGCTCCCACCCTCTCTACCTGGTGGAGGACTCCCCTCCTCAGCCTTCCTGCCAAGCGTCCCCACCCAGTTTCCAAGTGACCTGGGACAGACCTGGAAGCTCCGTGCCTCAGCGGGCACAGGATTCCACTTGACAGAATGTTCTTCCTGCTAGTGAGCCAATCCTGCTCCCCTGTAACTTCCTTCCACACACCCACGTTCTGCCTTCAGGACAACCAACCAGACAGGACAGCTCCTTATTCTCAGGAATGTCCTTCACATATTTGAACACAGCTACCTCTGCCATTCTTCCTCCCTAGCCAGACCCTTTCTCTCTCTCTGTCTCTCTCTCTCTTTCATACACACACACACACACACACACACACACACACACACACACACACACAATTTTATTGATATATAATTAACATACCATACCGTACAATTTTTTATCCATTTAAAGTGTACAATTGAACACTTTTTAGTTTATTCACAGAGTTGGGCAACCATCACCACAATCAAAAAGAAATCTTGTACCTACTATCAACCCATTTCTCCCCAGCACCTGAGGCCTAGGCAGCCACTAATCTACTTCATGTCTTTATCGATTTGTCTATTATGGAAATTTTTTATAAATGGAGTTGGAAACATGGGTTTGATTCACACTCTGTGGAAATTTGTGTAAGTCACTTGACCTCTCTATGACTCAATTTCCCCAGCATACAAGATAGTAATATTGGTTTCAACTTCACAGATTAATAATGAGGCTTAAAGGAGCTAATGAATATAAAACACTTAGTAGAGGGTTTGCTTTTATTACTGCTTTTTACAAAGTGATTTTCCTGATCACTGCTCTCACCTTCAACTGATATGTTCTCATTGGAATGGAGCAGAGCAAGACCTGGGGTGATAATGTAAGTCTTTAGGTGATATTCAACATATTTAGTAGCCCATTAAAGCATGACCCATCAGAGTGGCCTTGGCACTGAAGCAGGTCCTATATATAGGCTCTCTGTTGGGCTGGGCAGTAACTCACTAATTTCTGAACTATGAAGAGGTCAAGGGTACAGGGAATCATTAGGGTAACAGAAGATGTGCTTGGAGGCTTCCGGGATACTGCTATTTACCAATCAGAATGGAAGGATTTCAATATTTTAACAACCACTATGGCTATCCCATTGTGTACGGGCTTGAGGTTGGGCCTGAGCAGGACCATCATCTTCCTTGCTATGCTTCCTTGCTTGCTAACTGCACTTCTGGTTATGCAGACTATATCCTCACTGATTTTAGTAACCACCCCACACTGTGCTGAGGATTGAGATTGAAGCTCTTAAACCTTTTCTATTCAGGCTTCTGTTAAGCTCCATCATCCTTTAATAACCTCTACTAGGTGGTGTTTTGAATCTAAGTTCAGAATCTTAGATTTACAAATGTGATTCACGTTGATCACTAAGCTCCTTGAATTAGGGTGTGTGCTTCATACCAGACATTCTAGAGGGGCTTCAAGGCTGCCAGGCAGGCAGGGCTGGCAATGGCAGCAATGAGACCTGGCCCCCACATTTGTTCCTTGGCTCCTCAGAAATGGAAGGAGCTCTGTTAAACCTTGCCCTTGACCATGAAATTAGAATATAGTACACATTGAGAGAAGAGGAGATAGCCTGAAGAAGCAGAAGGAGATGGAAAGACTATAAAAAGGATCAAACTTTCAATCTGAACAGAGATGTGGCAATGCCAGACCAATTTTAGTTCCAAGCAGTTCTCCAGGTGGAGGCTGATCTGAGAGCAGCAGCCAGGAAGGAGGCTTCAGAAGCAGACTGAAAGAGCCTCAGGCCAAGTAGACACATTCCAGGAAATCTAACTGAGAAGTAGAGGAAGGCAAATAGAAAAATGACCCTGAAATGGGGACAGCAAATGGGCTTCTGGTCCAATGGTATTGTGTGAAGTAGTGGGCATCAGGGACAGGTAAATGGGGGCAGAGGGGTATCTAGAATTTCTTCCCTGAAACCCAGACTAGCAAGGTATTTCCAACCTTGTTATTTGAAAGGTTGGGGTTTTTGCCGTTTGTCTGACTGACCTCCCATTGGTGCTAAAAGTGGGCAGAAAGAAGGCAGCTGGTGCAAACAGCTGTGGCATAGCTCTACCTAGGCTGAGGGCAGATAACCTAAGGGTCCGGTGTGGTGATGAGGGCAGCCTGTCTGGTGAGGAAGGCAGAGGCTTTTTCGAGCTAGGCAGCAGGTGTGCTGAGGAGGATGGCTGGCATCTGGGGACTCGAAGAAAAAACATATCTCCTCAGAAGGCAGTGGAGCAGCTTGGAAGGAGAAGAGAGAGGGTAGTATTGCAGCTTCACTTCTTGCTCTGGTGGCTGAGTGTTAAGGGGTTGGGAGCAGGTATTCAAGAGACCATAAGATGCTCTGTACGGGCCTCTGAACAGATGCTCACTGATGCTGATGCCTACTCACAAAATTCTTGAACACTGTGTTAGGAATACTTGCTAATGAAAACCCTGACCTATCTAACAAGGTAAGGGTGTCTTTCCAATGTGAAACCCCCAAATGTAGATTGGATATTTTTCTCCAGGAGACAGGACTAGGTGTCTCCATCCCCAAAGCTATGTCTCTCTTCCATTTCATCTGCTTTCAAAATGTGATTAAGAGCAGAGTCTCGCCTGGGATCAAATTCTAGCCCTGCCACTTACTGTTAACTTCACCTCTCTGCGACTCAGTTTCCTCATCTGTAGAATGGTTATAATGAGAGAATCTACGTCTTAGTGTTATTGTGAGGAATCACATTTTAGGTCACACACTTAGAGCAGAGCTTATCATGTACTAATAACTCAATATATGTTATGATTTGGATTCTGACTCATGATCTGATTTAGTCATAGCCCTTCCCGCTTTGCATCTTCTGTAAATGTCCCTAACTAAGCCACTGAAAAAATGATGTTGGCACAACGAGGGGTCTCCCTTTTCCTTCTTATCAGCCTTCCATTCAGTTCTCTGACAGATCTGGATATGTACTTCTGGCACATACATGTATATATCCTGCAGTTACTGTGGTCTCACCTCTCACCTCTGCTGTACTGTTCTAGGACCACTCCTCACATCCTCTATTCTCATATATTACCACAGACTTCCTATCCCAGAAGGTTGCTCCTTCTATCTTTCCTCCCTTCCCCTCTGCCTTCTTCTTCCCCTACATCCATTCATCCATCTAGTCATACAAGCCAGATATCTAAGGGCATCATACTAGATCATGAGTCAGAAAACTTTTTCTATAAAGAGCCAGATAGTAAATATTTTAAGCTGCAAGAGCTACATATAGTCTCTGTCACGACTACTCAACTCTGCCATTGTAGTACAAAAGCAGCCTTAGACAATACATAAACCAATCAGTGTGGCTGTGTTCCAATAGTACTTTATTTACAAACACAGGCAGTGGGCCAATATGGCCTGCAGGCTGTAGTTTGATGATAAGAATTATTGTAGAGCATTCCTTTTTACTCAAAACCCATCCTCTTATCCAATTCATAAAAAATATCTCAAATATGTTCACTTCTTGCAAACTCCACTACTTCCACCTTGGACCAAGCCACTGTCATCTCTTCCTGCAAACTCCGCTACCTCCACCCTGGACCAAGCCACTGTCATCTCTTCCCTGGACCATTCACTATAGGAGCCTCCTGATTGGCTTCTCTGATTCTACTCTTGTCCTCCTACAATTCATTCTTTACATAGCAGCCAGAGTGTTCCTTTAAATTCAATCATGTTACCCTTCTAATTAAAACCGTTCAATAACTTCATGCTTTTCTTAAGATAAATATCCAGATCCTCATTATGGCTTTTATCATGCTTCATGATCTGATCCTGCCTAGCTTTTTAGTCTTTTCTCCCACCACTTTCTTCCTACTCACTATGCCTGAGCCACACTGGCCTTTTAGTTCTTCAAACATGCCAAGCTCTTTCACATGCCAGGACCTTTGCATAAGCTGTCCCCTGTACTAAAAATCTGCCTCCTCCCCATCCCTCCATCTCCATTAATCCATGCTTAATTAATGGCTATTTATCCATCAACGTTCAACTCAAAGGCCATTTGTTTTGGAAAGGCTTCCCTAGTCATTCCCAGACTAGAATAGGTCCCATATTAATACACTTTCAGAGCTCCCCATAATTTTCCTTCCTAGAATATGTCCCAGTTTCTAATTAAGCAGTGGTTTGTGTGATTATTTGATTAAAACCTATCCTTCTTACTAGGGTGTAAACTTCATGACAGCAGAGAATGGGCCTGTCTTGTTGATTATACAGATCCAGTCTTTAATAAAACTGGTTGCATAATACGTTTTCATTTTTAAAAAACGACTTTGTTGAGGTATAATTGGCATACAATAAACTGCACATATTTAAAATGTACAATTTAATGAATTCTGATGTATGTATATATCATGAAAACATCATTGCAATCAACATGATGCTTATATCCATCACCCCCAAAATTTCCTCTTGCCCCTTTGTAATATTTTCCTTCCCAGACAATCACTAACCTGAATTCTGACACAATAGGTTAATTTGAATTTTCAAGTTTTTATTTCTTATTTTTCACAACTAGGAAGTTATTTTTACTGTTGTTATTTTTCTCATCCAATTCACCACCTCCTCTCCCCTCTTTTTTTTATTGTGGTAAAATATATAGTATAGCATAAAATTTGCCATTTTAACTATTTTAAAATGTACAATTCAGTGGCATTAATTACATTCAAAATGTTATGCAACCATCACCAGTATCTATTTCCAAAACTTTTTCATCACTGCAGACAGAAACTCTGTAATCATTAAGCAGTAATTCCCCATTCTTTTTTCCCCTAAGACTCTGGTAACTACTAATCTACTTTATGTTTCTATGAATTTACCTCTTTTAGATATTTCATAAAATATTTGTTCTTTGTTTCTGGCTTATTTTACTTAGCATATTGTTTTCCATGTGCATCCAAGTTGTAGCGTATGTCAGAACTTCAGTCCTTTTCATGGCTGAATAATATTACATCATATGGATATACAGCATTTTTTATACATTAGCCTGTTGATGAACACCAGGGTTGCTTCCACCTTTTGACTATTGTGAATAATGCTGCAATAAACATTGGTGTGCAAGTATCTGTTTGAAACTAGTTTTCAATTCTTTTGAATAGGAACATGGTAATCCTATGTTTAGCTTTTTGGGGAACTGTCAAACTGTTTTTTCAGTGACTGAACCATTTTACATTCCCACCAGCAAGGTATGTGGGTTCCAATTTCACCATATCCTTGCCAATACTTGATATTTTTCATTAAAAAAGCTATAGCCATCCTAGTAGGTATGAAGAGGTATCTTATTGTGTTTTTCATTTGTATTTTCCTAATTACTACTGATGTCAAGCATTTTTTATGTGCTTATTGCCATTTTTATGTCTTCTTTGAAGAAACTACTCAAGTCCTTTTCACATTTTTCACTTGAGTTGTTTGTCTTTATATGTTGTTGAATTGTAGGAGATCTTTATATATTCTAGATATTAAACCCTTATCAGATATATGATTTTCAAATGTTTTCTCTCATTCTATAGGTTGTCTTTTCACATTCTAAATAATGTCCTTTAATGCAAAAATGTTTTCAATTTTGATTAAGTCAAATTTAGCTAGTTTTTCTTTTGTTTCTCATACTTTTGTTGTCATATTGAAGAATCCATAGCCAAATTCAGGGTCATGAAGTTTTACACTTATGTTTTCTTCTAACAGTGTTACGGTTTTAACTCTTATATTTAGGTCATTGATGAATTTTTGTACATGGTATGAAATAGGGGTTCAAATCCATTCTTTTGCTTGTAGAAGTCCAGTGGTCCCAGCATCATTTGTTGAGGAGACTCTTCTTTCCCCACTGAATGGATTTGGTACCCTTGTCAAAAAATCAATTGAATATAAATGTATGGGCTTATTTCTGGACTCTCAATTCTATTCCATTGGTCTATATGTCTATCCTATGTCAGTACCACACTGTTTTGATTACTGCAGGCTTTTAGTAAGATTTGAAATCTGGAAGTGTGAGTCCTCCAACTATTTTCTTATTTTTAAATATTGCTTTGGCTATTTAAGTCCCCTTGACAATTCTATATGAGTTTGGTGATCTGCTTTTCCGTTTCTGAAAAAAAAAAGGCTGTTGGAATTTTGATGGGGATTGTGTTGAATTTGTAGATCATTTTGGGTATTATTGACATTTTAACAATATTAAGTCTTCCTACACATGAACATGGAATGGCTTTCCATTTATTTAGGTCTTTTTTCTTTCAGCCATGTTTTGTAGTTTTCAGTGTGCAAGTTTTTCATCTCTCTGGTTAACTGTATTCTTAGTTATTTTATTCTTTTAGATGTTATTGTAAGTGGAATTGCTTTTGAAATTTCTTTTTCAGATTGTTCACTGCAGGTGTATAGAAACACAACTGATTTTTGTGTGTTGATCTCGTGCCCAGCAATTTGAAATCTTTTATTAGCTCTAGTAGCTTTCTTCTGGATTCTTTGGCATTTTCTATGTATAGGAACATATCATCAGCAAGTAGAGATAGTTTTACTTCTTTCTTTTAAATTTGGATGCCTTTTTCTTCTTATCTAATTGCCCTGGCTAGAACTTCCAGTACAATGTTGAATAGCAGTGGTAAGAGTGGGCATACTTGTCTTGTCTCCTGATCTTAAGGGGACAGCTTTCGGTCTTTAGCCATTGAGGATGTTATTAGCTGTGGGCTTTTCACAAATGCCCTGTATTATGTTTAAGAAATTACCTTCTATTCCTAGTTTTCTGAGTGCTTTTATCATGAAATAGTGTTGGATTTTGTCAAATGCCTTTTCTGCATCAATGGAGTTAATCATGTGGATTTTTCCTTCCAGCTATTGATGTGGTATATTACATTGATTGATTTTCTTATGTTGAATCACTCTCGTATTCCTACCTGGCCATGGTGTATAATCCTTTCACTATGCTGTTGGATTCAGTTTGCCAGTATTTTGTTGACAATTTTGCTTCTATATTCATAAGGGATATTAATCTGTTATTTTCTTGTGATGTTTTGCCTGGCTTTAGAATCAGGGTAATGCTGGACTCATAGAATGAGTTATAAAGTGTCCCCTCCTCTTCTATTTATGAAGAGTTTGAGAAGGATTGGTGTTCATTATTCTTTAAATATTTGCTAGAATTCACTATTGAAGAAATCTGGTCCTTGACTTTTCTTTGTTGGGAGGTTTTTGATTACTGATTCAATCTCTTTACTTTTGATAGTTCTGTTGAAATATTCCTCATCTTCTTGAGTCAGCTTAGGTAGTTTGTGTATTTTGAGGATTCCATTTCATTTAGGTTATCTAATATTTTTGTGTAGAATTATTCATAGTATTCTTTTACAATCCTTGTTTATTTATGTAAAGTGTAATCCCCACTTTCATTTTTACTTTATGTATTTATTTTTCTTCTTTTCTTTGTCAGAATAACTAAAGATTTGTTAATTTTGTTGACCTTTTCAAAGAACCAGCTTTTGATTTCATTGATTCTCTCTATCGCTTTTCTATACTCTATTTTATTTTTCTCCACTCTAGTCATTATTATGTCCTTCCTTCTGCTAGCTTTGGGTTTAGTTTGCTTTTCTTTTTCTAGTTCCTCAAGGTGTAAAGTAGGTTATTGATTTTAGATATTTATTCTTTTTAATTATAGGTATTTACAGCTATAAATTTCTCCCCTAAGCACTGCCTTTGCTGTATCCCGTAAGTTCTGGTATGTTGCGTGTGTTCACTGAAGTGTCTGTTCCTTAGCTTGTTTTCAGCTAGTATTTTGACAGAGATTTCCTTGAATAAACACAGATTAAAACAAATAGACAAATACCTCTTTCAATCTTTGCAAATTGGTTCTTAGCCAAGCTTGCACAGAGCCTAGGGATCGGTCTGAAGTGAAAGTTTAGGGTTTTCTCAAGTCTTTTCTGAGCATGTGTCTTGCCCTAGGCATGCATGTGGCCTTCTAGATTCCCCTGTATGCATGGTGCTTTTGAATGTCCTAATTTCCCAAAGAAACTCTCCCCAGCTTATGTTGCCAGGCTTTAGACCAGTCTATTGTTTATTTTGAAAGTTATCTTTTGCCCCAGGCATCCATGGGTTCTTAGTTCAGCTGGCTGTGTTTTCAAGCAGTGCCCAAGGCTTTTCTGACCTGAGTTCCAAATTAGTTAGACAGAGATGAGCATCTTGTGTCAGTCCTTCAGGTAACTCCAGACAGGTTAAAACAGACATACTCAATAATTTGTAAGTAAGGTCTCTTCTTCCACTGGAACCAGGGACCAGGATCCCACACTGGGAATATGGGCTAAGTCTGCTGCTGCCCTGGGGAGGAGGTGAGAGAAGGCAAGTAAAAGTGCTGCAAAGCTTCTCCACCATTTTTCTTGATTAAGCATTCGATTGGTGGCTGTAAACCCTTCATTATTTACCAGAGTTCTGACAAAGTTGCATCTGATTTGCTTGCTTTTGTATGTTTCTGTGGGAGCATAGAGCTCCTACAAACCCTCCGTGTGATTCTGATGCAAGATCAATTTTGAGGACTTATCTTGTAAGGCCTAAAATATTTCCTGGGGCACAATAACTGGAGCATTTGTGGTACTGTCTGGCATCTCTATGTCAGGATTCTTTGAGAAATCCAGACCAGGAGTCCAGTGGTGAGTTGACCTCCACTCATGTCTCCCTTTTCTACTGCTCCCAAAGAGGACGGATAGTCATGGCCACTCAACATTGGCTCTACAGCCCTTATACTAGTGCACTTTTACCTAGGTGAATCAAAGTCTGAGTAAAGCCAGACCATGTATGGATGGACGCATGAAATCTAGGACTTGACCTTGGCCTAATTCCACTCTATAGAGGCAAGGTTACTACTGGTTTTAATAGCCATGCAAAAGGCCATAGACCCAAAACTCAGATACTAAAGGAAATTCAAGTGAATCTCAAATAAAAGATGTTCTAAGGCAGTGGAGGCTCCTGAATTTCCATGTAGGAAAAGCTTGAATAATTGTTCTGTTTGTAAATGGGCAGGGTGAGTAAAAACTAGGAAATCTGTTCTGAAACTGCATTTTAATACTATTTTGAATTAGAGTGTATGCTTCTTCTGGGAGCTTTAGGAGTGACTAGTGGAGATTATGAGTTTAAAGCCTTACTTCTGTCTTGATGCCAAGCCAGGTGAAGTTTTCTTGACCAGTAATGACTAATCATTTGCAGAAATGGACTTGAGAGTGTGGAGGAAAGGACCAGTCCTATGAGACAGCAAAAATCTCCAGCCTCACTGTCTAGGGTCAGTGTCCTCCTCCTCTATAAGAATATAGATGAAAAACCTTAGCTGGAGTCACCAGACTTGAAGGCATGCACACCCAGTCCCCTGTACGCACGTGCTCCCCTAAGAGTCCACATACCACACCCTGCACACATGCTGTGAGCCGAGACACAGCATGATTCTACTCTAAAGCAACAACAGCAAAGCATTTATGTCCAAAAAAGGGACAAGGTCACAAGAAAAAGCCTATAATAATTAACTAAGTCAATGGAAAACTCATTTAAAAATACCCCCCATGGAGGTTTAGGACAAAACAACAGCTTAGTGAATGTTTGGTTACAGTTTATAGCTATTACTTCTTTTGCCCTTGATATACTGCTGTGATTTTTCAGCTTCCTCTGCTAATCTTGCTCAACACTAGTGATTCAAAGATTAAAGTCCAGGTATGTGAATAGCCCTATTTTCAGCTTTGATATGTGGCTCTTCTGAGCCCGGTGGTCCCTGAGTTGATTGTTGTCAGTTTTTACCCTGCCAAAAGAAATAAAACTACAACAGTAAGAATCTGGTCGGGAAAACAGAGCCCATATCAAGTGTCCAATAGATGAAATTTAATAGGGGGAATGAAGTGGGAGAGCTGAGAGACCAACCAGGAGAAAGCGAGGCAACCCAGAGGTTAGCCATAGTAGAAACCTGCCTATCATCCCGAGGACTGCAAGAAGACAGGGAGGAGGCAGTGCTACTATAGCCTAGGTGCCACGTTCATTGTAGAGGCTGCCAGGTAGAAGCTATAACAATTGAGGGAAGGTTCCTCAGCAGAAACTAGAACTTAGGAAGAGACGCAGCTACAGCCAAGATGCCACTTGAATTAGAGAACACTGTGCTGGATACCTTTTGCTGAACTGCTTCTCTCCCATTTGTTGCAGTCTTGGTGATACTGTCATACATGGTGCTCTGCCTAACTCTATCCAGGGCATGGATGGGTATGTGATACATGGTATACCAAACACATCCTCTCTCAGAAATTGTAATCTTGAGCTCAAGGACAGAAAATAGTTGGAACTGCTTCAGCTGTATGGTGGTACCTTGAAAAGGCCACACATCCATTCCTGTCTACCTAGATCCCCAGAAACACTCTAATGTGTATTTTGTTTTATTTCCCCCCAAATCCTTTATCAAATCTTCCATTAAACTCCTTTATTTGTTCCCATTTGCTTAAGTCTGGCAATTTTTAACTATGATGCTTGCCATTCCCCTTTACATCAAGTCCTTGTTTCCAATCCTCAGAATGCCCTTCCATGCCTCCTTTGTCTTAAGGACATCTACTCATCCTTTAATACCCAATTCAAATGTTTCTTCTTCTGTGAAAACTTCTCCAGTCTCCACTCGCACCAGAAAACTTTAGTTGCTTACTCCTCTCATTTCCCATAACATTCTTTTTTTATTAATTTTTATTGGAGTATAGTTACTTTACAATGTTTTGTTAATTTCTGCTATACAGCAAAGTGAACCAGCTATATGTATATGTATATCCCCTATTTTTTGGATTTCCTTCCCATTTAGGTCACCACAGAGCACTGAGTAGAGTTCCCTGTGCTATACAGTAGGTTCCCATTATATGCTATACACATCTCTGTTTCAGCACTTATCATATTATCTGATTATTCCATATTTACTTGTCTGTTTCCCTTCTAGGCTGTGAGTTCCTTAAGAGCAGAACCATATCTCATTTTATCTCAGGAGTCTCAGTACCTAGCTGCTTGGCACATAGTAAATGCTTGATGAAAGTTTCTTGAATGTATGAATAAGTGAATGGATAAAGTTGCCTGCATATCTCCACTGATTACAGTGGAAACCAGAGTTCTTTCCTTCTTTGCATTTAAAAGGGTTTGGAACTCATGGCTTTAAGGGCTTAAAGGGGAGAAATTATTTCAGTGTACGTTCCCAAGAAGAGATATAAAAGAATACTCTTATAAAGACAGGAGACAGAAGAGAAGGAGAGAGACAGAGAGAGAGAGACAGACAGACAGACAGAGAAAGAGAGAGGGAGAGGGAGGTGGGGAGAGGGAAAGGGAGGGAGAAGAATGAGAATGAGAAGAAGGCAGTGAGGAGTAACAGCCAATTACAAGATTGTACAAGGAAATTCTGTATGGGGTTCAGAGATATTGAGAGAGGTCTTAGTGTTCCACTTGAGATGATGGCCATCAGATTCTCTAGAGATTTAAGGGAGGTAAGTCCAACGGTATGCTGGTAAATATTTAACAACTAGTTCTCTGGGGAAAAAAAATACCTTAATTTGTAACATTTGCCAGTTTTCTTCTTGTAACTACTCCAACCATGGCCAAATTCAGGCTATCAATGTGGCATGATTGAATGCAGACTTAAAAGAGATGCTCTGTAGCACACCATGATATCATATTTCCACCGTATAGATACAACAGATATAAATAACTTTGAAATCATAGATCATAATAAAATGTAGTAAAATAATTAGTGAATAATGAGTATTTATTACTTTAAATGTAAGTCTATAAAATTTAATTTTTAACGATGACTGTGTTTAACCACTTCCTTGTAAACTTCCTGAAAGTTTAACTGTCAGCTCTCATGAGCAGGTGTGAGGTAGTAGCCCAGAACTGTAGGTAACCCTATCCTTGGGCTGGCTACCTGGAACTCAGAGAAGCCCGAATAGATAGAGGTATACCAAAGTGAGATAATGATTGTTGGTTAACTATCACTATAGTATGATGGACAGGATCTAGCCTGCTAGGTCTAAAATGATGAGCGCTGGACACTGAGGGAGCAAATATATAAACATCGTGGTTTCCTGGTACCCAGAAGAGAAACTACACTTGGTAGCTCCAAATACAACACAGCTTCAAAATGGAATACTTCCAATTCATTGCATAATCTGCCTTATTGCTGAAATTTGTCTTTATAATTGAAATTGAGCCAGTGAGCAAAACAACTTGTTCTGTTGAGACCGTCTGTTGAATATCCCTGGACTGAGATGGTACTTACAAAGCTATGTTGAGAGCTATGCTCTCTGAAGTTTGTGCAACCAACAGTTTGGTCTTCTTTCTAAAGCATCCAATTCATAAAGAATCCCCTTTTACTCAAATAAGGAAAATGTATTTGGAATGCCTAGGTTCAGACTTTATGCATGCAAGGAAAAGGTGGTACCAATTATAGTCTGCCAAGAAAGTCTCACCTTCGCAAACTCGTCTCTTGGCAGTGAATTGGGCATATTTGTGGTTCCTCACTTCAACATTGTACTTTTGGTCTTCCTTAACCTTGGGCTCCATTTTCACAGGACATTTTCAATATCTTTAAAAAGAACAAGGACGAAATACAGCTCAACACCTGGTATTGTAATTATAAAAACACCTACTATGTGCTTAGCACACTATATACGTCATCTCATTTAATCTTCAAAAAAACCCAACAAGTGGATACTATTATTTTCTTATTTTACAAATGAGGAAATTGCAAATCAGTAAGTCAAAGTACCTTGCCCAAGGTCATATAGCTCATGAGAGCAGTCCTGGGATCTGAAGGCAGGTGTGTCTGATGCCCAAGTCTCATGGGCTATCCACTATACCACGCTGCCTGAAGCGCTGTCTCTCCATTGGAGAAGCTAGTGAGAGAGCGAGGGTGATCTGTGCACAGTGTCAAACGGTAAGTAGAAAGGCATGTGTCTTTCTGGAGAGTTACATGGGAATTCTGAACTCAGGCCATAAGAATTAAAAGCACAGTTAATTGAAACCAATATTTCCTTTTGAAAGTTGGTACTTCAGGGCAGCTTGTAAAGAAAGTTATTAGATAAAATTAGACATCTTTGTTCCCTTCCTCTTGTTCTTACTTTTTTTCCCTTGCCATACTTTGGAAAGGAAAGCTTTTCCTGGAGGTTTAGCCTGCACCTCTGTTTGGCATAAAAATCTCTTTAGCCTTCATCTGAGCTGTCAGACCAGCTTGCCTTCCTATTTCGTCTCTCCCTCTCTCAGCCTGAAAGAACACCTTAAGTGGAGGCAAAGGGGTAGGAGAGAAAGACTAATAATGATGTCTCTCCTCTAACATTTCTCCTTTCTTTCTTTCCATGAGTAACACCAAATGCCCCACTTACTTACCAGGTTTACCCCAGTCCTACAGTTTTATAGCCATTTTGCCTGGGCAGTTTGTGTGTGTGTTTGCGTGTGTTTCCTTCTTCCCTATTAGCGTTCACTTCACATTCCATCCTTCTACAAGAGTGCCTCAAGCAGAGAGTTGCTTACATACATTGCTGAGGTTACTGCTAAATTTGCTAGCTGGTTCCCTTTAGAAACCCCTTAACAATGGTCTTATTTACAAAGTGCTCCAGAAAATTGAAAGAGACCATATGGATTCCATCTTAACTAAATAATTTGAATAAAATTTGAACTGAAAATTAAACGGCCCATCCTATCTTCCTTTTCATTCATGTTCTCGATTCTTCCCAGCATCTCCCTTTTTGCAGCCCTGTTAGGAGCCCAAGATCCACCCCCTTCCCCCAACCACCAATGAAACAAAACTGGCTGGAAGCATGTGGACTAGTGGTTCTCAACCCTGGTTGAATGATGGAATCATCTGGGAACTTTTAAAATTATTATTATTCAATTGTCTAGGGTGGAGCTTGGGCATCAGTATTGTTTCATAGCTTCCTAGATGATGATTCTAATCCTATTCTCTGAGCCTGTCTTCCCTGCCTCACCTTTTTCCCTATCAAAATTTGTTCTCATCTATCAATTTGGGAAAAGATCTAATAAATTCATCTGCAATAAGGCATTGATAACTGATAGAAGCTTAACGTGCTAGCTGCCAGTGGGATTTTTCATTTTTATTATGAAAAAAATAAAAAGAAAAAACTCTGATGGCCTATATTTAGGCATAGGGGAAATATTTGGGTTGGAAATGTTTCCCAGCCTCCAACTCAAATTATATAAGTTAGGGTCCTCCATGTTTTTCTCTCTCTCTCACACACACACACACACAAATATCCATTACAAACCTTAACTAAATACAGGAAAACTGAATTCTAAAATTCAATGATAATAATTTTATTATAGTGAGAATAATGGTAATTTATTTGCAGTATTTCACCAAGACATTTATATCCAGATAAATAATGACTGGAGTTATAGGTCAGGCTCTACATCTCTTTGGTTTCTTTGCTTACCTTTATTTTGATTAAAAGAAAAAACACAATTCACAAATTAAAGTTGTTAGGAATGGCAGTAAGTATTTGGTGGCTCTGGCAGATTGTTTTGGATATTCATGTTCAGATAGAACATTAACCTAGAAATTATGAAATAATTTCTCACTACAGGCTACATTCAACACTCCATCAGACAGACAGGGAGATGATAAGCATTTACACTTAAAAGCTGAAAAGGTGAATGTTTCAACTTGGAAGATAGTAGCAAATGGATCTAATCCTTTCTTTGGCTGTATTCAGCTCTGAAAGGTATTTTTTCACATTTCATTACAGCATGTGGATGTGGTTTTAATATACACTGAATTTCTTTCTCCAATGAGTGAAGAAAATCACCAAGTCAAACTCTGGATGATTGAACCATTTGTATCACATTTGAGTCATCTAAAGAAATCCTGATACCATAAAATGGTAATATTTAAGCCCTGAAGTGATAAGCCTCAGACTGTTCAAAATGCAAAATATATTGCTGAGATATACCACCTGAACAATTCTATTGAAATAATACAGATTTTCTTTGGTGTTATCACTGTCATGAAGAAATGCTTTATGTTTCATTCCTCAAAAAACTTGGGAGAATATTTTTCTCCTTGATAGTCCTCATAAATGACTGTGGAAAGATAGACTTGTGTACTTACTGCCCATTTCTTCACTTAGCATCTTCACTTAGCATTTCTTCACTTAGCATCGTGAAAAGATGAACACTCAATGGGAGGTATGTTATCATAATCCCAATCTTGACTGTTTTTTTCAACATTGAATCAAATTCAAGAGGTATATTGTTGACCACTAATTTTCTTTGAATACTTCTAAGTGTGAATTGACATTCAGGTGCAAGTTCTTTTATTCATGTGGCCGCAGGGTTCTTCCTTGTTGCATGCATAACTGCTGTTTTGTCAATTTTGATTTTAGCCCTATTTTTTCCAGTTTTTAATCATACATCACAAAATGATCTTTAAGTAAATGAATATTATCTTCTCTTGAAGGCTTATTTTTCAGTGATCAATGGAACAAAAGTTAACCAGCACTTTTCTTGAATATGTATATCAATATGCCAACTGAAAATGTCTTGTAATATGTTCACAAATTAGAAATTGTTCTTCTACTATGTCATCCAATAATATTATGCAACATATGATAGTAATGAGCCAATTGTGCCAAATATTCATTCTGAATGTTTATGAATATAATAGTTGCCACAAACTCTGTGGTTAGTATTGTAAGTTTCTTAGAAAAAATGTTTAAAGTAGTTCATATACTCTAAACAGTGCAATTTTTGTTGATGCCATTGTAGTTTGGGCCTCTTATTTCTTGTTGGTAATAATATTCATCAATCTAGTATTGGAAAGTATTATTTTCTGCTTTTTCTGGAAACATATGACTGGTTACCAGAGTGGTCCCTGTGCTTTCTATGAAAATGTTATGAAGGCTTTGGTGGCATCATTGAATCAAGTTTCCTAACACTATGATCTTCACAAAAGCCAGTGTTTCCTAATTTCTATTGCTAAATTAGCAGAAATTGTTTTTTTATCATAAAGAAGCCACATATTAATCGTACTAATTATGAAAAAGTAGCATTGTAAATTAAAAGTTTTTTTGCCTGCTACATCAAATCATCGTATTTTCACATTACTTGTCCTAATGCACATATTTTCACATTCTATATTTATCTCAAAGTCAAATTCATTATTTATGTTTTTTATGTTACCTTGAGCTACTGTGGTTTTTCATCACTGATTTTGTACTTGAATAAACCACTTTTGAGCCATTAATAATTTGGAGGACTAGAGAGAAAATGCAAAAAGTGGTAACCATGAAACATGCAAAATTAAGACTATAGCAAATGACACGACAAATGACACGACACAAACACCTTGTTAGCTAAATGTGAGCCAAGATGAACCAATCACTGAATTTCTTTTAGTATATGGGCAGCCTCACCTATTAACACCACATTGAGATACCTAGGGAAAAAAATATGATTAGTCAGGTGTAATCCGGCCATTATGTCCCACAAGCTCTGGCATGAAATGTAAATACATTCCATTACCACAAAGAAAACCAATTTACATATGGGGGAAATGAGTCTTAGAGAGGCAAAGTGACTTACCCAAAGTTTCATAAGTGTAAATCAAACCCAATTTGCACAAATTGGGCATTTAGCTGCCTCACTCAGGCATCAAGATAAGCATCACCTCCTTTGGCATCAATAAGGAGTGACTGAAAGAGATGGGGGTATTTACCTTGGGAAAGAGAAGCCTGTCTAGGGAGGAAGAATGGCAGAGGTAGCTGTGTTCAAATATGTGAAGGACATTCCTGAGAATAAGGAGCTGTCCTGTCTGGTTGGTTGTCCTGAAGGCAGAACGTGGGTGTGTGGAAGGAAGTTACAGGGGAGCAGGATTGGCTCACCAGCAGGAAGAACATTCTGTCAAGTGGAATCCTGTGCCCGCTGAGGCACGGAGCTTCCAGATCTGTCCCAGGTCACTTGGAAACTGGGTGGGGACGCTTGGCAGGAAGGCTGAGGAGGGGAGTCCTCCACCAGGTAGAGAGGGTGGGAGCAGGTGAGCTGAAAGAGTTTCTAGCCCGAGTCTGATGAGGGCCTGGAGGGAGGAGGACTGATGAAGTGGGACAGATGGACCCCAGGCCCCTTCTGTATCTGACACTCGGGTGCCTTGCTTCAGCTCTGTCTCTTGCCTGCCCAGTTTCAACCCCACCTGTTTTCAGGGTGACCAAGGGGGAGCCTTTGAGGTTCAAGATGGGAGACTGAAACTTCTGCCTCCCAAAGACACAGGGCTGTTTCTCCTGCAGCCATGCAGGCCCCACATCCACACTGGGGTCCCTTCTCCCACATAGAACCCTGAATCTAAAGTTTAATCCTGGGAACAGGAGAATAGAAGGGACTCAGGACACTATCTACACTTGGCAGCCAACACTGGAGAAATGTGAACAGCTGAGCGGACTCACCTTAACCCTTGGCCATTCTCAAACCACAAGACACCTTCTACTTGAAAACCTTCTAGCTTAACTCTACCACATCAGCAAATTGCAATCCCCATATCCAGTGAGCTCTTTGGCTTTAAGTATAAATGCAGCAGCAATAGAACAGCATGACTTAGGATGAGGCCAAGAAGACAGGTATTACCCGGTTTGCAATTTGGTCAAAACTCTAGTATTACTGGTGTCATCAGCACACTTTTCCAAGGTAGATAGTAGAAGATTTTAGAGACTTATTTAAACCATCTCTTTGTAATACTGTGGTATTGTCTGTATGCCTAATTATAGCTGACAAGAGGATCTCAAGGAATTCAAGGATTCTCTATGTCAGTGCTAGGGGTGGACACTGGATAGATGGCTAAGAATGCTCTCATACAGCTGGTATGCACTGTGATTAAAAATTCTCGGGGGTTGGGACTTCCCTGGTGGTCCCATGGTTAAGAATCTGCGCTTCCAATGGAGGGGGCACAGGTTCAATCCCTGGTCAGGGAACTAGGATCCCACATGCCAAGGGGCACAGCCAAAAAAATAAAAAATTTTAAAAAATTATCTGGGGTTAAAATATTAACATACTTCTGTACTGGTTTGTAAATAACACTGCCCCAAGCCTCCCAAGTACTCCTTTGGCCCTGGCCACTTGAGCCTCCCCTCCCCAGGCTCCTGCCAGGCCTCAACTACGGGGAAATAACTGACATGCAGGGAGCCTTCCAGATCCAGCTCCTGATGAGACCAAAGATAGTTCAATATTTTAAAATATTACCTCTGATTAAGTCTTAGGTCTTTTGTCTGGGAGAGGGGACATGAGACTTGGGGTCAACCACTTCAATCCTGAGAAGCCAAATTTGGAAGCTTTTTTTTTTTTTTTGCCGTACGCGGGCCTCTCACTGCTGTGGCCTCTCCCGCTGCGGAGCACAGGCTCCTGACGCGCAGGCTCAGCGGCCATGGCCCATGAGCCCAGCCGCTCCGCGGCATGTGGGATCCTCCCGGACCCGGGCATGAACCCGTGTCCCCTGCATTGGCAGGCGGACCCCCAACCACTGCGCCACCAGGGAAGCCCTGGAAGCATTTTATTGTACTATATATAAAGAGGAAATACAGAGCAACTTAGGTGCTGAAGAAGAGTCATTGAAGGACTGGGTTCTAATTCCCAACATTATGACCTGAGGTCAGACACTTAAGCTCTTTGTAACAAAGTAGATTTAGTGTTATAAAGCTTAATGATATGTTCCAAGAGCTTCTGATGAAGGGCAAGAAAGCTTTTCTTTACATCTGTAAGTTGGGATTTGTTAATTACTGTCATTGTTCCTCTGATAGTTCTGAGTACAGAAGAGTACACCATTTTTTTCATAATGCAGTGATCGTCCTTGAAATATCTGTCACATTTAGTAATATCAGCTAACATTTACTAAGCGTTTACTCACCCAGACACTATTCTAAGCATTTTATGTGTAGTGTCTAATTTAATACAACTATTCAGGTAGACATCACTATCGTCACTATTTGATGTTGAAGAAACTGAAATCCAGGGATTATTTAACTTGCCCAAGTCACTCAGCTGGTAAGTGGCTGAGCAAGGTTTTGAACTGAGGCAGTCTGACTTCTGAGCCCACATGCCTACCTGCTATGCTATATTGTATATCAACCAGGTCCACTACACCTCATTTAATCCTTGAACATCTACCTTAAGGTAGACATCATCACCCTCATTTTATAGGCAAGGAAACTGAAGCTCAGAGATGAAACCACTTGCCTAATTTCACCCAATCAATAATCATCAGAACTGCAGCTCCAACCCAAGCGTTTTATGCCAAAGGCTGTGCTTTCTTGCCTCATGTGCTTTCCCATCTCCCAAATAACTTCCCTTCCTCTAGTACATTTATCTTTCCCTGGCTTTATGTTCTAACGGTTATCTTCAACTTACCAGATTGGTAATTCCCTTCCTGAGACCCCTGGTAACATTCAACCTTTAACATTGACCCTATAACTAGTCTGTAACCTACCCCTCATTAAAATGTCCCCCAGATTTAGTGTCCATTCATCTTCACCTGAACCAATCTTTACTGTAATGGTTGCAAAATGATGATTTTTCCAACTCTATCTCTCCCATTTTACAAATCCTGCACAACAGAAATCACAAAGCTGACCTTCTAAACTACTTCCTGAGCCAGTCAAGCAAACTTTTTTAATGACCTCTGTTTCATTTCCAGTGCTTTGGGCTGCAACTACAGATATCTGACTAATTCATACTTAGACAATAAAGACATTTCATGAGCTCACATAACAAGAAGTATGGAACAAAGTAAATTCCCAGGTTGCTTAATTCAGCAATTCAGTGATGTCATCAAAGACCCAGGCTCTTTCCATCTTTATGCTCTACCATCCTAGGAGTGTTGTAATGTCTCTCCTTTCTTCAACACCACATATTGTCTAAAACTGAAACAATACAGAGAAGATTACACGGCCCTATATGAAGATACCTGAATTCATGAAGCAAGTCATTTTTTTCTCAAATAACTCCTTTTGTTAAACATCTTTATTGGAGCATAGTTGCTTTACAATGGTATGTTACTTTCTGCTTTATAACAAAGTGAATCAGCTATACATATACATATACATATATCCCCATATGTCCTCCCTCTTGCATCTCCCTCCCACCCTCCCTATCCCACCCCTCTGGGTGGTCACAAGGCACTGTCAAATAATTCCTTTTTAATTGGGCTGTCCTCAAAATCCCTATAAAAAATTACAACCCCATCTCTGCATTCCCTCTCTTCCTTCCCTGCTTCACTTTTCCCATATCACTTATCACCATCCAGCATATATTTTATTTATTTGTTTTCCTCTCTCCCACATTAGAATGTAAACTCCATGAAGGCAGAGACTTTTGTTCACTCTTGTATCCCCAGTACCAAGAACATTTCCTGGCACACAGGATGTACTCAATAAATATTTATTGAATTAATGAATGGCCACAAGATGATTGCTACAGCATTAACATCACATCCTCAAACAACAACGTTCTAAGGAGCAAAAAAGAGTCATGAGACAAAGAAACTGTTTTCTTTCAAGGCTCACAGTTTTTATTAGAGAGTATATTCTTTCCTAGAAAGCCCACAACAGACTTTCCCTAAGGTCTCATTAACCAGAACTGGTCATATGCTCACTAGTAGGTTTCACCAGGCAAATGGGAATGGGATTGCCATGATTGGCTTAATCCAATAATGACACATCTCTTAGGCTGAACAAAGAGTGACTCTGGGTTCTTCCTTGAGCATATAAGACTGTCATTTGAGCAACCTACAATGTTTGCCATGGTAGCTGCACATACTCTTGAGAACATCATCTAGTCTCTGTTTTCCTCTCTTTCCCCTATAGCTAAGAAAGCTCTCTTCTATCTGGCCAGCTCCTATTGGACCTTTCTGTCATTCAATTCAACACCTAATGTCCAGATCTTGATCTCCAATACTATTTCCCACTAAAAGAATCAGAGGTCCTTGGAGAAATGGATGATCCCAGAGTTGGAACAGAGTAGGTACAAGATGAGCCTGGAACGTCTCATTATGCCAGAAAGTAAGGAAGTTCTGGGACTTCTCTGGTGGTTCAGTGGTAAAGAATCCTCCTTCCGATGTAGGGGACGTGTGTTCAACCCCTGGTTGGGGAACAAAGATCCCACATGCTGCAGGGCAACTAAGCCCACGCACCACAACTACTGAGCCCACACGCCTCAACTAGAGAGCCTGTGTGCCACAAACTACAGAGCCCACACGCCCTGGAGCCTGCACGCCACAGCTAGAGAAGAGAAAAACCTACACGACACACCTAGAGAGAAGCCTGCACGCCGCAGTGAAGAGCTCGCACGCCACAACAAAAAAATCCCGCATGCCACAACGAAGATCCCGTGTGCTGCAACTAACACCCGACACAGCCAAATAAATAAATAAATATTTTAGAAAAAGAAAGTAGGGAAGTGCTCAAGAAAATAATGGGCACATATCTCAAGGACTCAGGAACCAGATATTGAAAGGGTTCCCACTGTCCAAACATAGAACAATTTGGGCACCAAAATAATTAAGAACAGTAATGAATTATAAACCATTGATGAAAAATAGGAATCCATGAGTTCATAGTGGTAACAGGAAGATAAATAAAAGGGGAGAAGGGAGGGTTCATGCTTATAGTAGAATACTGAGAATTGAGTGGTAAATGTGGAGGGAGTGTTAGAGGTGGAAAAAAATCATCATTTTGCAACCATCATGGTAAAGATTTGTTCAGGCAGGGATCAATAGATACTAAATATGGGACATTTTAATGAGAAGCAGTTTATTTGCAGGCTATTAATGTGTCTTCCCACAGATGCAAGAGATAAAATATTAACTATACAATGAAATGATTGGGCAACATCTTGACACGGGTGCCACCTTGTACAATTCCCTAAGAAGGACATAGCATCACCTATGTGATATTCCTGCCTGGAATACATAACCTGAATCTAACCACAAGGAAACATCAGGCAACTAAAATGAAGGACATTACATATTTTTTAAAAGCATAGGGTGGAGAAGACGATATTCTTCAAAAATGTCAATGTCATAAAATACGTACAAAGAAATGCTGTGGAAATGTCCTAAATCAAAAGAGAGTAAAGATACAGGACAGCTAAATTCAATACCTGATCCTAGACTGGATCCTATACTGACAGAAGCAAACAAAAAAAGCTATCAACAGCGGCCAGTTGCCACAACTGGAATATGGAATATCTCACATAACAAATATGGAAAGTAGATGATATTAAAGTATCATATCGATGTCAAATTTAGTGGTGATAACTGTGCTGTGGTTATGTAAGAGAGTATTGAAGTATTTATGAGGAAAAGGGCCATGATATGTGCAACATACTCTCAAATGGTTCAGGAAAAATCAACTATGACATATGTATAGATAGATAAATAGATGGTAGATGACAGAGCAAGCAAATGATAAAGCAAATGGGCAAAATGTTGGAAATAGGTGAATCTGAGTAAAAGGTACTTGAGTCTTCTTGGTATAACTCTTATTCTTACAAATTTTCTATAACTTTGAAAACATATCCAAATAAAACATTAAAAAATAAAACATTACAGCTCATGATCCATTCCATCTTCTTTCGAAGTCTTCCCTGCTTAGTTTTGTGGGGGCTCTCAGAGCTCCAGGATAGTGAAGGATGTCACCTGTGGATTTGCGTGTTTGGGCAAATATGAACTCATCCAAGTTATTTGTGGGAAATCTTCCAGGAGAAGAATAATTACTCAAAAAACATTTACTGTGTGCCAGGCACTGTGTTATATATATGCTGGGATAAAAGGTGACTAAAGTCAGCTTCTTGCCCTCAAGAAGTTCATGAATAGACACATAAGGTATGTGTCAAGTACTATAATTAGAGGAATGCACAGGTTCTAGGAGAAGCCAGAAGAGAGATCACTTATTCAGCTGGGGGCGGGGATCAGAGTTAGCATAGGAATGTGGAGAGGTCAGGGAACTTTTCCCAGAGAAGATTCTTGAGTTAAGCCTTAAAGGGTTTAGCCTGTGGACAATGAGAAGGAGGGAAGTACATTCTTGGCACACAGAAAGGAATGAAAGAGGTAGGGTAGTAGTTAAGAACAGAGACTCTGGAACCAAAGTGCCTGGGCTCAAATCCCGAATCTGCCACTTATTAACTGCATGACCTTGGGTAAATTAGTTAGCCTCTCTTTCTCAGTTTCTTCATCTGTCACACGGGGATAATGACATTATCTACCACAAAGGATAGTTGCTAATGATTAAATTTTAAGAGATGATATGTCTGGGCCACAACCTGGCACATAATAGGTGCCCAATAAATATGAGTTCAGTTTATATCCCTTTCAGGAAACTAGAAAGTTTCAGTCAGTAGACTGCAGAGTTCATGTCAGGGAAGGTGGGGAAAAGGGAGGAAGGATGTGATGCCAAGCTAAGAAATTCATAATTTAGCCTAAAGACAATGGAAAGTTATTGAAGAGTCTTAATAACTTGATCTAATCTGTGGTTTAGAAAGGTCCTTCTGGCTTGGAGAATGAAGCAGGGTAAGAATGGAGGCAAGAAAGCCAGTGAAAAGGTCATTGCATCAGTTCAGATGACAGGAGATGAGAATCTCGGGTAGTGTAGTGAGACAGCGTTATTGAGGAGGGAACATTCAAGAGACACCATGGGGGTAGAAGTCAAGTTTAACTCCCAGGTGCCTGATTGAACACCAGGATGGATAAAAGCTCCATCCTCTGTGATAGAGAAGAGAGAAAGAAAGCAAGTTATGGGAGGTAGGGGACAAAGATGATGAGTTCACTTTTCACCACAGTAAGCTTGAAGGGTTTGTGGGACATCCAAGTGGAGAAATCTAATCAAAGGTAAGATATAAAGGCTGGGATTCACTATCACTTAAGACTAGCAAAGCAAATTCTACCCTTTTCTACCTGTGTGGCCTTGAACTAGCTATATGTCTTTGCTGAGCCACCCTTTCCTCCATTATAAAATGACTGTAATGATTAAACTGCCCTATTATAAGTGAAAAGCAGTCTATTGAATTATAAAGTATGATACAAATGCCAGATATTTTTCTTTGGGGGAGAGCTAACACACAGAAAAAAAACCTTACTTTTTAGATCATCTTTTAGGAAACTTTTCCCTTCTGGGGCAATAAAAAGAGTTTCAAGAAAATATAGGAACAGCCCTGTCTATCCTAAGCCTGCGTTTTTTCTCCCCTCCTAATTTATCTAGACTAAAAATGGGCTGGAAATTTGAAAATAAGTCTTCAATGGGCTGGAAGGAACCAAAGTTGAAATGAGGGACTACAGAGGCCAAAACTTGAGATAGAATTCAAGCATTCTGGGGCTAATGTCACCTGTATTGAGATCTGGCAACTTCCAGGCACAACGACAACATCCCAGACCCTGACTAGAGACAGCCTTGCAAGGCCTTTTGCAAAGAGCTTGGTTCTCATCTACCCTTATGGTGGTAGGTGTGGTTTGGAACTACAGGGGCCACACAACAGGTACCCTAATTCTCTGTACCACAAACTAAATTTTGTCTGCAAATCCTTAGGGACTTGTCTGCCAAAATGTACCCTTGGTTCAATGGCCTTACCTCATAATTTTCCTATGGAAGTCCTCATAAGCCCTCAGATTCTTTTAGAACAGAAGATATAATATTGCTATTCAGGCTGTAAAACTGACTTCATTTGTAGAATGTGGGAGTATACAGTCTCTCTCTGGGAAGAGAGTATACAGTCTTTCTATTAAGTTCAGCTTGTTCACTTATTAATAGGTATTTTATTGGGCTGGTATTTTTGTTGCATCCCCAGACCTTGTGGCCCTGATCTTTGAGTCAATCATCTTTGAATCTATAGGCCCAGTAAACATACCAATTTCTCAAAATCTCTGTTATTCTCTGTGTGGGATAATGAGGAACTTTATTTTCCTCACCTTTAAAATAGCAACATTAATACTTACCTTGCAGGGTTGTTGTGGCTACTAAATGAGATTATACATTGAAAGTGCCTACCCTCCACATTCATTCAAAAATATTTACTGAGAACCTCCTATATGCCAGACACTGCTATATGCACTGAGGATAAAGCGATGAACAAAGACAAACATTATTAGCCTCATGGAGATTATATTATAGTGAAGGAAGTCTAACAAACAATTAAGTAAAATATATAATATGACAGATTGTGATAAGAGCTATGAATAAAAATAAGACAGGATAGAGGGCTAGTGAGTGCCAGTCAGAGTTGGAGATCGTCACACACAGAAGGTACTTCATCACACACAGAAGGTACTTCATAAATGGTAGATATTTCTAAGTCTCTTTGGTCTCTATACCTCAAGCATTACTTGCATATAGAACCTAAGTGCCTGCAACAGTTCAAAGACACAGATCAAAACCTAACTATATAGTGCCCAAGGGGGAAAAAAAAAAAAAACCTAACTATGGACCAGGGACTCGCTAGATTTTAGGGGTATAAAGATGAACAAGGCATGATCCATAGCCACACAGATCATTTCAATATACTATAGTAAGTGACTAGACATGGAGCGAGAGGGACAAAAGGTAGAGGAGAGTCAATTAGCACAGTCAAGGGTCAGGAGAGGCTTTCTGGAGGTGTTGATGCCTAGGCTGAGACTTAAAGGTTGAGAGGAAAGGAATTTAAAAGGGTGAACTTGGTGGAAGAAATGACACCAGCAAAAGCCATGAGGCCCATGGACTAGTGAGATGAATAAGAAGGAGCTACCCTGAAGTTCAGAGGATAGAGAGTGAAAGGAGATGAAACCAGAGAAGTAGGTACAAGTCAGGCAGACATGGAGAGTCAAGTCACAGACATCACTCAGAGGACAATTATGGAACAACCGGAAGTTCTTGGGTAGAGAAATGATACGGTCAGATTTGCATGTTAGTGAGATTATTTTGTAGAAAAAAAAAAGAAAGTAGAAGAAAAGGGATCATGTTGCCTGCAGTTTGTAAGCTAGATTACAAGGAAGTCAAAACTAAAGGCAGAGAATGCAGATAGGACACTACTAGAATAGCCCATGTTGGAGAGGATGAGAGCTTGAATTGCAGGAGACAGAGAGGAAATGATGGATTTCAAAAATACTTAGGAAGGCCTTAGTGGCTGATTCAATTAAGAATGAAAAATCAAGGTGACTCCCAAGTTTCTGGCTTGGGCCGATGGTAGTGCTCTGATGGGAAGTACAGAATGAAGGATGGATTCCCTGGGAAAAGATGATGAATTCTGTTTTGGATCCTCCAAACCTTATTCAATAGCTTATTTTCAAAAGATACTCTTTTGGGACCTGGTATACTTTAAGGTTTTGTAGTCAGGCATAGCTGGGTCCAGAATATAATATGGGAGTAATAATAAAAATTTACCTCGTAGCATGATAAGGAAGACAAATGATATAATGCATATGAATTGCTTAGCACAATGCTGACACATAGTATAGATTTGATACTAGCTATTATTATCAGCCTCTTTCTTTTCTGGGCTCAGATCCCACCTCCCACTTCTACTCAACTCCGCTAAGTTTGCTTTTAAGGTTTTCTAGCTGACTTGCCTCTGACCTCTTAGCATACTCCTTTGGGGACTGCCCCATGAATTTCTACAATCTGCATTAATCATCCTGTTTACTTTCTAGTTTCTTCACGGTTTTGAAAAGAGCTTCGTCTTTATTCTGCACATGTTTTCCCTGCTGAGTCACCATCTCAGGTTCCCCTTGACCTTCAGATTCATACTGCTTGCTTAGAAGGAATTTTTAACAGGTATGTCTCTCCAGGCACCAATCTACTTGTTATCAGCATGAGCATTAAATGACCCCTTTATCATCTAAATAATTTTGTTACTAGATGAGACTACCCAGTGCAGCAATTTTTCTGACAGCTACCATACATTTAATACCTATTAGGCAAGGAGCTTGAAATTTATTCTCCCATTTCATCTCTATGAACCTTCTGAGGTAGGTGCTAGTACTATTCCAATTTTGTAGCCAGAAACTTAAGATTCATTTAGCATTTACATGATACCTGGTACAGTGCTAAGCACTTTGCATATGTTAACATATTTAATTCTCACACCATCCCAAAATGTAAGTACCATTATTAGCCCCATTATTCAAATGAACAAACTAAGCCAAAGACAAGTTAAAGTAACACACTTAGGGCCACACAGCTGATAGTGGCAGCTTGGGGATGGAAATATGAACGTGTTTGCTCCTGTGCCCTGCTGCATGCCACAATGGGACAAGAAAAGGAAGGGCTGGGGAGTGGGAGCCAGACTGAGTATGCATATCTGATAGGATGAGTAAGTATGGCTACTGTATATCTTTGTATTGAAAGACAAAATTAAGTCTTTTTCTTAGTTGACTTTACTTGTAAGGTGATGATTAGGAAATGGAGTTAAGGGGGCGGGCATTTGAAATTCCTTCTCCAACTCCTTCACACTCCTCACCTCCTACTCAAACACACATTAAAACTTCTAAAGTCAATAATCAAAGACATCGAAGTGGAGAGGAAGAGACTATCATTTGACCCACTGTCCTAATGCAATAATTTTCATTTTCTATAGTCCTTT
The DNA here is from genome assembly GCF_963924675.1 of Phocoena phocoena. Lineage (NCBI taxonomy): Eukaryota > Metazoa > Chordata > Mammalia > Artiodactyla > Phocoenidae > Phocoena > Phocoena phocoena. The sequence continues at coordinate 44,275,130 of NC_089240.1, read as the reverse complement.
CTAGGTTGTGTCCATATAAAGACTGTTTGACCTGGTTGTAACTATTTTGTATTTTGCTTTATTCATTTAATATTATAAAGTGAACCTTTTATCTTTCCTATTTCATTTACTGACAGGTCCTAATATACATCAAGTTGTTCAACATTAACATTATTTCCAGTTTCTCATTAGTAAAAATTATACTGCATTGACAATCTTTGTGCCTATAGGCTTGTGTTTTCCTTCTGCTGAAGTCTGTCCTTAGGATAGAGTCCCCAGGGGGATTGCAGTGTCAAAGGCCAAGAACATAATTATGGCTCTTAATGCAAATTACCAAATTGCTTTCCCAAAGGATCAGACCTATTTGCATTGCAGTTGTGAGAGTGCAAGCTTGTCATTGGTGGATGGAGTTTTTTAGTTGCTATTTTTCTTTCCATGTTTTTACTTGAGTCTTAAACTTTATTGTTTCAATGATTACGTATATACTCAAAATAGTGGGAAGGTGACAGGAAAATAAAAATTACCAATGAGGAACAAAACAACTGGCCACAATTTAATATCCCTTTCAGATGTATTTGTGTCCATGAGGAACTGCTAGCAGGCTGGTGTTTCAGTCATTTTCAGATCCATTTTTTCCATAATGAGATGACAGGTAGAAATATGGCCAACCCGGCAGGAGCCCCAGTGGGAAGGTTAGATGGAGAGTGGGAGGGACATCAGCCAGTGTTGAGGGACCTGGTGAGTGGCACATGTAACCAGGACACAAGAAGGCAGAATCACAGTTTAAGGATGAAGTAAAAATCATCATTGGCATCAAAGTTCCCTCCATTGTGTAATTAACCTGGTAGTGCCTCCCTCATACGGAAACTCATTTGTAGTCATACTAGTTAGAATCAAGAAGCAGTGCTGGCAACAAAGAAGGAAGGTCCAGACCAGCTGCCCCTAGGAACAATGCAGAGACAGAATGATAACAACTCTTATTCAGAGCTCCTTCCTTGTGTTCAGTATTGTATGAAATGCTTCCCCCAGCTTATCTCTAATCATCATAACAACCCTATGAGGTGGGGACAATTAAGCTGATTTTACTGATGAGGAATCTGAGGCTCAGAGAGGTTGAGTTGGCAGGCAGCATGAAGAGGTAGTTAATAGCATGAGTTCTAGAGTAAGAGTGTCTAGGTCAGAATCCTGGCTTCCCCATTTACTAGTTATGTGATCTTAGACGCATTACTTAACTTCTCTGCCCTTCAGTTTCTTCTACTTGTAGAAGAAGATAATAATAGAAGAACCTACCTTGTTTGCAAGGATTGAAGTAAACGATATATGCAAACTGCTTTGAACAGTGATTGGCACATAGTAAGCACCCCAAAAGTCTGAACTGTGATCATTATTATTACCCAAGATTACCCATATTATTACCCAGTAAAGAGGAGAGCTTGGATTCTGGCCCAGATTTGCTGGCCTCCAAATGGCATCCTCTCTTCATTAAATCAAAGAGCCCACTTAGAACTAGTGTATGTTGTTAGCAAACCCTGTTTAGCCACCCAAATTATTTGCTTGTACTCTGATTCTCCTAGAAGCCACATGAGGTGGCAATGCAGGGATTTGAGTCATCTCCTAGCTCTTGTGGAACAACACCTCTTCCCCAAGGGAAAAGACCACTTCTTCCTTCTCTGTATCTATGAGGCTTGGACTAGTGGCTCATTAGGAAATGGTAATTTCCCACTAAGAGAGCCAAGGTCCTAGGTTTTATGTCCAAATACAACTCTGCCAGGGCTAAAACAAGCCTCCATTCTGTTCTGTTGTCTTTTTTTGAAAACCCAGAAGTTGTATTCAGGCTCAATTTTAAATCCTTAACCCAAGGGCCTTGCCTCAGGCCAAGTATAATGGTTAAAGTGAAATTTAAGTAGAGAGGAGCTTCTGTGAATAGCTAATCATAAGAGTTAACACTTATTAAGGACTTTAAAATGTTCTAGGTACTATTCTCAGTTCTTTACCATTTCTGTATTTAATCCTCACAACAACCCTGTATGGTAGATACTATTCTCACTCGACAGAAGAAGAAACTAGACACAGTGGTTAAGTAAACTGGCAGAAGGTCACTTAACTAGTAAATACAAGTGCTAAGATTTTAATCTAGGGCGCTAGAGCCCACACCTACAATCATTATACACTACTGACTCTCATTAATGGTAAAGGGCTAATTAATAGGCAGAGGCTAATCTTAGTCTCTAGCATAGTGCCTGACACAGAGAAGGCATTTATTACATAATTTTGAATGAACCATTCATTATTTATATCTACTTACCATGCAACCTAGTAATAATTGTGCAATTAATTAGATAATCATGTTATTAATTTGTCTAATTAACAAATTAAACTATGTGCCTGGATTAGCCTTCAGTATGGCTCCATGTAATTTAATCATCCATTCAAAATGCACAGCAAAGTCATTCATCCTTCACTGGTTGAGAATACCTACTAGAAGGCAAGCCCCCATATTGTCTCCTGGGATACAGAGATAAATAGACATAGGAACTCACAGTCTAGTGCAGGAGACAGACATATATGCAAATACAAATGATACCATCTGATCAGAAGCATTGAAATGGAGAGGAACATGGGAGGACAGAAGAGGAAAACTAAGTGTGAACATATAGTGCTTTTGCTGTCCAACATGTCTTCTTCTGGTAACATATCTCATATCACCCAACTCTGGTGTGATGATTAATTTTAAATGTCAGTTTGACTGGGCTGAGGGATGCCCAGATAGCTGTTAAAACATTATTTCTGGATATGTCTGTGACTGTGTCTCTGGAAGACATTATTATTTGAATCAGTAGACTGAATAAAGATCACCTTCACCAATGCCAGTGGACATCATCCAATCTGTTGAGGGCCTGAATGGAACAAAAAGGCAGAGGAAGAGCAAATTTGCTGTTTGCTTGATCTGGAGTATTCTGTCCTTGGATACTGGCACTCCTGGTTCTTAGACCATCAAAGTCAGACTGAATCATACCGCCAGCTTTCCTGGTTCTCCAGCTTGCAGGTGGCAGATCAGGGAACTTCTCAGCCTCCCTAATTGCATGATTCCTATAGTAAACAAACAAACAAATGAACAAACAATTGGTTCTGTTTCTCTGGAGAGCCCTGACTAATACATCTGGTCATTGTTATTAGTTTGGGGATAGACTCAATTCAGAAACTTTTGCTGGGACTATTGAGAAAGTGGGTCTGTGTTTCTACTGGGGTTGCTGAGTGGTAAGATGCAAATCTCTAGCTCTTCGTGGCTATCTTGGCCACCATGCAGAGAGAGCCTGCTTGAGAAGTGAATCAACATAGAAGAGGTCAGATGCAGATAACATCATTTGAGCACCTGGATCTAGCTATGCCTAAAATTACCTCTGTGTTTTCTATTAGTATCAATAACCCCTTTCTTTTGGCTAAAGCTTATTTGTGCTGTATTTCTGTCACTTTCAAGCAAAAGAGTCATGATTTATACAAACGTCTATCTAGACTCTGTGTGTGTGTGCACAGGCCAGCGTATGCACACATATACACTGGTGTGTTGGTTAGTTAGGGAAGGCTTCCTGGAAGAAGTATGGCCTGAGCTAAATCTTATGTTGGTAGGAGTTACCTAAAGCAAAGGGAAATGTATTCAAGGCAGAGACACAGCATGAGGTGGGGTGGGAGTAAACAGTTTGGTGTGGTCGGAGGGTAAAGTGAGAGTCAGAGGACGAAGAGACAAAGCTAGAGAGCAAGGCAGGGGCCAATTTTTGGAGCATTTGGAATGTCGTGTTAAGGAGATGGCAACTTGTATTTCTTATATGCCTTTTCTACAGCCTAGCCAAATTTTTGCATTGCTTCTCTTTGTAATTTTTCTCCAGTAACATGTACCAACAAATAGTATGAAAGTAGAAAGCTCTCCAGGCTTGGAGTTTGGTCAATCTCAGGATCCACTGTGGATTCTGAATCACTAGAGGAGCCTCCTTGTGATGTCCTATTTGTTGGCTGCTCTAGGGGAGGCAATCTTTATCTTCCATTCCGTGATTAAGAGATATATCAAGACACCAACCAGAATGTTCCTTCCATATGACAAAAAATGTCTTTGGTCTTCCAGGCTCAGCGTCACGTGTTCAGTGATGACTGAGCATCAACCATGTCCATGCCCTGTGCTAGACTTTGGGGAGCATATTGAAGAATCAGACATGGTTCCTGCCCTCAAAGAATATCCAGCCCAAGGGAGGAAACAATTACAATAAAATATGATCAGGGCCACAGTAGAGTAATATAAAGGGGGCAGTGGGTATATCAAGAAAGAATACCTTACAGGTATCAAGGAAGATTTCTTCTACCAGTGTGATCTTTGAACTGACTTGAAGAAGGAGTAGGGGTTTGCCAGATGGACAAGGATAAAGTGGAGGGTATTCTAGGCAGGAAGAAAAGTTTGTGAAAAGGCCTAGAGGTACAAGAGAAGAGATTGTGCTTAGGGTGACTGCCCCTAATTTGGTACATCTGGAGATCCAAGTGTGTGTTGTAGGGGGAGGTTGGAAGAGGGTTATGGGTGGGAGAGGGAATAGTACTATGTAAGCAGGAGCCACAAAATAAGGATCTTAGTCAAGGGACTTAGATTTCATTCAGTAAACAATGGGGAACCACTGAAAAAAAATTGAACAGAGGAGTGACATACAGTTTGTGTTTTAGAAAGAGCATCCTGGCTACAAAGCACTGCAAAGTGGAGAATGGATTTGTGCCATCAGGAAGCCCAGTTCCAATGGTCCAGGTGTGAGATGATGATGAAGTGGTGGTGGGCAGGGAGAGAAATGGATGGATTTGAGAACTATTTTAGGACTGTAAATGACAGACCTTGGTGGCTGAGTGGATGTCAGCAGTTGGGAAGAAAAAGGGAGAAGTTAAGTATGATATCCAGATTTCTGAAGTTTAATCTGAAATTAAAACACTGAAAGAAAGAAAAAAGAAATAAAATGAATAATAATAATAAAAACACTGAAAGAAAAAACACTGAAAGTGCCCTAGATATTAAAATATCAAGTAATAGTCAGGTGCCTGACAGTTATTCCAGAATTTAGGAACCTCTTTCTTTAGCAATCTGAGCTGCCAGACTCTCAGAGAAAGGAGCCAGGCATTCCCAAATTTGAACATGAGGCCTTATGTGTGGCTTTGTTCATGTATCTATATGGGTGAAGGGGTGGATGTATACACATCTAGGCACACGTACACATGCCTGGGACCACCTCCCCAAAGAAAATATTTGGAGGAAATCATATTTTTCTGAAGTCCATCTGACACTCCTGGATAAAAGCAACAGTTTATTCTTTCCTCTTTGGGCTAGGTCATTCTAGATTCAAGCCAAAGCAAAACAGTTTCCTCTTTAGCCAGTATTTCATAGATAGGGTTCATTTCTACTTACTCTAGAGTAAAAGTAAACTATCAAAGAGAAAAAGGATATCTATATCTATATTTTGACTGTCATCTGTGTACTTCTCCAGAGCTTCATCAAAACCATAGTGGGGACTTTATTTTGCTCAAATGCTCAGTGCATTGGTGTACCTTCTCTGCCACTTCTCTGCAGGGAAAAATGATGGAAACTTTCTGAAAGTAAAAGGGCTGGATTTTGTGTGTATATGAACGTGTGATTTTTTTCTTTCCATGGCTGAAGTAATTGAGGTAAGAGTTTAATATGCACCAAAATTTTATTTTATTAATGACTAAGGAGTAATGAGTGACCCACAGAAAACAGAATTTGAGAAGTAGAATGGACTGGCTAACACACAGCTCAAAGAAAGGGGTGGCCCCTGTCCAAGCTGGGTACCATAAGAGGCCATCGTCAAGCCCACATTTTGGATCTCAGCAATTCATCTGATTTTCACATCCTTGATATGGAGTCAGTCCCTGGCTGAAACTCCTGTAGAGCAATGGTAAACATTCATCACAGCCCAGCTGAACCTGTACCAGATGACTTATTTCCCCAAGGGCAAATTGAAGGTTTCCAGTTGGGCTGACATTAGTGTGAGCTTAGCACACAAACAAACCAACTCCTGCTCCAACAAGCCTTCCTGGAGAACACCAACCACAACAGATGGCAGCCTCTTGCACATACACACACACACACACACACACACACACACACACACAAACACACAAGCTGTCTAGATTTGTCTACTAAGGAAGGAAGAAGTTCTAAATCTATAGTCTCAAACATAATACCAAACCAAGATCCTGAGATTCCATGAGACAATTGGTGTTTTTCTGAGTGGATAAAAGCATTTGACCCAAATGGCAATAGAAGGAAGGATTCTTTATAAAGTTACCTAAGGAGAAAATGAAACTCCATATTTCTTCAGCAGCATGTACTTATGATTTATTTAACAAAAGTACTGTCCCAGATACAGTATTTTGTATGCTAATGTTATACTAGCTTTAATTCAAAAGAAACAGGCCTCTATCATAACGTCTTTCCCTAGCCCCAGGCAAAATTCCCCAGGAATGAGACTCTTTAGTAGGTTAGTCTACTTAGATTTGTCCTTTGTTGCAACCCTCACCTCCCAACTCCCCCCAACAACACACACGCCTTTAGGTGTATACTAGGTGGGAGGGAGGAGCTTGCTATTATTTTCTTGTAATCTGTATATGAAAAATACCTGCCACACTAGACTTTTTTTCCCTCTCCACTGATAATTATCATTGCCCCAGATCTCTCCTCTGTGAGAAACATTCAGAAGAGCCAGGGTAATTGTTGGGCAGGGTGGGGATAAATGGAGAAACAAGGGCCTTAGGAATCCAAGTAGAATAGTCCAATAGATCCAATTGATGAGATTAAAAATGAACACTTGGGCTTCCCTGGTGGCGCAGTGGTTGAGAGTCCGCCTGCCGATGCAGGGGACACGGGTTCGTGCCCCGGTCCGGGAAGATCCCACATGCCGCGGAGAGGCTGGGCCCGTGAGCCATGGCCGCTGAGCCTGTGCGTCCGGAGCCTGTGCTCCGCAACGGGAGAGGCCACAACAGTGAGAGGCCCGCGTACCGCAAAAAAAAAAAAAAAAAAAAAAAAAAGGAACACTTTTTGATATCATTTATGACATAATCTATTTCATTAAAAAATGCTTTGGGTCCCCCTTTGCCTATGAGTCAACTGGCTCAGGAATATTCTGGGTCCATCAATACTTGATTTTCCAAGAAAGCACGGAGGGATGATTAGTAAAGCAATGAATATATTCTGTCTTTGGTTTCACCTGTAAAATGGTGACTCTAATTCTGACTCTTACCTTATTTTTCCCAAGGGAGTGATGAAATTAAGAAGATGACTTGAGTATCTTAGAAGTATGTGCCATAGTACACGAGATAACAATCACAAAACACAGGTTAGATTTCTCTAATAGGATCATTGGCCTATGACAAATGAGAACTTCCCTAGTCTCTAAATAATCTTCAAACAATCTGTGAGGCAGCACAGAAAGGGTTTCTGAAATAGTGACTGCTAGCACACAGACAGGAAGTGGAAGTCTGTGACCCCAGAATGGAAGGAAAGGGAAAGAAATGAAACTAAGCAGTCTTTTGAGGTAGAGCCTGCTTCTAAGGGAGAAGGTAGAGCCTGCTTCAAGAATCAGTATGATCACTGTGGGAAGGTGGCCCTCAAAGCTAAGTTCAAGGAACACAGCTTCATTCTCTCTCCCTCTCTCCCCCACACATACTCAGATCAACCTCCCTTGAGGACTGCATGGAGCTTGGGCCTAACACCCACGTACACTTCCTGTTATACAGATGTACAGACACAGAGGCACCTAGGCAATCAGAGCTCTATTCAGAAACAGGCCCATATAGACATTCAGAAGACAATATGGAATAGAAAGTGGACAGAGGACACACAAATTTCACAAAATGTGTTGGGTAGATATATTTGGGCGGTAGTGGTGAACATTAATACTCTCATCCACACACAAGTTCAGAACCAGTTGAGAGACATGGAAAGCAGAGAGGCAGAGTTTTAAAATATCTGTTTATTACTGTTAAAATATGGATTGGAGAAAAAGGAATATGTAGATGTCCATAATAGGCTTCTTAATAGCCTCCCCACTTAGCTAGACAGAATTGCCAACTCACCCAAAGGTGGGGAAAGAGAGGCCAAGAGAGTTATTCTAACAGAAGTACTCCCAAATGGAAACATGGAGAGAGCAGAATGGAGCATTCCAAACTCTTCCCTCCTCTGCAAAAGAGGAGAATATGACAGAGACATGATTAATAAAGTCATCACAGGATGCTTCTGCAGCCTCCCTGCCTTGAAATCCTGGTTTTACCATTTCCTGACTTAGTTTCCTCACTTGGAAAACAGTTACTAATACCTACTTTGCAGGGTTATTGTAATCATTGCCAATAATACATGAAAAATGTGTTGCGTGGTGCCTAGCATTTAGCAATTGTCCTCTGAATGTAGGGCAAATTAAGCCCACTGAATGAATACTAAGTTTTCTGCTGAAACATTGTTTCAGTAAATATGTAAGCCCTTTAAAAGAACTGTTATGGCCATACTACACAAAGTGATCTACAGATCAAATGCAATCCCTATCAAAATTCCGATGGCATTTTTCAAAGAAATAGAAAAAAAAAATCCTAAAATTTGTATGGAACCACAAAAGACCCCAAATAGCTACAGCGATCTTGGGAAAGAAGAACAAAGCTAGAAGCGTTACAGTCCCTGATTTTGAAATATATTAGAAAGCTATAGTAATCAAAAACAACAGGATATTGGCATAAAAAACAGACATATAAACCAGCGGAACAGAATAGACAGCCCAGAAATAACCCCCCGCACAGACATTCAGCTAATATTTGACAAGGGAGCCAAGAATATCCAGTGGGCACAGGGTAGTTTCTTCAACAAATGATCTTGAGAAGAATGGATATTCACATGCAAAAGAATGAAACTGGACCCCTATCTTACCATTCACAAAAATTAACTCAAAATGGAATAAAGACTTAAATATAAGACCGGAAATTGTAAAACTCAGAGAAGAAAACATAGGGGGAAATCTTTGTGACGTTGGTCTCGGCAACAATTTCTTGGATATGACACCAAAAGCATAGGAAACAAGCATAAGTATATGGGACTACATCAAAATTAAAAGCTTCTGCACAGAAAACACAAAACCTAACAAAACAAACAGTAGATAAGGCAACCTATAGAATGGGAGAAAATATTTGCAAACCATATATCTGATAAGGAGTTAATATTTAAAATCTATAAGGAACTCATACAACTCAATAGCAAAAAAGAGAAAGAAAAAAAGAAAAAGCAAATAACTTGATTTAAAAATGGGCAAAGGATTTGAATGGACTTTTTTCCAAAGAATACATACAAATGTCCAACAGGTATGTGAAAAGATGCACAACTCACTAATCATAAGGGAAATGCAATGTCTATCACATCATACCTGTTTGGGATGGCCATTATTTTAAAAAAACAGAAATTCATATTAACCATTGCTGGCAAGGGGGTTGAAAAATTGGAATCCTTGTGCATTATTGATGACAATGTAAAACGGTGCAGCCAGCATGGAAAACAGTACAGAGGTTCTTCAAAAAATTAAATATAGAACAACCATATGATTTACAAATCTCACAACTGGGTATTTACCCAGAAGAATTTAAATCAGGATCTTGAAGAGATATTTGCACTCCCAAGTTTATTGCATCATTATTCGCAAGAGCCAAGAGGTGGAAAAACCTAAATGCCCATTGACTGATGAATGGATAAAGAAGATGTGAGACATATGCATATATATATATATAAAATGGAATATTATCCAGCCCTAAAAAGGGAAATACTGTCATGCTACAACGTAGATGGGCATTGAGAACATTGCTAAGTGAAATAGGCGAGTCACAAAAAGACAAATACTGCATGATTCCACTTATATGAGAAATGTAAAATAGTCAGATTCACAGAATCAGAGTGAAATGATGGTTGCCAGGGGCTGAGGAGAGGTAGGAATGGATGTTGCTATTCAATGGGTACAGGGTTTCAGTCAAGCAAGATGAAAATGTTCTAGAAATCTGCAGTACAACATTGTGCATGTAGTTAATGATACTGTACTCTACACTTAAAAATTTGTTCAGAGGGTAGATTTCATGTCATATACTTTTGCCACAGTAAAAAAATCTGATCTTTTACTAGAGTAAGGATTCTGAAGCTAGGGTCTTTAAGCCTCAGCCCAAACTATATGCAACATGGGGTGATAATGTATAGCTTTCTAGGAGTTTCTAGGGGAGAGAGTGCATAGCTTTCACTAGACTCTCAAAAGAGTCCTTAATTCAGAAAGGAGCTAGAGGCACTACTATGAGGAAAATTGTATTCAAATTTGTGTTAAAAAATTAAAAAGTTCAAAGAAGGACTGCTATTTCAATCTCCTTCCTACCAATAAAGGTAAACTGGTCAATAGATTTCTAATGAGAAAAGACTCCTGTGAGGATTTTTTTTTATGAGGTGGAAAAACACCCTGTTTTTAATTTCTCTCTCCCTGTTTCTGCTGATGGACCTTTTGCCCACCTCCCCTGTTGGCTCCTTTTTAGATCCTTTGTGATCCTTCTTGACTTTTAAATACTTGACTTTTTAAATACTAGCATAATATTTTAAATATTAGCATAATCCAAGGTTTCATCTAAATCTCCATTTTCTTATCATTCTGATATCCCTGCATGAGATTATCCACTCCAAATGGCTTCAACTATAATCCAAATGTGTATTACCAATCACCATTCCTCTCTTGATATGCGGTTTCCTATTTCTACCTGCTTACTGGACTTTCCACCTTTTTACCCACAGGCAATTTAACATACTTTAGAGTGAATTTATCATCTGTCCATTGGCTGCACACACACACACACACACACACACACACACACACAGAGAGAGAGAGAGAGAGAGAGAGAGGAGGAGGAGGAGAGAAATACACCCCTGGACTCTTCTCCATTGCTTTATTTTCACATGGTTCATCTCCATCATTAAGGCTTTGTTTGCACATATAACTATGTTTAGCCACTTGCCAGGAAGTAGTCCCAGAATTTTCAAACTGTAGAGGAACTTAAGAAATCAAGTAGCTCAATCTTTTCCATTAACAGAGAGGGGCAGTGATCTGCTTAATATCACACAGCAATTTAATGGCAGAACCAGCTTAAAATCCAGGCATCTCACATCCTACCCTGTACCCTTTCCATTACATAATCATGCTCCCACTAACTGTACTTCCAAGGAAGAATGAGATCCCTGCCACTAGCAGTAATTTTTATCAGTAAAGAAGCAAGATTATCCAGCCATCCGATGTTCAAAATGGCTACTTATGTGCTGTTTGCACCAGGGGCTACGTAATTTATGTTCTTTTGCTGTAATAATGGAAATGATAAACTGAAGAGTACAACAAGACATCAGTGTGGAGTAAGTCTTGGAATGAAAATAGATTGGTTAAAGGCTAGCTCAGTGCTTGCTTTCATAATAAGGTTGTGAGGATTTTGACTCTTTCCTTACCAAAGTGTTTTCATATGTATTATTTCATTTTAGTCTTCAACAGGCCTGGGAGGGAGGGAGGTCAGGGCTTATTAGCTGAAGTTTACAGATGAAAAAAAATGAGACTGAAAACAGTTCAGTGATTTGCCCAAGGTCACCCATCTAATTAGTGACAAGGCCAGGGCTCACATGTGTGTCTCCTGCTTCCCAATCTCTTTTCTGTAGTCTAGACACATAATTCTAGTAGACCTTGAACGATGACCACAGATCCTGTGAACTGCACTTTATAGATTTCTATATGCTAAAACTGAAACATGCTAAGTTTTACCAAGTGACAATCATAGAGATAGAAGTCTTATCTCAAAAAGAAGACAAAGGAAAAAAAAAAGCTCAGTTTCAAGGTGGGACAGAACAAATGAGTGTTATGTCATAGGTTGACATGCAATCAAGAAACAGCTGCCATTTTCTCAAATTTTCTGCTTTCTAGTAGGAGAAATGCAAACAAAAAAATGAACATGATTGAAAGGATTTTTGCAGGTCTAAAAATCTAAAAGATTGAAGGTGGTTCCCCACGTGAGTCATCTCTAAAGACTTTTTTTCCTTTTTTTTGTTTTTTAAAAAATATTTTTATTGGAGTATAGTTGATTTACAATGTTGTGTTAGTTTCTACTGTACAGCAAAGTGAATCAGTTATACATATCTAAGGACTTTTAAAAAGCAGGTTATAAACACCGAAACTGCAGTTTTATTAAAGAAAAGTCAGGTCACCATCATATAATGCAGACAGTCCAGGAGGTGGAGAAGAAAGGATTGGGGGAGGGAAGAGAGGCTGTGAGAGAAGTTTCAGTGGCCTGAAGGGGCACACACAGGCTGAAGTGTGTTGAAGAGGCTGTGACAGGTGAGGAAATGGAAGCAAAGAGTGACAACCTTGTCTGCAGAAAGCTGACTGTGGAAGTAAGAGTGTCATGGTGTGTGTTCTTGGCGAAGAAGAAGAAACTGCACAAGAAGAAGGCAAGAGATGGAACAGGCAATAGAGCATTGAGGGGTTCTGTGGAGTCACCACTGAGTTGTCAAAACTTTCCCCGCTACTGGGAAGCTCTTTAAAAACTCACTGCCTGAATATGGCTCCAGAGACAACACCTCAGAGAGGGGTGGTAACCGTGCCCAGGTCAAGACTGAGAAATCAGCCCAAGATTTAGTAACAAATTCACTTTTGGGGACTATTAGTGTGGGTATTTGTTTGGTCTGTTCTAAAAGCTCAGCTCAGACACTACAGCCTCAAGCATGAACAGATGAGCAGAGACGTTCTGACCCCTGTCTAAAAGCCGATTCTTCCAAAAGGCACCACATTGTTAATTGGCCAGCTTATCAATGGATGCTCCTTCCTGTAGGTTTGTTTAGGAGTGAAAACAATACTGCTAGTCATAAACTTTGCTGATTCCTGGTTTGGTCATCTCAGTGGGGCAAGTGCAAGGCCGTGCCAGGAACTCCAGATGACTGGAACATACATGAGCACAGTGCTACCCATAGACGCCAGCACTGAGCCAGGGTGCGGCTGAGCCTGGGCAGGGGGCATCCTCAAAGTGCTTCTTTATTTAAACTATGCTCCGGGGCGATGTTTCATAATGACCCCACACACCTAGCTCATACACACAGAGCAGCCTACACACACAGCTCCACTGTGTTCGCTGGCCTGCTTGCTTGACTTTCCATCCCTCTAGGCAAGGTCCACAAATTAGCAGCTTTGTAACCCTCCCAGGACCCGGTTCTCGGGACCTTCAGAAGAAAAAGGCAGTCAGAGAAACATGAACGCGCTAATCGGGAAACCAGCATTTCAGCCCACTCAGCCACGCGGGCCATCCACACTAACGACTTTCACCTCCCCTCGCCTCGGCTGGCTGGAGGGGCGGGGAACTCTGCAGTAAGGAGGAGAACCAAAGAGGGGGGCCTGCTTGAATGAAACAATGTAACAATTGATGTGAAGCCTCGCCTTGCTCCCACTCCCCAGCGATCCTATAGGCGAGGTCCCCGTGACTGCCCCTCCCCATTGCTCCGTTTTCTTGTCCATTACGCGCTATCCCTCCGCCTCTCCTTCTTTCTTTTCTTTTTTTTTTTTTTCCTCCTTCTCCTTTCCCCCCTCTCTCCCCCTCTCTCCAGCTCCGTGTCATTTCCTCCTTGCGCTCGCTCGCTGCCCGAGCGTCTCCAGCCAGGAGAGTAGGCGGAGCAGGGCGGTGCGGGGTGGCGTAGCGCTGGAAGGCTATGGTGGTGGAGCCGCTGGGGGCGGAGGCAACGTAGCCCCCGCGGAAAAGGAGCCCCGCGGCCCTGAGCCGAGCGGAGGATGGAGAACCGGCCTGGGTCCTTCCAGTACGTCCCTGTGCAGCTGCAAGGGGGGGCGCCCTGGGGCTTCACCCTTAAGGGGGGTCTGGAACACTGCGAACCGCTCACAGTGTCTAAGGTAAGAACTGGCGGCTCTGTCCCATTGGTGCCCAACTTTGAATGGGCGAGCGGGTGCGCAGGCTGCCGCGGGACGCGGCCCTCAGACCAACTTTGAAACTTGTTCGGTGCTGGGGATGAAAGCCCCGACGTGAAGCATTAGCTGCACTGGTGTGGGGGGGGAGAATCTGGCCACCAGCCCCGGCGCGGACACCCCTTTGGGGTGGCGGGAGCGCTGGATGAGAATGCGGCCGGCCCCGGGTTAGAGCCCCGCGCGCAGACACCCTCGGGAGGGCTCGGGGGCCGATTCTGCTCCCCAGTGTCTGGGCGGCTGCTCCCCTCCGTTGGAGCTGGAGGAAGTGGTGGCTGTTGGGGGTTCCTCCTTGGAAGTTCCCGTGCCCCTGCGGGACAGCGACGGGCTGAAGGGACAGGCAAGGCGCCTTGGCACATTTCTTCAAGGCATCGGCCCCTGGATCGACCGGCGGGTCATCTCGCCCGGGCAGGTTGCGGGGCGAGGGTCCGGTGTGGGAACGGAGATGAGGCATCGGTGGCTTTCGTCAGCCTCACTTCCCACGGCCGGACGCGCGCACATCCATTCAGCCGGTGGGGCGTTGCTGCTGCCGCTTGGGCTCGGCCTTTCCCTCCCGCCGGAGTCCTGCCCCAGCGCTGGCGAGATTTCCTGCACGTTGAGGAGAGTGGAGGAAACTTTTGCGCCATGGAGCGCAGCTGTGCCGCCGCCGCCGCCGCCGCCGCCGCCGCCGCCGCCGCCGCCGCCGCCGCCGCCGCCGCCGCCGCCGCCGCCGCCGCCGCCGCCGCCGCCGCCGCCGCCGCCGCCGCCGCCGCCGCCGCCGCCGCCAGGGTTTGTTTGTTTTAGGAGGCTGTGGTCTGCTGGAAGCCAAGTTGCAGCTGAGGGCAGGGTAGAGGCGCTCTCCCGAGCACTCTAGAATCCCTGAGCAAGCCATCCCCCGGTAGGGGTGAGTGTAGGGGGTGGGGGCCGCGGGGGCTGTAACTGGGAAGAGAGATTTGCAGGACGACTCACCTTGAGGCGCCAGATGGCCAAGGGAGCGAACTTCACGAACTTTATTCTGTTTTTTTTTTGTTGTTGTTGTTTTTGTTTCTCTGAAATGCTCAAATCTGAAAAGCCCTTCCCCTTCCAACCCGCTCAAATTGCAGTTGAGGTGGAAGACGTGGGTTTGGGCTGCAGATAAAAAGATGTGGTTTCTCTGTGGGGAACAAATGTCACTTTATTGTTTTGGCTTCTTAACGTGGGTCACGTCTCAGCAGGGGGTGGCGAATGCCCCCGCCACACCCCCGCGTAACCTGTGCCCCTTTCGCCAGGCACCGGAGCTGCTGGTTAACTTGTAGGGGGTCCTTCAGGCCTTGGGGGCCACACTCTTAGCAATCCTGGGGTGTTGCCATGGGGTGTACCAATCATCTTGAGCGCCTGAGGCAAAACTTTGAGGGGCTGTCAGGGAAACCTGGGATCTTTAGCTTCCCCAAACACCAATAACCAGCCCAGATCTTCACCCAGCACCCCCTTTCCCCATATTAGTCATGTATTTCTAACCAGCCTAAGATTGCTTTGTCACCCACTGTCACACCATTCCTTCCCCCCCCCCCCCCCCCGCCAACAATTCACTATCCCTTTCCCTCCAGTATTATCCGGAGGGAGTAATAAGCTTTTTTTTTTAAAACACTCTCAAACAACCCCTTTGAGGAGGGGAATCCTGGCCTTCAGGAATTTCTTCTAATCAAACTCCTCCTCTCCCTGCTCTTTCCACCAAGGTCAGAACTGTCTATGCAGCCCTCCATGGTCTGACAGTTCCCCCCTTTCTTTTTCTCCTGACACCACCCACAGACTTTCCAGTCTGCCCAGACAACCTGCCTTGGAGAGGTCATTTTTCACCCCTGCCCAGGGCTGACCCATCCTGAGAAGCACCCCAGAGAGTGGTTGCTGCTGTGGTCCTGGATTGTTTTGTGAGCCAGCAGGAACATGGCAAGGGGGTGTTACTAAGTATGGGGCAGCCAACAATTTGTGGTCTGGCTGGGGGATTATTTGAGGGTGGATGAGGGTTTCCTTGGCCAAGCTGTTGAGGAAATGACTCGTGTGTTGAGAGGCAGGGTGCCTTTTAACGACTCCCTTTCTGCTGAATGTACAGTTGACCCCTATTATATATGAAGGCTCATTATTACACACATTTGGATATGCAGGGGGTAACATAATTTCTCCCACTTATCCCAGATAGCTTGATTCCTTCCAGTAAAAGCCAGCTATATATAACCTGGTTAGCCCTATTACTGTATAAAGGGGCCATGGCATTTTTGTAAGGTGCAATGGTTGCCTGTATTTTTTTTCTTGCCAAGACAGTATGTGGCATAGTTCATTAATCCCCTTTTAATTTTTCTACCTTAGTTTTGTTTCCCCTTATGCTTCAGAACAATACAGATTTCTTCTTGAAAATAGCTTCAGTCTGTACACATTGGTAGGGATGGGATGGAAGGGTGTACAAAGAGAATTGTCTTGACAGATTGAAAACTTGGGTTCTAATCCTTGCTCTGCCACTCACTAGCCCCAGGATCCTGGGTGCATCACTTGCCCTCCCTGGGCTTAGGTGTCTTTAAATAAGACTATGACAGTCTGGTAGCCAATCCTTTATGCCAGTGGTAGGCTCCAAATCTATAATATTTTCTACCACTTGGAGAGTTTATTTTTTTAATTATTATTTTTATTGAAGTATAGTTGATTTACATTTTTGTGTTAGTTTCAGGTGTACAGCATAGTGATTCTTTTTTATTCAGGTTATATTCCATTATAGATTATTACAAGATATTGGGTATAATTCTCTGTACTATACAGTAAATCCTTGTTGCTTATCTGTTTTATGTATAGTAGTTTGTATCTGTTAATCTCATACTCCTCATTTGTCCCTCCCCCTCTCCCTATCCCCTTTGGTAACCATAAGTTTGTTTTCTGTGTCTGTCAGTCTGTTTCTGTTTTGTATATAGATTCATTTGTATTATTTTTTAGATTCCACATAAAAGTGATATCATACAGTATTTGTCTTTCTCTGTCTGACTTATTTCACTAAGCATTATACTGTCTAGGTCCATCCATGTAGCTGCAAATGGCAATATTTCATTCTTTTTTATGGCTGAGTAGTATTCCATTATATATATATATGTGTGTGTGTGTGTGTATATATATATATATTACATCTTTATCCATTCACCTGCTGATGGAAACTTGGGTTGTGTCTATGACTTGGCTATTGTAAATAGTGCTGCTAAGAACATTGGGGTGCATGTATCTTTTCGAATTAGAGTTTTTGTTTTTTCCAGCTCTATACCCAGTAGTGGAATTGCTGGATCATATGGTAGTTCTATTTTTAGTTTTTAAAGGAATCTCCATACTGTTCTCCATATTGGCTGCACCAGTTTACATTCCCACCAGCAGTGCACAAGGGTTCCCTTTTCTCCACATCCTCTACTTGGAGAGTTTCTCAATTCTTCCGGTAGTACTGCAGTTTGTGAAGGGGCATGGGGCAATACCATTGAGGGATGTATCCGGTCTTGGCGGCCTCCCACCCCAGTGACCTTTTGCACGCCAGCTTGTGTTTCCAGAGTAGGTGAGCACTGGGTTGCAGACACTCCCTGGTGGAGTCTGGGCTCAGGGAGTAGGAGAGGACAGTTTTGGTGACTCCAAATCACTTGTGATGATCTCAGGTCAGGCAGAGACAGAGGTAAGGTGCCAGAACCATGGTAAGAAATATTGGAGAACCTCCTTCGGTGTCATGGGGAAAAACACCAAAAACGATTTGGATCTGATGTGGTGTACATGCTTGGAGATAGCTTGTGGAACAGGTGGAGGCATCTTGGGAGTGGAGGAATTTGAGGAAAGATGATTAGTGGGAAGAGTGCATAGAGTGTGAAAGTGTATTTCATATTTGTTATGGGGGACCCTTTGGATCAGGAAATAATCAGGTTGGGGAAATCATCAGTTCCTATAGGCTCCTATGATTTCCCTGAAAGTAGGGAATTCAGCTGCCGAAGTTGTGGAGACTGGTATAGCCGTCTCTTAACAATTAAGTGACAAAAAAAGAAGAAATGTTAAAAAACAACTATTATTATTGATTATCCCATGTGTTAAGGGATGGTTTATGATTGCCCCATACAGTGTGATGTTCCCAAAGAAATGTGACCAACTAGAGAATTGGGCCCATGCCCTTGGCGTTATTGATTCCTTTGGTTAGCATCTACCTCGTTGACCCAGGGGGCCTGTCTGGATGAAGTGGAGATTCTCTTCTAATCAGACTTGGCTATTTGCTACCTAGGGGTCCCCCTCTACCCCCTCTACAGTGTAGACAGTCATCCATGAAGTTGGCTCCATGCGCTGGAAAAGATCCACTTTGGAGGGTGGGTGACCTTTTCAAGGTTCTGGCACCAATGATTATGCATCAGATAGGGCCTCTCAGAGGCCTCAGAGATTCAAATTGTATCCTCCTGTGGTGTGTGTGCGTGCGTGCGTGTGTGAGAGAGAGAGTTGCTAAGCTGTAGTGTAAGATTCCTATACTCATTTTGAGTTCTTGGAAATGTGCCCTGAGGTTGGCTGAGGGTGGAGAAAAGAAAGGGTGGAGACCAATGTGGGGATGCAGGAAAAGGAGAAGGAGGAAAATTGAGGAGAAGGACAAGACATTGCAGAAACTGGCTCACCCTACATATTTGCCCTTTTCCTGGCCCATTTTTGGTGGCAGTCTCTATCTGGCACAGTGAAGGAAGTGGATGCTAGTTACTGCCCTGGAACAAAGTAGGGTGGGGTGGGGCAGTAGCCTGGAGGAGGAAGAAGCTTGACCTCCTCCACTTAGTGTGCACTGATGTTGCTATATTATTTTATCCTCTTTGGACCCAAGATTCTATTTGCCAAATGAGGGTCGTTGGCCCATCTTTATTAGCACAGATGATGTGAAAATGAATTGGGCAAACCCTAATTCTGTGTGCCATCCTTAGCCTAGGAAAATGGCAGGACATGCTCTTTGTTTTTATACCCTCCCCTATCCCCACTATGACTTTATTTCTAGAAGAAGTACACAAAGAGGCATTTGAGATTTCAAGAGGACGTGGGTAAAGTCAGATTCAGGCTATCTTGTGGCTGGCAGTAGATTTGGCTGTGACTTTGAGTTCTTGTTGGGTGCAGAGGTAGTGTTATGTGAGAAATGGTAGTTCTGTGAAACCTTCTTAGTTATGTTACAGGCCAGGCCCACCCCCAGAACAGGGCTTGGTATTCACAAAGAGACCCTTCATGGGGTGTGCTTCTTGAGAGCTTAGTCCAGCCTGATTACTTAGATGAATCTCCTCATCTCTGCTTCTAGAATCAGCAAAGATGTCTACTACCTCGGTTCCCCAAATGCTCCTCTCTCAGAAAGTAAGCTTTTGGGGACATGGGGTAGGAATCCATCCAGAGAAATACAAAGAAGGTTGGAGGGAGGTAGTAAGGCAAAGAGGGTGGGTGGTATGTCTGGCAACCCTTGGCTGAGCTTTGGGTACACACTACTTTGGGGCCTGCTGGGCTGTCACAATACACCTGGTAACCTATTGCAGTCCACACATGTGCTCCCTGAAGTGAAAAAAGGCCAAGCCTATTAGAGGCTTTTCCTTCTCTAAAACCTCAAAGAAAATCAACTCCAGCTGGAAGACACTTGAATGTTGTCCCTTAAACAGAATTCAGATGATTTTGCCCCTTGCTCTCCTCCATCTCCTCCCAGGAATTTTTTTTTTTTAAGAGAAAAGAGAGACTCAGATTTGAGGTTGGTGTTTATGGAGTGATTATCTGGAGGGAACATCAGAATTTTTATAGTTAGGCTTCTTCAGAACCAGGGGACAAAAATATGCTGACCTGTCTGAGAAAAGTTAATGAAGAACAGCAGAGATTAAGTGAAGGGCTGCTCTAACAAAGCACCCTCCTTCCCCGACCCTCACCAAAGGGCAGACTCAACTCAGGCCTGCTAACGGAATGCTGTTCTTTGAGGTGGCTGGAATCACAGATTAGCAGTGAGGAAGGCCTTGTGGAAGTCACCTGGTCTTAATCTTAACCGATCCATGTGCAGTAGCCCTGAGCTTGTTCTCCTGTGGTCATGGGGGAGCTCACTCCCTTCTTAGACAGTCCATTTCAGTGTTGAAATGTTTTGACTGTAGTAGACATCTTTTTCTCAGGTCGAGCTGAAATCATTCTCCATCTACCTATTCTCTATGGGTCCTATAGCTCTGCCTTCTGGGACCACACAGAACAAGATGCTTTCTCTTACTTAGGACAACATTTGGGAGGTCTGAAGACAAAGACTGTGTCTCTTTGTCTCATTTTTCTAGGCTAAAGAGCCTTAGCTCTTTCAGCTGTTCCTTACAGGATCTGAGATCCAACCTCCTCCCACTCTGGATGCACTCCAGCCTGGCCATGTTCTTCTTGAGTTAGGGAGCCCACAGCTGAATGCAGTAACTGAGGAGAGTCTGACCAAAGTTAGGTAGCACCATTCTTTAAAAAAATACGGCTGAAGACCACTTTGGCTCTTTCTGGCATCCATGCCATACGAAGACTCTGTGTCAAGCAAAGCCTTTTAGTGGAAGTATCTGTGCTACGGCTAAGCCACACCTGCCCAAGGCCTCTACCTAGGCACCTGGGACAACTACATAAGAGATTTAGGAGGGGCACATCTCATCACTCACTATGTATTTAGAATTGCCCCTAGCCCTGCCCCTAGCCCAGGTCAGCCTTGGAAAAAGTGTTCTAAGGGAGATGATAGGGAAGACATAAGCCATGAATTCCAGGAGCATATATATTTCTACAGAGTTACAGACAAGGAATTTGTATAATAGAAGAAGGAAGTGGCAGTTGGCGAATAGTGTCAAAATCAGACCTCTAGAACATCAGATTGATTTGATTTGATTTTTAACCAACTGCTGGCTTGGAAATTGTAGGAATAACCTCTCTGAACTTAATTTTCCCCTTCTGGAACAAATAGGTGTCTCCAAGATTGAAGATGTTGACCCTATGTGACATACAAGCAGTCTCCAACTTACGGAACCCCTCGGTAGGAATTTAGACACAGCAGTCCCCAGCCCTGTCAGATGTTTATTTCTGTGCACATTGCCACTGGCACTGGCTGCAAATCTCCTATCGTTGCTGCCATTCCTGTGTTCTGAGGTCTTCTGTCTGTACCTGGAATACCCACAAGAGTCGTTCCTTCTGGAGGTCTTGCACTGACAGTCTCGCCCCTCCCCCACACCCTCACATCTACCAGTTTGTCACCTGAGTTGGGCAAATACCTTTTCTTGCTACTGAAGCCCTGATTGGGGAGTGTATTGAAGTGGAGCTTAATCTTCATTATCACTGAAGGATGAGAGGCCTGGAGAAGAGAGTTAAAGTCTAGGAAATATGTCCCCCTGACACAGTTATTGATAGTGGCCACGTTCAGAACAGTTCTGGAGAGGCCTCTTTCATCTATAGTGTATCACTGATGAAATTACAGAACCTAACCACCATTTACAATATTCTGTCTATAGGGAACTGCATTCAAAGCTCCAAGCTGCTTATTTACGAAAGGTAATCTTGGAAAACAATCCATAAGTCAGGGACAACAAGTGCTCTAGATATCTCTGTTACATAGATGTAGATGGGTTTGGGGTTTCTACTACTATCACTGCCCAGGTGCTCATATCCTTGATCCTGGGGCCAGATTTGTGTGTACATACAGTGTATGCATCATTAAATTTCTCTCTGAAACTGAACTCCAGGTTTACCTGATTTATCTTGTAATCAGCAAGTGACCCTTTTATATTATTTATGTTGGTACCTAGATCACTTTCACTCAGTTTCTATGAAGGCAATATTTTGTTTCCTGGTGCTCCCCTGAAATACCTGCTTCAGACAGACTTCAATTAAGTCATTAATGAACAAGTTGAGATATTATTTTTCCCTGCTAAAGACTGCATTCCAAAGACTGGGATGGGATAGAGGTTTGTCTCCTTACACCCCTTCGCCCTATCCAGTGTAAACAGGCCAAGTGGAAAGATTGTCTTAGGCATTAGTTTTGCAAGGGATGATTCGTTCTTCCTCACATCACACTGGCATGTTTACTTGGGCACATAGCCATCCTGGCTGGGCACTGAAATTGCAAAGATCAAGATGACTTCGTTTCTCAAAGAGACTAACTCCTCCCCATTGACTTCACCTCCACTCCCTCCTCTTTCAGTGCGAGTCTGTGACTACGCCATGCTATGGGATGAGCACTGCCTGGTAGCAACAGAGACAAATTTTCCATGCATCTAGGCTACCCTTCTTTCATGTCCAGTCTTTGGTTCCCAGCCCCCACCCACCAGCACCAAGTTGCTTGAGGCCTACATTTGGGACTGTTTCATTCAAGTGTCACTACTTCTTGGTTCATTCATTGTCTTCCCTGCCCGCTGTCCAAAACCCAGCTTTTTGTTGTTGTTGTTTTTCTTTTTTGGTACAGTGGGCCCTTCTAGTCTGCTGTACCAGTTCTGTCTCTCTTGGCTCAGCCATACTTCCGGTGTGGGGAGGTTGGGGGAGAGAAGTTCACAGAGTTAAGGTTGATAAAGTTTGAAAACTCTTCAGCAAATTGGTAGCCGGATCAGGGGGAACTTTTCTCATACTGTGTCTCTCTCTGTCCTGTTTCAGTGGAGGACTGGACCTTTGTCGCATTCCTGATATTCTCTTATCAACTCGCTGAGTAATCTTGACATGTTATTTCACCTCTCTGTACCCTCCTGTTTCTTCTCAGCCTCTCTGAGGGGCAAGCTTCTGCTTTATTGACGGGATGCTAAGAGCTCCAGGATCTTCGCTCATGATCTAGGTTGTGGAAGTGTAAAGGCTGACTGACAGCAGGCAGTTCTTCCAGGACTTAGCTTTTCTCCACGCTCCTACTTCCTATGTTTCCAGAAGTGGCTGTTTCGTGGTATGTTCTCAGGGACGGCGTGCCGCATGGTCTGTTAACTTTCACTCAAGTCTTTTAATGTTACATCTGTGAGGAATGCGGGAGGTGGGACTAATTTGACAGGATCAAGGGTTAAGCCCAGTGATGGACAGACCCTTTGTGGTGTCTTCTGGCCCCCACCCTAACGCCACTCAGCAGATTCCCAGCTGTATGGTCTTCTCTCTTCCTGAGCCTCTGGCAGGGAAGTTTTGAATGGTTCTCCTATACTGCCTTTCACGGTCCATCAGAAATTGATTTTTCTTTTGGGGGAGGGGGTTGGGGGTGAGATGAGGTAGACCTGGGGGGAAAGCTCGTTCAACTAGTTATTCTGGAAAGGGGTTAGAGTCTCATGGCTGCTGCCCCATCTTTGCTTATGAGAACATGACAAGCTAAAGCCTTGTCTTTGTTGGGCTGCCTTGCTGCTTTCCATTTCTTTTCGTTTGTGTTTGATGTAAGTAAAACCTCCTCTGAAAACTTCTGCAGGTAGACAGTTTTTGATGGCATATTATCTCTGACTTAGAGGGTGAGGGATGATATCTTGGAGACTCAGGGGAGAGTAAGTATCAGTTCTTGACTCTCATGTTCTTTGAAGGACTTGACTGAGAGTTTGGAGCTCTGTGTTAATTTAAATTTGTAATCAGGGAGTAGCAAGGCAACAGGAGGAAAAGTGGACCAGGCAGGGACCTGGATACTCCACTTGTGTGGTTGTGCCTCATTGGATGGAGGTAATGCCGTTTGGTTGGATCTCAGCAACCTCTTGAACTAAATGGGTGATCCAGGCGTAGATATGGGGGAATAGGAGAGGTAGTGGACCTGCTATGTGGTAAATACTGCTACTTCTAGGTGTTTTACATATATTCTTATTTAATTTTTACAGTAACTCTTTGAAGTAGATATTGATCTCCCCATTGTGCAGATGAGGGGACTGAGGCTCAGGAGAAGTTAAGTAACAGGCTCCATATAGATGAGCTGGCATTCAAATTGACTTCTGTCTGACTCCATATCCCAGACTGTTTCAACACTATCATGTTTACATAGGTGAAAGAAAGAGAGAGAGAGAAAAAGAACTGGATAAGAATATGACAGGGAGTGGGGAATGAGAGAAATTAGAGAAATGTAACTTACTGCAAAAATTGGTACTGTTAACAGTACATGCCAGTCAGGGGTCAGGGTCAAAGGAAAGGTTTTGTTTTGTTTTATTTTGTTTTAAATCTCAAGTCAGGGTAAGAAGTATAAGCTTGGATTCAGAAGACCTGAAGTTCAGTCTTCGCTTTGCTGCTCAGTATTTGTGTATGACTGGGCATGTCATTTTCCTCTTGGTGTCTCCATTTCCTCATTTGCAAAATGAAAATAATAAAACTTGCATTTTTTCCCCAGTAGGGAGGGAGATTGATTTTATCTTTTATCTCATATAAATACTAGATGTGTATGTGATTTAAGAAAGGAAAAGCATTCTACAGGTGTCCCTTATTAAGCAGAAATGCTCTTAAGGGAATTCTGAACTTAAAAAATTAAGTGTATGAAGTTACCAAATCTTTGGAAGTTGTATGAAATGGCAGGACATCTTTAATGTGACGTTTGCTCCTGGCAGAAGTTGGAGGACCAGACATGATTTCTGGCTAATGTTTGAAGAGACAGCAATTTGAAAGGCTATGCTAAGCCTTGTTTGGCTCCTACCTAAGAGCTCTCAATTAAGCCTCCAATCAATCAATCAGTCCACCAGTCAACACGTATTTGTTGAACACTTTGTAAAGTGCCTTACCCTAAACTAGAGAATACAAGAGATAGCCACCATGGAAGACCTGTTCCCTGGAAATGACAGTTTTGTTGAAGAGAGGCACTACTGCAAGCCTGGGGAACAAAAACCTTAATTTAAGTGCTGAAACCATGGGCTAGGATCTAAGAGCAACATTTAAAAAAATTTATTGAAGTATAGTTGATTTACAATGTGTTAATTTCTGCTGTACAGCAAAGTGATTCAGTTATACATATACATACATTCTTTTCATATTCTTTTCCATTATGGTTTATCACAGGATATTGTATATAGATCCCTGTGCTATACAGTAGGACCTTGTTGTTTATCCATTCTGTATATAATAGTTTGCATCTGCTGATCCCAAACTCCCAATCCATCCCTCCCCGACCCCCCCTTGGCAACCACAAGTCTGTTCTCTATGTCTGTGAGGAAGAGCAACATTTATTCAGTGAGAAGAGATTTCATTGCAGGCTGATGTGGTTAGGGAGCTTTGTGGAGAAAGGAAGAATTGAAGCTAGACCTTGAGGGCTATACAGGATTTAGGTAGGTTGGGGAGGAAGAAAGGCATTCATTCCAGTTAGTACAAGTGATGCATGTCCTAAGGACTCAGGTGACAGGCCAGTTGGTTCACCCCCACAGTGAACTGAGTAAGAGTATGAGCTCCACAAGGGCCAGGTATGTGTGGTTTCTTCATTTATTCACTTATTAATCCATGCATTAAATTTATTGAGTGCCTGTTCTAGGAGCTGAGCTACACTTCCTATGGCCTGTGAAACCAGTGCACAGCCCCATGAACGTCACTTTTGTTTGCTTTCTAAAAATACTTTCATAGTGCATACCTTGGACCAGGCACTGGTTTTCTATTTTAACACATATTAGCTCCTTTATCAATCCCATTTTACAGATGAGGAAATTGAGGAATAGAGAGGTTAGGTAACTTGCCCAATGTGATACTGCTTGTATGGCTGGATAAGTGGATCAGTAAGGATCTGCTTGAGTAATGAGACATAAGGGTGAATGGATTTGAGCCAGTTATTCTGAAGAACCCAGAACATTGGGCTATAGGATGGATTCAGGTTGGAAGTATGTAGCCATTTTGTTGTTTTTTGGAGGATTAGAGTTAAAGTATTAAAAATAAAGCATCTAACACAGTACCAGCCATATAACTGCTTACACAAGGAAAGACCTGTACTGAACAATTGGAGATGGCATTATAAAGGAATCAGTCATCTTGGCAACGTGCTGACTGTTGTTAACACATTAGCAAGTTGCCAGAGGTTGTGGTAATATACACCATTTGGATCTGAAGAAATGAGGGAGAGGCAGGAGTTAGAGATGAATCCAGTATTTCTAATCTAGAAGGCTCTAGGTGGTGACGGAGATTGGGAGGGCTAACCAGGTTTAGTTAAGTTTTGGATCTTCTGAGACCATAGGACCATCAGGGAAAGGAGTTCCATAGGCAGTTCAGAAAAAGAAAAAGAATTTTATTTAAGGCCACTGGTCAGTTAAAACAACAAATCATTATTTTAGGAACATAATGGTTAACACAGATGATTTACTAATCTGCTGATGGTTGTGGAAATGACTTAATTGCCAGACAATCTCATGCCCCAACAGACATTGGAACAGGCCTGCATTGTTATTTAATGGGCTTTGCTGGTCATAGTTTGGTCTTGCTATCTCCTCCAATCTGCAGGCTGCCTAGTCACCTGAGGTATTACTGGCTGAAGTTCTTTCTGCCTAACTTAGTACTTTCAAGTGATGGGGAAGTCCAAAAATCAAACAAACAAAAAATAGAAGAAGCTGTCAAAACGCCAAAGTTCAGACATGAAGCTGGAAATGTTAAAAGATTCGAGGCTGTTAAAAAACATCAGTTGTCTTGCCAAGATATTTAAAGATTGTTTTCGCTATATGAAAAGTAAAATGTGGAGGCTTCGTAAGGCAAACTCCACTGGAGTTTCAAGTCGGGATTGCATTTTTGTTGTTAGTAGTTTTATGCTCTCTGCATGGGGGAGTATTATTAATCTGTGAATATCATTGTTCATATTTCTGCAGTAGCATTGGTTCTTAAAATGTGACCTTTGAAAAAGCATTGTTAAACTTGCAAATATGATTTAATTGTTTTCAGTGGTGTCCTCACCGTACTTTCATCCTGAGTTTTATATTAAAATAAAAAAGAAACTAACAACATTGTAAAGCAACTATACTCCAATAAAAATTAATTAAAAAAAGGAAATAGGGATTTACTTCACAAATTCATTGGCTGCAAATCTGGCTGGAAAACATCACTTTATTATTAAGAGACTTCTGCACATTTGGAGTGATTATCTGACCCAAACCCTAGACTGGATGTCCTGTATATTTACAGAAAATTCTCAGGAAATGTTAACTTTCCTACCTTCATCCTTCTTAGATTTGCTTTCTAGATCCATTACTTTTTTTTGTACAGCATCACATACTTTTCTGCATGGTGAAAAACTGAAATTCAGAATGTCGTAAAGATGCTTGTGCCATGGAACTTGGTCTCTTCACTCCCTCCCTCCTCGTAGACAAAACTCATTTCATGCTAAAAATCTAATGGGCACATGGGTTCTCTTTACCTAACTCTGACCAGGT
The DNA here is from genome assembly GCF_963924675.1 of Phocoena phocoena. Taxonomy (NCBI): domain Eukaryota; kingdom Metazoa; phylum Chordata; class Mammalia; order Artiodactyla; family Phocoenidae; genus Phocoena; species Phocoena phocoena. Next base: position 44,247,850 of record NC_089240.1, on the reverse strand, counting down.
GAAATAGCTTGTAATTTATATTTGAAACTGATTTGAGTATCTAGCTGCTGGGGGTGTTTTTGTGAAAAAGGCTTACCCAAGTGCTCGGGCTTTTTTTTTTTTTAACATCTTTATTGGAGTATAATTGCTTTACAATGGTGTGTTAGTTTCTGCTGTATAACAAAGTGAATCAGCTATACATATACATATATCCCCATATCTCCTCCCTCTTGTGTTTCCCTCCCACCCTCCCTATCCCACCCCTCTAGGTGGTCACAAAGCACCAAGTGCTGGGGCTTTTGCAAGAGCCAGCTTGCCAGTTTGTCTCTGCTGTGTGAGTGCTGGTGGGAGGATGATACTCTCCCTCTCTGGATGTAAAGGGTTAAATATGTAATTTTCATGTTTTCCCATGCCTTTGGCTGGAGAAATGTTCAGTGTTCTGAAACCTGCCCAGGCCCTGCACATATTGTATCTGCTTAAGGAAGGTTTTGGCTCTTAGCCCTTCTCAGCTGCATTAGGGTTCAGGTTTCATCCTTCTCCCCTTCCAGCCACTAATAAAAGCCAAAAGAATTAAGGATCAGGGAGAGTTAATTCCCACTGCTAAGACCCAGGTGGGGCCCTTCCACCTCCCATCCCAGCTTCTAGGTTAGAGCCCTAATTTAGGGCTGAGCTCTAGTCTAAGCCTGTAAGTGACAGTGATCTGGAACAGGCCCCAGAAAAGCACTTGACAATCAGGTTTTGACTTATGTTGGCATCTCTCTCTCTCCCCCCCCTCCCTCCCTCCTTCTCCTGCCTCCCCCCTCCCTCTCTCTCCCTTCTCCCTTTCCCCTCCAGCTCCTCTGCTGGGATCTTAGAAGAGACCAGGGGCCAAGCCAACCGATGCTATTACAGAAATGGAAATGATGTATCATAGTTCCTTTCTTCTAAACTGGGAGTTTGGGATGAAGCTTCTACTTTTTTCTTAAGTCCCTGACCCAGCTTCAGTACAACATTAGGAGTCTCATTCAGAATAAGAAATGTCATTGATATCTCACCCAGCTTAAAAGAGATGCATAGTAATGAGCTCTGAAATTGTGAGCTCAGACAGAGAAGGCAGCTTTGAAGGAGGATCTTGCAAGAGCTGGGACAGGCAGGAAGAAGCCTCCTTCTGGAACAACTACACTATTGTAGTGGCCTCTTCAATGTTTTCCCTCCCTTTGATCATCCCCCCTCCCACTTAAAATTATTTAATATTTCCCTGCTACCTCCAAAATAGAGCCCAAACTACTTTAGCCTGGTGTAGGGACCATTGTCCACTGGGCTCGAGTCTTACTTTCTAGCATTCCTTCCAGGACCCAAATTCTCAGGCAGAGTGTTTTCCTCTCCACTCCCCCCACCAACACACCTGGGAAGTTCTGTCCTCCAAATTTCCCATCGCGATGTTCCTTGAGTGGCTCGGCTTCATATTGCCGACTCAGAAGGCCTGCTCCCTTCTCCCCTCCCGTCCCACTTGGGCCTAACCTTCAAGCCCTACTCTGTGCCCCAAGCGCATCATCTCAGTCTGCTCCTGGTGGATATAATCTCTCCCTTTTTGGAATGCTGGACTTCTGATTTTCCAGTAGAAATTTTTGGGGACTTTGACTGCCCTGTGTCTGGTTTGCTGGACCAAAATCTTCTAGAGGACAATGGCTGTGTCTTCTGTATCTTTACTATTCTCAGCACAGAGCAGAGCAGATTCTCCATAATGGTTTGCTGGAAGAGTCAAGCAAAACTTTTGTACTCAGTAACTGGTCACGTCCCCCTTTCTTCTCCCCATTACAAATGAGAAAGCGAATATGACTTGAAGAGCTGGATATACTAGCTGAGTTTTCCAGTCTTTCTGAGAAACCTAGTATGTGGGGTGAGCCTTGAATGACAGACACATACGAGCTTGGGACAGAGGGAACGAATAGAAGGAAGTAGTGGTACAGGTGGACATGGAGAGGGATCCCAGGTGCAACCCTGGATGAGAGGGGAGAGGGTGGCAGTGGAGGCTAGGGTCATCTACCTGCTTGTCCAAGAGCTGCCTCGAGTTGCGTTTGCAGTGGTTGGGTTTCTTGCCGCTGCAGCTCCTGTGCGTGAGCTGTGTTCCTGAGGCTTGCATGTGGGAGAGGCCTGCTGGCTGATGATTACAGCATTGCCTTGCTGTTGGGAAGCATTGCTGCGAGACTCTTAAAACAACAGCCACCCCTCTTGTTGCTATGTGTTCAGGGAGGGCAGAGTGTGAGGCTTCTGCCTGAGTCAAGTGTTTCATTGCTTCAGCTGAAGCAAAGTGAATCTACTCTGTGTGTGTGTGTGTGTGTGTGTGTGTGTGTGTGTGTTTTCACTTTTGCTTAAGCAAGCCCTAACGTGTTCTGTCTGACTAGCCTTGGATGTGAGTCACCGTCTGGTATTTATACCCAGTGCCTTAAGTGTCCTTATTATTTGACCATGACATTCCTTTTCTCACTGTTTTACTCAAAGCTGAGAATGCTGAAAAAGGCCAAAAGGAACCTTCTCCGTCCCCCTTCCTAATGGGGGTCTCATCTAATTGGCGGCTGTCTCTGTGGAAGTCAGTTAGGTTATGTCAGAGCACTAAAGGAAACACATCAAAACTCACACTGGCAGTACTGTGACAGTTTAAGATACACTGTGGGGTCTTCTCTTAATTTGTTCCTGCTCAGACTAGTGCTAGAGAGTTTGATTGCTGGAGCAAACTTTAGGAACAGGCCTCGAAAGAGACCCCAGGGAAATGTTTATCCTCATCAGGATCGCATAGTAAGTTTGCAACGAGTACAGCAATCTGAGAAAGTCTTAGAGGAGATAATTCAGTCTTTGCAGGCGTTGGTGGAGAAACAGAATGTTAGCTTGCTCCTCACTGCTGTTCCCATTAAGGTCCTTCTGAAGTTGACAATTTTGTCTTGGGAGGGTGCTCTTAGAGTGTGGGAATGTTAACCCCATCAGGGGCACTGTTGTTATCAAAAGGACAGAGCCTCAGAGAGGAAGGACACGACTGCTAGCATGGTCATTTGGAGGCTAAGCAGGCGGTAAATCATTTGAGAATGAACTAAAAGTTCAAAGGGCAGGAGGCAATGCTTTGGGTGACCTCTTAGGTGTGTGAAAAATCAAAGGGATAGCTGATGTGCTTTTATTTTTTGAGGGCTGGTTCGAAGGAGCAAGAGAATGGAAGTACACAGTAGGAAATTGACGTCACTATTTTCATGTGCTTGGGAGTCAACTCTGGGATGAGGATGATCAAAGCTACCATTGATAAACTGCCAATTACATTCTGGGAATTTTATGTGCATAATCTCTAATCTTATCACTACTGTAAATTGATAGGATTCCTATTTTACAGATGAAAAAAAGAGGCTCAGAGAGGCCAAACAACATTCTCAAGGTAACAAAGCCAATAAGTGGTACAGCTGTGCTTTGAACCCAGCTTGGCCCGACCCCAAATCCTATGCTTGTCCCACTATACTTTGGAATTTTGTGTCAAATCCTCTTTTTGTGCCTCACGTTCTCTTTCTAATACCAATATTAACTATTCCTCTGCCCACGTTCTGTGTGCCATAGCATTGGAGAAGAGGCAGGTCACACAGACCAGTCATTCCCAAGCTTTCCTGGAAAGTTTTTAAATATGTGAATTAGACTCTCAGGATTAAACAATATGGTGTTTGATATGTACTTAGTAGTGTCCCTATTCTAAGAGGCAGAAATTGAGGCTGAGAGAGTTTCCAAAATCCATTGGACCTGTAAGTGGCAGAGCTGGTATTCAAAATTCAGATTTTAGAGTGCCTTTTCTTCCCAATGCCCATGATGCCTCTCACACTGAGACAGGGGAAGTGATAAACAAAAAACTCTTCAACTGTCTGATGGACAGTGTCTACTTGAATAACTTTTCTCTTTTTTTATCTCAAACCCCAATATATCAAAAACGGAACTTGTTATCTTCCCCTTGCCAAACAGGCTCTGTCCTTGGCCTCCTGCCTCCCACTCAGCCAGCATTGAAATCTTGGAGTCACTGCTTATTCATCCTCTATATCCAATCAATCATCACATGCTGTCAGTCCTTCTTCCTTCAAAATAGCCCTCATATCTACTCCCTTCCTTTCAAATCCTGCTACTCCCACTCTCTTCCAAACCCTTATTTATTTCTGGATTTCTGGATTCCTGGCTGGCTTCCCCGCCTCTAGGCTCACCCCTTTAAAATTTACCCACTTCCTCTATCTGAGAATTTTAATTTCCTTGTCTGTACAGTGAAGAAGCTGAACTGGCTGGTTGATCTTTGCCGTTCTTTCCAGCTCTGATATTCTAGACCAGCAAACCCGCCATTGACTCTCTTGTACTGCCCTCTCTCACTTGAACAGTTGCTCTGGCTCTATGCTTAGTCTTGCATAAAACTCTCCTCCATATTGTTCCTAGCATCTTTATCTGAAATCAACTTATAGTTGAAAGGAATCTTTGAGGCCTTTCAAGTTGGCCAACACTGACCCACTGCCTGACTGCCATTTATGACACCCTTGACTTTGGTTGACCAGGCTGTGCTTGATCCCTTCCGTTGATGGTAAAAACGCTCTCACAAGCCAGCCCTTTGCACTGTCAGGCAGCTAGAGTTGTAAAAATCTCCTACCACAAATTGACAACAATTACTCTGCCTTTATGGCACTCTATTATTCAAAACTTTCTTCATTTTGATTTAAGTACCAACCCCTCAAGTACAAACCCCTCAAGTTTGGCAACCCAAGTTCTCCATAATATGGCTTCTACCTTCTCTTCTAGCCTTGAATCCTGGATACTTCCTTTGCACTTCCTCCAAAAAAAAAAAAAAAAATGGCTGACATTCGTCGCACACTTACTGGATGCCAGACACTGTTCTAAGTCATTTTACATGTATTATCTTATTTAATCCATACAGCAACCATATAAATTCCTATTGTTCTTCCCCATTTTGCAGAGGAGGAAAATGAAGCATATGGAATTCTAAATGATTTACACAAAGTCTCACAGCTAGTAACTGGTAGAGCTAGGATGTTAATCCAGAAAGGCTGTTTTGAGACCCCATGTCTATAACCCCTGCCATACACAGTAAGCCCCAAATGTGACAATTCACAATTTCCTAAACATACCCAGTGCTTTGTTCATTATCTTCTTTCAACACCTTCTTAGTCCTATCTACCTGGCTAAACCTTGCCTATTCTTTGAGGCTCAACACAAATTATATTTCCTTCTGGTACCATTCTACTCTATCTTCCATCCCTCCATTCTTCTTCAGTTTTCCTCCCATAAAATCCTTACAGTTTTCTTCATGTCTCTGCTAGAGCTCATCATGTTCTTTCTAATGAGCAGTGTGAACCTGTTTTATATTCCTCATGGAGATTTTTTTTCATATTTTAAGTTTATATGAATCTTTGCTTTCTGAATCTGGTTTCTTTCTTCAACTCAAAATTTCATTTCTCTCATTGCCCTGTAGTTTGTACATTTGTTCCCAAGTACCATCAGTGACAGGGACAAAAACCAAACAGTTCAAGCATTGCCATCTGTAGTAATATTTTATAATATATATTGCATAGTAATGTAATTTATATATGTATTACTTTTATATTACATTTATAAAATGTAATATGAATTTTATATATTATATTTATTAATTATATACTATAATATTAATTATATATTATATTAAATATTTATTTATTTAAACTGAGAGCTGAATGAGGAGCAACCTAAAAATAAGGAAGGATTTTCTTAGAGCCTCTATTCCCAATATGACTGCCTTAACATTTATTACTTCTCATTTTCCCTCTTCCTAGCCCTTAACATTTTTTGCTATACTATCTACAAAGTGATATAAATTTTGCTTTTTTACATCAATGGATAGGTGGATGGAAGGATAGATACTTTGCCACTTGATCTAGAGATTGTGAGTGTGTGTGTGTGAAGTGTTGGGGGAGTAGGTGGTGGTGGTGGTTGTTGGATGGTTGGAGGTAGATGCTAAGAAAAAACCCTTAATTTTCCCCCCAGCTTTATTGAGATATGATTGACAAGTAAAATTGTACATATTTAAAGTGTACAATGTGATGATTTGATACATGTACACTTTTTTGGTGAGAACCCTTTCTTTTTTTTTTTTTTTTTTTTTTTGCGGTACGTGGGGCTCTCACTGTTATGGCCTCTCCCGTCGCGGAGCACAGGCTCCGGACGCGCAGGCTCAGCGGCCATGGCTCACGGGCCCAGCCGCTCCGCGGCATGTGGGATCTTCCCGGACCGGGGCACGAACCCGTGTCCCCTTCATCTGCAGGCGGACTCTCAACCACTGTGCCACGAGGGAAGCCCATGAAAACCCTTAAGATATACTCTCTCAGCAAATTATAAGTATGCAATACAGTATTATTAACTATAGTCACAATGCTGTACATTAGATCCTCAGAACTCATTCATCTTATAACTGAAGGTTTGAACCCCTTGACCAACATTCCATTTCCCCCACCCCCTATCCTCTGTCAATGACCATTCTACTCTCTGTTTCTATGAGTTTGGCTTTTATTTTTAGATTCCACATATGAATGATACGAGGCAGTATTTGTCTTTCTTTGTCTGGCTTGTTTCAATTAGCATAATGCCCTGCAGGTTCATCCGTGTTGTCATGACACTTTCTTTATCCATTAATCTGTCAATGGACACTTAGGTTATTTCCATATCTTAGCTATTGTGGATAATGCTGCAATGAACGTGGGAGTGCAGATATCTCTATGAAATACTGATTTCATTTCCTTCAGATATATTCCCAGAAGTGGGATTGTCGGATCATGTGGTGGTTCTGTTTTTACTGTTTTTGAGGAACCTCCATAATGTCTTCTATAATGGCTATACCAATTATATTCCCACCAACAGTGTACAAGGGTTCCCTTTTCTCCACATCATTGCCAACACTTTTTATCTCTTGTCGCATCTTTTCATGTACCTACTGGTCCTTTGTATATTCAGATCCTTTGCCCATTTTAAATTGGGTTATTTGTTTTTGTTTTTGTTTTGCTATTGAGTTGTTTGAGTTCCTTATATATTTTAGATATTAACCCATTATTAGATATATGGTTTGCAAATATTTTTCTCCTACTCTGTAGTTTGCTTTTTTACCCTGTTGATTATTCCCTTTGCTGTGCAGAAGCTTTTTAGTTTGATGTAGTCCCACTTGTTTAGTTTTGCTTTTGTTGCCTGTGCTTTTAGTGTCATTTCCATGAAATCACTGCCAAAACCAATGTCATGAAGCTTTATCCCTGTTTTCTTCTAGGAGTTTTATGGTTTCAGGACTATAAGTCTTCAATGCATTTTGAGTTTATTTTTGTGAGTGGTATAAGTGTTAGGTTTCATTCTTTTGCATGTGGATATTCAATTTTCCCAAAAGTATTTATCGAAGAGGCTATCCTTTCCCCGTTGTGTGTTCTTGGCACCCTTGTCAAAGATTAGTTGACTGCATGTGCTTGGATTTTGGTGGGCTCTCTATTTTTATTCTGTTGGTCTGTGTTTTTATGCCAGCATCATACTGTTTGGACTACTATAGCTCTGTAATATAGTTTGAAATCAGGAAGTGCAATACCTCCAGTTTTGTTTTTCTCTCTCAAGATTGCTTTGTTATTTAGTGTCTTTTGTAGTTCCATATGAATTTTAGGATTTTTTTTTCTATTTCTGTGAAAGATGCCACTGGAATTTTGATAGGAGTTACATTCAATTTGTAGATTGCTTTGGGTAATATAAATGTTTTATCAATATTAATTCTTACAATCCAAGAACATGGTATATTTCTGTTTGTGTCTTCAATTTTGTTTTTTTTTGTTCTTGTATATTCAGCTTAGTTATTCCTTTTTTTCTTAAAAAAAATTGAAGCATAGTTGATTTACATTATTGTGTTAGTTTCACATGTATAGCAAAGTGATTGTTTATATACATATTTTTTTTCAGATTATTTTCCATTATACATTATTACAAGATATTGAATATAGTTCCCTGTGCTATACAGTAAATCCTTGTTGTTTACCTATTTTATATATAGTAGTGTGTATCTGTTAATCACA